>NC_090834.1:24979200-25327866 GCF_028021215.1 Eschrichtius robustus | reverse complement strand
AGAGAGAGGCCTATAGAGTTGATGCCCTTGAAGCCACCCTACGTGGGCAGCAGCTTACACCAGGCCTACTCAGCCCGTGAGTGTGATAAACACCAGCGCTGCAAACATTCCAACCGGAGATATGTTTAAATACGCAATCTGTGAATCCAAGGCAACCAGGAAAACATACCCCAGGATATGCTTGAGATAACACATCTTGTGATCCTGCCAATGACCCCTACCACACTGTCAGACAAGAAAGTCTATTCAGAAGTTTGGAGAAGATGCAGCAGGACTATACATTCCAAACTTCCAAAGCCAAGTTTATCATTCCTGGTGAACTGACACAGGATATCACTTTCATACCCTTCCACATGTTGATTTTTCATTGAGGATACAGCCCTCATATAAGAGGTTGGTGGACAAGCTTTCCTCAACACGCTGGGAAATAAATGGTGTATTTTTTTTTTATGGTACAATGGAAACATTTGGAAAGCATTTAGTGTATCTGCTGTTAGGAATTTGTTAAGCTAAAGTTGGCCCCATCTCAATGACCACAGAGAAAAACCACACAAATTAAACATATAAAAAACAAACAGTGGGGTGATTTACAGATGTCTCATATCTTAAGCTGAAGCTTGGAAGAAAAAATTAATCTTTGCAAAAGCCCATAACATCTCCCTTGAAAATCATGGAGTGCTTTGTGTTTCTCCTTTGCAGACCAGTGGGTGTTCTCAGAGGTGGGGTGGGGATGTGGCCTCAGAATAGACCAGATGGTTTTTCAAGATGTCAGAGAATTGGACGGTGATCGAATAGGGCTTCACCTACTCTCTTGTAAAATATAACAATCAATTGTGGACGAAACAGCTTTGGTGAGCTGTAGAACACCTAGCATCCTTTCTGACCCTGGACTACTTCCTTGTACTAACTCTTCAGCACAATCAAAGCAGAATCTAACTTTGAGTAACATGAGGAACCTTCACCCATACCTTTGCTTCTAAAAAGCTACCCAGCACCCTTCCTAAACCTATAAGCCTCTCAAGCGCCAGCCCTATCTTTGATCTCTGCAACCTTGGGACCAGCACCCTTCTTGGCACATAGCTGGGCTACACACAGTTGATGAAGGGGTGTGAATGAACCCACTGTGATCTCTGGATTCTCACTCTGTGTTCTTGCCATTCGAGTCTTATGATTTGATCTTGTTCTACCAAGACACGTTGTATTTTATCAAAAACACCAGCATCTGGTGGTTGTTAACCAACCACCCTGTACTTACCATCCTCTTCTCTTAACTCACTCATCATCTCCTCTCTACCTGCTCACCAACTTCTGCATTGTCTCCAGTTTACTTAAACAGCATTCTCATTTTCATTATTCTTGCTTCTTTCTTCTTTCCCTCTTTCTTGCATTTATATATATGCATATTTACATATATGCACAAAAGTGTTGGGTTTTACATATAGGAACATAAATATGTGTCCAGATATGTAAGGAGTGTGACTGATGCTTTTTCACAACCGCAAATGACATGAAAAACATAAAAACAAAGATATTCTATTATTTCTCCATACAAAGAGAAAAACTCAAAGATTCATCCCTTTCAGTGTCATAACTGCCTTACTAGCAAGACTATATTCCTACACCCTGGGGGAATATAGGCTAGTTCTCTAGAAGCTTAGGCCTGCCCTAGGTCTAAAACCAAATTACACGTGTGGTATATTGAAATATACCCCCACTCTTACTGAGGAATGGGGCCAATGTGCAAAACTCCTAAATCAAAAGTACTTTCTACAAGGTGAATAAAACGGTGAATAAATCAATGACATACATGTGAGCAGCGGGGCAAAGTTTCCCAACTGGAGGTGATGTATGCAGTTCAAGTGCTTTCCAAATTGTTACAAAATGCACGACTCACATTCTACTCCTTGCCACCTTCATTCGAACAGTACACACAGCCTCCATCTCTTGGGCCAAGGTTTATTGTGGTGCTGTCATTCACAAATCAGCACAACTGGTAAACTCTATTAAGCTTCCATCAACTCCTCATGTTACATTAGAGACCTCAGTCAACCTTTTGACAACAACTGTAAAATGTCTCCAGATGGTTAACATAGCACATCAAAGTTAGTATTCAAAGGCTTCAGTCAATCTAAGGAATACAGATCTCCCACAAAGGCATGGCACCATCCAGCAACCTCAGTTGCCAAGGCACCTGTGGAGACTTTTATTTTGTAGGGGCTGCAAGAAGGAAGCCTTTTGGGCCCCAGCTGATGCGCAAACACCACACACACACAACCTTCTCCAGTAGATGCAAAGGTTTTATTCCCTGAGGATGGAGCCCGAGTTGTTGGTGGGCCTGGAGTGAGAGCAAGTATGACATAACACTTGTACTCCACCTTTGATGGAATCCACGCAGAGGAGGCTTTCTTGCTGGGATTCCCTTACTTTAATCTACCTTCCATGTTGCATCCTTCTCTTCACCATTTCTTTACCTTATTTCTGTTTCTTTTCCTTAGTGAACATATGAATGGGACCTGGTATCTCAATGCCACATGCAAGGGAAAAAAAAATACTAAGTCGAATGTGAACATTTTCACATTTCCAAATTTGCAATATCTTTAAAATCTGTGCCAGCCAAGAGTGGTTAGAAGAACCGGGTGGGGACAGCTCCACACTTCTGGGAGGAGGACCAGACGGGCCGCAGCATAAGCTGGGGAAACGGAGGGGCAGGATGCCTGGCCCCTGTCCACCAGAGACCTCTATCCCAGGAGTCACAGCCCTACCTGTTGACTACATTTGCTAGAACAAATCACTACTGCAGATGTTTCTTTCTTTCTTTTTTAAAAAAATTTTCACTAAACCCTCACAAATTTATTTTCAGATGCAAAGAAGGTTTCTGTACAACCTATGCTCCTTTGCATAAACATTACTAAATGCAGTTGAGGTTGCTTAGAAATAGCTGGTGTTTGATGGGAAAATGGAGTCTTAGCTCTGAAAGAGAAACCTCAGTAAGATCTCAGTGTGTGTGAAACAGCAAGCAGTCAAGAAGTACAGAGGGAGTTGTGAGTCTGAACCACTGCAGGGAGACTTACCGCCCACCCCCTTCCACCATTAGGGTCTTCTCAGTTGCTCTGGTTATTTTAAAAAGGATAGGATTGCCAGGAAATCTTCTGAAGGGGATATATATTTAGATCTATATATATATTTAGGATTTTCCATTTCTAGTCTCCTAGATCAAAGCAGACCATAATAAGAACTCCACTGTCTAGTTAAAGACCTTATTCTGCTGCACAGGACACACAGCATTTACACTAACACACTGACAAAGGTAACATACCACAGAGATTTGTTTTTTAACATTAAGTACCTTCACTGGGGGTAAGGGATGATCTGGGAAAAGTGGCCGCTGGCATTGAGCTAGCCAGAGGCAACAACAGTTTAAGTTCAGAGGCTGATTCTTCTGACCGCACCCCGGTGCACCATCTCTACTCACAACCCACAGTAACCCATCGTCCCAGACCAGTGCTGTGGTGCTGACCCCACCGGGCTGGTGGGTTCCTTCCATGGGCCCTGCGCATCCTATTTTCTCCAATTCTAGAGATAAAGGAGCTGAGGCTCTGAAAGTTAAATCCAGAAACACAAGCCTTGAACTAGGAAAAAGTGAACGTGGATGGAGATTTTGTTTCCTGTCCCACTCCCATCAATAGCTTTTCCAGCATCTCATGCTGCCCCTAAAATGTGTATGTTTCAAGTACTGTGCTAGCATCAGTCATACATTTCCCACCTCCATAATGAAGTGCTCACAAGCCTGAAAAATATATCCGGACAAAGTGCTGCTATTAAAACAGTGGAGACCCCTCCCGTAGCAGCTTCCCATCCGATCCCCCCTGCCCCGTTCCTGCCCACTACGGGGGCGATTTGCATCATTATGTGGTCCCTTCTTATTGTACTACCAGGGCTGAGGTCCAGGGAAGCAATTCAAATGAGACCCCAGGTTTATGGAGATTCTTAACATAGTTATAAATATTCAAATCAGGGCTGGATCTTGGCAGAATTTTTCTAATTAAAATTTAATTCAAATTAAATCAGCCACATCTTGACAGACACAGGAGACAAAAAGTTTTGTGGTTTCGTGAGGGTTTTTTTTTTTTTTTCCCAACTAATCAAAAACATGGCTAATGTAGTAAGAGTGGGGAAGGGACCCTGTCCGTGTGATGGTGGTTACAAGTGAGCAACAAAGGGGACGATGCAACCAGAAGCCGTTGCTTCCGCAATCTCAGATCATTTAAAAATGGCCTATTACCTAAAAATCTGAAACACAACAGACCCTACGTGGAGGCAGGAGCTGCCATGAGCAGTATTTTTAAAAAGTGTAATTTGACAACGTCATGGGAAAACTATTCAACATCATCTGCACCTCAGTTCGATCCCAGATTAAGCCTTCAAAACACAGCTGCCAGGCTCAAATTTGCAAATACAGATACAAATTTCCTTTTTATAACAGTCAGACTTGTAAAACGCAAACAAAACAGACAATGCAGCACTTAGAACACTTCCAGCTAAGAAGGAAAAAAGAAATCCATTTCAAGAGCCAAAGCAAAATACCTACTTTTCATGGTAAAACAGTTTTATTCATTTCTACTTCCTTCACCGAACACAATTTAAACTCCGCATAATTTTTGCTATCAACCCCTCTCCCACAGACTGCAACAGCTAAAATGCCAGTCTGTCTCCAACATAATTAAACAAAATGTGCAATCTTCTAAAATCTGTGAATAAACAATATAAGGCAAAATAAAAGACCCAGACAAAAGAACATACTGAGATCAATCCTCAAGCTATAATATCCTGACATTCCACCAAGGAGTACTTACAGGATCCACTGTGGCACGGAAAATAATAATTCCAGAACACAATGAGGACAAGGTTGCTGGGGATGGTGCTGCTGGGAGTACAGGCGAGGACACTTATTTGGAATGTAGAGGGGACGAGCTGTATGCAGTATACGAGAAAAGACAGCTTTGATGGCAGCTTCTAGAATCTGCCATAAGTCTGTGAAGACAGCTTGGGAGGAGTTCCAACAGCCCAGCCTGGACTGACGGAGTTGATGTGACTAGGGACTTACGGGGAGAGATGGGATGTATTAGTTTGCTAGCACTGCCAAAACAAAGTACCACAAACTGAGTGGCTTCAACAACAGAAATTCCGAAACTCCTTGTCTCACAGTTCTGAGGCTAGAAGTCCAAGATCAAGGTGTCAGCAGGGCCATGCTCCCTCTGAGGCGCTAGGGAAGGATCTGTTCCAGGCCTCTCTGCTTGTTCCTGGCAATTCCTTGGCTTAGGGCAGCGTCACTCCAGTCTTCAGATGGCACTCTCCCTGTATGCACGTCTGTCTCCAAATTTCCCTTTTATAAGGACACCAAGTCATACTGCGTTAGGGGTCCACCATATTCCAGTATGATCTCATTTTAGCTGAACTAATTACATCTATTTCTGAATAAAGTCAGAGGTACGGGGGGTTAGGACTCCACCTGATGAATTTCGGGGGGACACAGTTCAACCCATAGTATGTACGAAGGAAATGCATTACCTAATTGGACAGTAAGTGATCATTAAATCCAATTCACTATTAGCTCTGGGAGGGCAATAAGTTATCCCTTTTCATGACGTATCTCAAGCCACATGCCTTCCCAAATTCACCTTTGGGAAACAGTGTGGAGAGGACGGCTGAGGATGGTCTTTACAGCTAGATAGACCTGGATTCAAATTCTGGCTCTGTCACTTAAGAGCTGTGTGTTCGGGACAGATTGTTTAACCACTCTGTTTCCTCTTCTGTAAAATAGAGACAACTTCTATGTAACAGGTTTGTAGTAGGGATTGCATGAGAAAACATAAATAAAGCAAGTGTCCCATCTTATGGCACAGCGGGGCAACCACCACTCATTAATTCACCTCCCCTGTCCCTGCCCTGCTTCTCTCTGGAACCCTGCACTTTCTACAAAAAAACAAGGCATCTGAAAATCGTCACTCTACTTTACTTTTAATTACACTACTGCAAATTTTCTAAACACAAACACAATGTAACACCAACATCAGCTCAGATTACCTGGCCCTTATTTACAACATAAATAATTATTTTAATGCAATTAGCTTTTAGCAGTGTTGGAAGACAAGCTTAATGATTTTTTTCACCCAAGAGAGCTCTGATTCATAACTTCCAATGTGTATTCAATGTAGTATGAAAGAAAAATGCCTCCTTTTTGCCCTTAGTCCATCTCTTTTATGAGCAAATAGGCCAGGGAGACATGAAAATAAAACTTAAAGAAGCAGCCTGAAACTGAAAAGGTAAAATGAAGCAAAGCAAAACAAACAATGAGAACAAAAATCACCCTATCCTTCCCCCACTGTCCTCCCCGCCCTTCCCCCTCCCCCAAGCTAATTCCTCAAAATGATGCTTCACATTATTTTGATCCTCTTAACATCTGGCCAGTGTATTTCTTAAATTTTAACCCTTTAAGGTTAAGTAAGTATTAGACATTGAGTCTAAGACATCACTTGCAAAAATATCTCTGTGGAACAAACATGCATTACATCTCTAAAATATACAGGCAGCTCATACAACTCAATATCAAAAATAAAAAATAAAATAAAACAAAACAACCCAATCAGAAAATGGGCAGAAGATCTAAAAAGATATTTCTCCAAAAAAGACATACAGATGGCCAAAAGGCACATGATAAGATGCTCAACATTGCTAATTATTAGAGAAATGCAAATCAAAACTACAATGAGGTATCACCCCACACCGGTCAGAGTGGCCAACATCAAAAAGTCTACAAATAATAAATGCTAGAGAGGATGTGGAGAAAAAGGAACGCTTCTCCACCGTTGGTGGGAATGTAAATTGGTACAGCCACTATGGAGAACAGCATGGAGACTCCGTAGGAAACTAAAAACAGAGCTACTATATATATGATCATGCAATCCCACTCCTGGGCACATATCCAGAGAAAACTGTAATTCAAAAAGATACATGCACCCCAATGTTCACAGCAGCACTATTCACAATAGCCAAAACATGGACGCAACCTAAATGTCCATCGACAGAGAAATGGATAAAGAAGATGTGGTATATATAAACAATGGAATAGTACTCAGTCATAAAAAGAATGAAATAATGCCATTTGCAGCAACATTGATGGACCTTATCATACTAAGTGAAGTAAGCCAGACAAAGACAAATATCCCATGCTATGACTTATATGTGGAATCTAAAAAAATGATACAAATGAACTTTTTTACAAAACAGAAACAGACTCACAGACATAGAAAACAAACTTATGGTTACCAAAGGGGTAAGGGGAGGAGGGATAAATTAGGGGTTTGGGATTAAAACATACACAATACTACATATAAAATAGACAACCAACAAGGACCTACTGTATAACACAGAAAACTATACTTAATATCTTGGGTTAACCTATAATGAAAGAGAATGTTAAAAAAGAATATATATAGTTATATATATGTATAACTCAATCACTTTGCTGTACACCTGAAACTAACACAACATTGTAAATCTACTATATTTCAATATCAATAAAAATTTTTAAAAAATGCATTGCAATTTGGGGGTTTAGAAGTGTCCCAGATCTAAAGTAAGAAGGACATAATCTGTCCTCTCTCCCTTTCAATTTCCTGTGTTTTGCTCACTTGTTGTCACACATGTACTGCACACTCTGTCACAGAAAACCATAGAGGATGGGCATGGCCAAAGGACAGCAATCCTACTTTAAGAGTGGATAGAATCTTAATAGCGGGGAGAAAGAGAAGTGAAAGAATAGACATAAACATGAATACACTTGGAAGTCAGAGAAAGGTTTTAGACATGTTATTTCATTCTTCTTGGAAAAAAACAGCCGATCAACGAAACAAACAAAGCAAACCAGGCTGTGAAAAATATTTGCCAACCTCCTCTGAAACAGCAATGTGAAATAACTGGGACCAATGTCTTCATGGAAATGATAGTCACCTTATTTACACCCAAGAGCCTAAATAAAAATCAGGAAACTTATGACAAGTGAAAATACATATCATCTGTTCTCCTATGTGATGTAAAACTCAAAACAATACATTTGTGAGGAGCTGCCACATGGACAGAAGAAGGCAAGTTCTAGGTTTTTCCAAGCAAACAACTTTTCTCTCTGCATTATTAATGTGGAGTCAATCTGTACTACTGATTTCACACTGGGGAGAAGTTCAACCCAAATTGTTCTACCAATAAAGGCAAGTTGAAATTATCTGCTAGCGTCCTAACATGGGTAAACAGGTCTGTCTAGCTATCTATTAAACTGCGTCAACAACTGTCCTCAGTTTCTGGATTTGGTATATGATTAGTATCAACTAGGTAAGTCTCATCCTAGGTTTCCTAAGCTGGTTGTTATTTCTGCAAAGCAATCTGGAAATGGGCAAAAAGACAAAGAGAGAGTGAGAAAGAGAGAGAGAGAGAAAGAATATCTTTGCTTTCCTCTTTAATAGGCACACAAGAACATTTACATTCTGCCTCCAAGTTCGTGCAGTAAAGGTCCCTTTAGTATCCCATAATAACTCCATGTAAAAGCTTATGCTTAATCACACAGTTAACATTTTCATGTGGAATTGTTTCCCTGGCTCCCCCCACCCCTCCACCCATCTGGATTCCCAGCTCCCACCTCACACAAGTTAAACATTTCCCATTGATTAAAAAGTGCTGTTAGTGCAACTTTACTATCATCCGTGGTTAAACAGAATTAACTCAGCATTTCAACAAAAGAAACTGGATCAAATTGCTCTGCAATTTTGGGTAAGAAACAAGATTTCTTCCCACTGTGTACAGACTAAGTCAGGAGCAGCAGGACAGATCTGAGAAGTTAATAACACATCTCAAACAGAAGTGTGGGAAAGTACATTAATTACTAGGTAGCGGATATCAACAGTGTAACTAACTACAATTACACATGCTTAAGTGATGCGGGATGTAAACCGATCTCAGAGAACGCACGCTGTCCCTTCTTTTTTCCTAAGGCGTGTTCCGTTGGGGATGCACTAAACGGTGGAGATGGGCTAGTTATGATTCCGCTAGCAGGGAGGCTGCCACAACTAGGGAGTAACTGTCCAGGTTTCTCTCCAAATAACAGATGTGAGTTGGAATTCCAAACCTGCATTTACAAAAGCAGTAAAAGTAAAACAAGAGACCAAACACGAATAGAACCCAGGCTGCAAGACTTTGGTTTTCAAAATGCAGACAGATGCATTGTGTATCTAGCACCTCTGCACAAGGTCCCATCTTTCCAAAGAAAGTCCTGCAAATGATTTGAATTAACTTGATTATCCAGCCTAACCTGAAAGGAGGCTTACTTGTCCGATTCAATTTTAAACATGATTCTGGATTCAATTCCATTTCCTTTTAGATATGGAAAAATGTGTACTGTGAAATTCTAACTTCATGGCCCAGTCACAATCTAAATTATTTATACAATTTCCAAAGACGTTATGTAAGAGGTGCCTAAAGATTGGATTTAACCTTTCAAAGGTGAAGAAAAAAAGCATCTTTTTTGGCATAAAAACAACACACACATACACCCTAGCTATCACACTGTATTATGAAATCACAGCAAATTGGTCACACTAAATCAGTTCTAGAAAAATCTGCTGATAAACTTGACACAGTGCCAAGAATTAAGTCCCACTCATTTTGGGCTCGAATTGTGTGAACCCTGGGCAGTAACGGCCTCCCAAATGGGTGAGGACACAGGGAACATGCCCTCCAGGCTGGAGATGGACCCAGCTGCTTCCCTGCCACCCCCTGTACTCCACTAGCCCCACCCAGGGGCCTGGCTCCAGCTTCAAAGTTTGGAATTGAGGCTTTTGAGTAACTGCTGAATGTTGAGTAAGGATTTGATGAAAACACTTTAAAAAAAAAAAAATTAAAAAACTATTCTGTCACTCTGAAATAGTAGGCTGTAGTCACTATGTCAGGTGGCACCTCCCCTCACAAGTGTGTGGGAAGTGGCCTGAGCCACCGTGTGAGGCCGACGTCAACCCATGTCAGCGGGTTTGGGGAGCAGACCCGGAGGGTGGCTCACCTCACGGCACCTCAGACTGTGGGGCTCGTAAACCACTCAAAAACATGGTGTTTTTTTTTTCTAAGAATGTAAGTGAGGAAGCTCAGAAAGATACAGACACACACGAAGGCCATTTCAGCCTTTTCTGTAAGCAAGGCAAATCTGAGGCCAGTGATTAACAGGAAAAGCTCAGGGTTCTGGCTTCTTTACACGGATAGGTCTGAGTTCCTGACAGCGCCTCTGATGACAGAAGGATCAAGACTGTGTACTTAACATGTCCTATGTGTTCAACAGAGGCATGAATACTGCAGCGCACTTTAAATGCAAGTCAAAATCCATTACGTCAAATCCCAAAGAGGCAGAAATCAATTTGCGTTGATTGAACAAAAGAGTGAATGAGTGAATACTCTAAGAAGCCATTTTTTAACCTGAAATCTGATCTAATCCAGTTGATTTTGTATATTACTAAAAAGTACTTAAAATGATTGTGTTTGTATTTCCTTTCTTTGTTGTTGTTTTTTTGCCTATGTGGAGACATATATCGCAAAGTTCATATACAGTACGTAGAACAGAGTCAACTTTTTTTTATCCAACGACGACTGTATTTGCTGGAGGTAGAACTCCAGATTTCCTTCTACGACATGTAATGTGTTATGAATCTGAGTATCTGAAAGGCTCCCTCATTATCTAAACAAGTCATTATTCGTTGTCATCATTTAGCGAAGTACAGGCATAATAACAGCCTTCACAAATGTTTTATATTGTTCCTCATATTTTGTCATAACCTATCATATACCTCCTATCACGCCACAATCTGTACTTTAGGTAAAATGCACCTGCTTTATAGGCGAGACACAGAGATTAAGAAAGGTTCAAATGACCCACCCAAGGTCATACAATTCCACCGGATTTGTAATTGCACAGCAGTACGCCACGGGCTCACTGACGTGGAGAGACGCGGTACCCACTGGTGGGCGATTTTTTCTACTCTGTGTTTTGTATGGCTTTTCAGGGTCCTTCTTCTGCAAATTCCTTTCACACATCCTGCCCCTAGCAACCAAGCTGCAAGGCCTTGGAGGCTAGGACCATGGCAGGGATCCAGGTCCCAGGCTCCTCCTCCTCCTTCCTGCTGCTGTCTTTTTGCTATTTTTCTGATCATTATCACCTCTCCCAGGGAGAAGGCGGGGAATATGAAAAGGCATGGAACTGAATCAGTCAATTTTGCTACTTTAGGAGCAACAGAAGGAGGGGAGTAGGCAAGAAGCCAGTGTGGCTAATGGTGGTCTTCTCCACACTGAAGCTGAGCTACCCTGGAGGAATCCAGATGGCTGGAGCATCCCTCAAGTGGGGCAAGACCAGAGGCTGCCTTGTTCATTCAGTGGTACATGATAAGCTTCATAAGGATGTGGAAGAACATTCCAAATAGGTAACAGTCCAGGCAGGGGGCGGGAGATGAAGGCTACACAGACCCCAGCTCTGACCAGGTGTCTCAGAGGCTTAAACTTTATTCTCTGGAAAGTGGTTTTGAAAATTAACTACAGGTCTGAAAAGTGGTGATTCTTAGTACTTCCCAGGCTCCACTGCGTGTAAGACAGGTAGAGAGCCCAGAGACCACGTCTCAGATTCTGGATCTTAGCTCTAAAAGGGACCTTTGAAATCATCTTTCTGAACTAGTGCTTTTAGAAACTACTGGCCTTACCCGCATCCATCCCAGTGGACAGATGCGGTCTTGCTTGACCTTCCTCTTCTTTCTTTTTTTTAAACAAGGAAGAAGCATAAACACTGTTTATTATTCTAATATTAATATCTAATTCTGTTTATTTTCTTCAGACCATTGATTCAGGCTTTCTTTCTTCTTTCTTCCTCTCTTTTTCTCTTTTTTCCCCCATGATGGTAATATTTAAAACTAGCTTTTCTGTTTATATTTAAAGGAAATACATAGTCAAGTTATTGGTAGTTATTTTGTGAAAAGTCAAAGGTATCGATTTTAGGAACTATAAAAGCAACACTAAGGAAAGTATTCCATTCACACTTACTTGCTGGCCAAAGATAAATGACAGGACACTCTAAGTTGTAAGCACATGAATGTCCTACGTCAGACCCTAATAATCTTAGGTGCAGACAATTTTAAGAGCTGCCCAGCTGGTCTCCCTGTTTCTGGTTTCTTCTCACCCCATCTATGCTACACATGTTACTTCTGTGGCATTGATCTTTATGAGAAAACATCTTGGTCTTTCACCCAGCAAGTATCTGTTACCCTCCACTGCCTTCAGAAAATAAATAAGTAAATAAGCAAACCAAGAAATAAAAATGAAACAAAACCATAAAAGCCCTCTAAATTCCCAAACCTCCTCCAATCTGGCTGCATTTAATTTTTCAGACCTGATTTTCCGACGTAAATCCTCCATGCCAACTAGTCTGCCAAACTCACTGTCGCCTCGCAATGCCTTCTGCTTCTCCACTGATGAGTTTTTGTTTATTCACATGTTTCCACCTACCTCTTCATCAGTCTGATCCTCTTGTTTCTAAGTCACTCTGTCTGTGGAAGGAAGGCACCTAGTGATGCTAAGGGGGGGCTGATAATGCTGGGGTTATTTCACAGCTGCCCTTCTCTAGCTTCTGTCCTCCCCTCAGAGAAACTTCCACAGACACACTTGGCCCTTGTTGTCAGTGAGGAAGCAGTGGGTCCCATTCTCCACCACTAATTCACAACAGAGGTGCTAAGTGCAGACTGCAAATCTGACATACCAGAGGCATCGGGTCAAAGGCAACAAGTCTCCACACGGGAAACTGGTGACTCTGCATTCAGCCGGGGGAGATAACCACACACTCCATATCGAGATCTACTGTAGCCAACATCAGGTCCGGGATGACCCCGGGTGCGGTGGGGTGCCCTATGGCCCCATCTAGGGGAGGGCCCTATAGGTGTCTCGTCCTGTAGCACCCTGCACTTCCCTTTGGAAATACCTCTCAAGCTTTTGTTCGCTTACTATCTGTCTTCTCCGCCTGACCTTGCTCTCGAGGATGCCAAGGTCAGCGAACTCTCTCACAGCTTTGTACACCCAGCACTTGGAACAGTGCCTGGCACATTACTGGAACTTACGACTTTAGGGCAACTAAACCGTGCCATTTTCTTCCTTAGATCACAGCCAGGTCTGAGCAAAACTTTCCCTTAACTTTATTCTAGATTTTCACTTCTTATCCAGCTTTTGGCCCATAATAAGTGGAATGCTCAAATTATGGCCTTCCCTCCAGGCAAGCAAGGGACAGTGCCCACTGGCCTCTCTGGGCTGGGACTGGACACACCCTTCCTTTGAGAACGCGGCCTCTCATAGGAACGATGCCTTGACTCTGACATGTTGCTTTCCATAGTGCTCTGGACAGCTTCCAAGAGCAGAACCTCAGCCCCAGCCCTGAACTTCCTGGCTTTGAGGACCAGTTCAATAGAGAAATCCACAGAGGTCAAAAGTGCAACACCCTATCCTCAGGGGGAGGCGGGGATGGGGGGTGGAGAACAAGGTCCCAGTAGAAACAAAAGCATTAAGTCCACGTGGCTGACCAGGCTACTGGGCCGACACTGATGCAAAACAGCAGCATGACTGGGTTTTTTTTTTTCCCCCACTCTTTCAGCACTATTGCAGCATTTATTTTACAGAAAGGTAAAGATCTGCCGCAGACTAAGAAATCTTAGTCTTACATCCGTGACTCCAATTGCCAGGGATCTCTTCCACTTTTCTTCCGGGAGGCAAGAAGACTTCCCTGCAGCCGGAGAAGGTGGGCAGGGTGTGAGGTTACAGGATGAGGAAGCTGCCCGGAAGTTCTCCCAAAGCAGTGGCTCTCTACCCCGCTGCATGTTAGAACCACACGGAGCTTGGAAAACACTGATGCCTGCGCCCCACCCCACCAAGTCCCAGCATGCAGGGGTGGGGACAGCGTTTGTAACTACTCATGTTCCTAGGTGACTTTCACAGGCAGCCTGCGGTAAGGGCATCTTTCCCAGAGAGCTGAGGCAATGAACTGAACGTCCATCTCAAATCTACATGTGGGCTGGGGCTCGAGTGGCCACTAGGGTGGCATGTTGAATCATTAATGAGATTGTGTCTCAGTTGCCACAGCCTCATGTACTCCCTCGAGTGGCCACTAGGGTGGCATGTTGAATCATTAATGAGATTGTGTCTCCGTTGCCTCGGCCTCGTGTGCTGTGCCAGAGAATATGTGCTATGACTGTAACAACAAAGGAAGAACAAACAGGGCAGAATCCAATCACATTTCTGGTGGAGACAAACATTTGGACAGTCCCACATTCATTTTTTCTTTCCCCATCACATTATGATCATCTCTACAGCAACTCATCTTTATTTTGAAAAGCCATTGAAACAAATTTTTTTCAGTATTATTTGTTCAAGGAGAGTGATGTCATGGGCTCGCTTTCTTTGTAATTTGGGAAAGAAAGATGGATTCTTCCACTTTCAGCCTCAGTAATAGTTATTAGTCCAGGACGGGCGCCGAGGAAGCAATCTCTGCAGATAACAGCAAGCCCTAGTCTCCTCTGCTGCAGCCCAGGGAATCGAGCCTGAGCTGGGATTTTTGTTTTTTACCAAATAAATGAAATGCGGACTAGGCTTCAAATGACGGGAAACCAAGTAGACAAAGGGTTTGCTTATACTACCGTGTTTTGATATTTTTAGCTCTGTTTGCAAAGGCTAAATTACAGTAGGAATCTGGACCCGTCCCTTGGCAATTGCCTTGTAGCACACCATAACCGTCTCGGGCCGCTCTTCCTCCCCAAGGAGCCATAACTCAAAATTACAGATCCTACTGAAATAAACCCCTAACTGCTTGTTTGTTTGTTTTACTCAAGTGATCCTCACTTCCTAGCATAACACCCTTGGATTCTGAAAATATCTCGAACGGCAGTTCACCTGGCACACATGAGGATTTCACGTTGTTGGCAGGAAACAATCCAAGCCAAGGTTTCAGGGAAAAGATCAGTTCAGGGGATGGACAAATATGACCAGCTGCTCCCTGGCACAGAAGACTGTGGAAACTCAGCCTACTGTACGGAGCCGTACCACGGCCCGGGGTCTCCACTCTCTCCCTCAGTTCTGCCACAAGGCGCCTAAAATCAAGGCTCCAGTTCCTGCCAAATTATGGGCAAGAGAGTAGGGGGGACTATATCCTCATGCTTAACAGGGAACGTGGGGACGTTCTCTAATAGCCTAACATACTGACCACAGTCAACAGTCAGATGGATTTTATGTATGTTTCCCTATGATAAATGCACTGTCTTTTTTTTTTTTTTTTTTTAAGAGCTTTACACTGATTACAAGATTGATCAGTCTCTGGAATGAGCTGTCCAAGGCTGATAACAGAAGCATGAAAAGGAAGCACACACATTTTCGATAGCTCAGCAAGCACACATTTGGCTATAAGAACACACTCCAAGAGCCTCTTATCATACCTGGATCTCTTTCTGTGGCATAAGGTTTAGCGATAACAGCATAAAAAAAGGGGATTCTGACTCCGATGTCCACCAACTTAAAAATGCCAGGTAGGGTTAAGGGGAAAGACGGAAACATTCTGAAGCAAGAAATTAAACATTTTGAATTAAGATTTTAAAAATTGACAAAGAAACCCCCTGTAGTATATAATCTCCATTTTGTAAAATGGAAGTCATTGACTATTGGGAAGCTATTTTAATTCCCTGCCCTTTCTTCTCATCTGTAGCATAGATTCTCATTTTCTAACACGACCGTCTGTCCTGACCAACAACAAGTGTAATTCAATGTTCTTGTCTGTCAGCTCTCTGTGAGATAAAAGTGAAAGCAGAGCACGCCTGCCAGACCCCCGTGTATTCCAGCCATGGAGCCTACACGAACACATACGTAGGACATGGGAGCTGTGCATCTCAATGGATAAGAACATATACTTTATGTTCTCCAAAAGCCCTTTAGAGGAACTATCAGCAAAGCAGACAAGGCCCAGACCATAAATCAATTTATGGTTGATTTAACCTTGTAAAAATTCCCTAGGTCAGCACAGTCTGCTTCATCATACAATCTGTAGCAGATTCCTTCCAGAAACCGCACTATATAATCAGGACCCGCCATGACCTTCTTTGTTTGGAGCTGGTAAAGCCATCTGCAACTGCAAAAGCAATCATTTTAAGTGCTCAAGATGAACACCTAGAGCAACCACTGGCACAATCATACAAGCAGCTTCCAACAAAAAAATGCTGTGTGCCAAGTGGGGTTGAGGGTTTGCAATGGCTGCTGTTGGCAGAAAATAAAACCAGTTCAGGGGAAGAAACACTCTGGAGTTTCTCTTCACTGAAGATCAATAACCCCGGCTGTGTCTGATTCTTTCATAATTCCTGCAAAACTCTACAGTTCCAGGCTCACTCCCATCATGCAAGATCTGGGATATTGTACTGGTGCCAGGAAAATTAGACAGCATAAAAGGAGCCCTGGGACTTCATGTCTTGCAGTTGGAACAGTCCTGTGGAAACTGGGGCAGCTGGTAACCTGGAGTGAAGCAGAACTAAAGTGGAGGTACAATCTCCTTCTCTGAAACACCATTTAGCTCCATGACCACATTCATACTGTCAACTCCAATGTGGTCAGAGATTGTCCAAGGCCATGGTCCTAGGCCTGGTGTTCAAAGGCTGCCTGAGGGAACGCAGCAGGGTCTGCCCCCCATGTGTGACCTCAGGGGCTGACAGAAATAAAATCAGCTGCAAACCAGAGCCTTCCTGCTGGCCACAGCCTCTCCAGGCATCGGGCACTCATGGCTCTGTCTACATGGTATGAGCAGGTTCAGGTGGGCATGTTTCAGACACAGTGGGAAGGAGGGAGCTATATGCAGTAATGACTAATAGGACTGGTTACAGTTAGGGGACTTTTAAAAATATTTTAAAAATCAGATTACTAAAAATTTCAACTGGATTTTCACTTTCAAAAAGCACTTAGTAGAAACAACTCTCTCTCTAGAATATATATGTTTATACAGACAGACAAAGTCTGAAAGGACAGTTAAATTCTTAACTGTAGGGGTCAGGGGGTGGGAAGTACAAACTACTGGGTGTAAGAAGGGCTCAAGGATGTATTGTACAGCTTGGGGGACATAGCCAATGTTTTGTAGTGACTGTAAATGGAAAGTAACCTTTAAAAATCGCATAAAAATTAAAAAATTAAAAAAATTCTTAACTGTAAAGGCCACACCACACGTTTCTATTTTCTTCATATCTAGTACATTTCACCCAGATGTTTAATAGATGCTCAAGGGAATGGTACAGCATAGGTAACTTGAAAACTGACAGTACTGTAAACATTTCTGCAATTGGATATTTCCCAATTATCAAGTACTCTTTTATTTCTAATTGATACCTACAACAAAAGAAGTGAACTATTAAATTATATAAACATTTAATTTAAGAAATATATCAAATTTAAATATATGAAACATAAATTTTAACTTCTAATTATAAAATGCAAGATTCCTGACCATCAAATTTGAGAAAACATACTAATGTCAGTTTTTAAAAGTTGTCTTGTTACATTTTACAAATAAGCTGCAACAAGCCATTGATTACATTAGAGCCTTAATCTTATGGAGCTCCCATGGGCATCTATATATAATTTAGAAAGATTAAATACATCACTCTATTCAATAGAGGCTTATGCTCTAACTAAAGAAAATCCCATCTCGCATTAAAAGAGATGCTGAGTTTCAGTTTTCAGTGGGTGGCGCTGGTCTCTAGAGATAACTATTGTTAGAAATCACATATTGTTATTTATTATTGAAAAAACATACTCCAAATACAAACTTGCTGTTTTAGATAAATTAAGATATCAAAATGTTTACTGTTTTGGGTGATGTTGCTTTCCTAATAATTCAACTTAGCAAAAATATGCCCCAAATGACCATAATTAACCCAATGAATAAGAGAAGCTTTCATCAATTTCACTCACCCAGTGTTCACTGGACAACTAGGTGTTGTGTATTGACTACACACATTGGCACAGTGCACTGAGCACTGAGAAGGCATAAGAAGTCTGATGTGTGGCCCTTGGAGAACTCCATAATTTGGCGAGTAAACCCATAACTTAAAGCAACCAAGACAATGTAGTGTGTGCACAGTCTGCCTTATTATAGCAGGGGTAAAGAGAGGGACAAAGGAGAGAAGAATGGAGGGACTTGCACATCTTCTTAACATTCTGTGGGACAAAACGGGAAGAGTGAGTGAAGCGCCTCTGCTGTGCACAGAAGTATGGCGACTGCTTGAGAACAAACATTGGTGCAGCTGAGTTGTGAGCTCAACTAGCCCCACTGCTCAGGGATCACCATTTTCAGTTGAAATAACTACTGACACACAAACTAAGGTTACTCAGACTTGGGGATTGGAAGATATTTTCTCAAAAAATGAATGAAACAAACCTGTCATTTTAAGGAAAATACTTGGCAGTATTTGTGGCCAATGACGAAATTCAAGCTTTCAAGAGAAAATTACCATTTCGGAAAACTGCATCCACCAACGTGAGTATAATAGCTTTCCAATACTTAAAGACTCTTCTGATGAAATTTTGGTGATAGCCATGCATACAATTTTAAATATTATGTAAAAAATGTGTTGGTATTTGGAAGGTCTACATAACTCAATGGACCAATATTTTCTAAGGGACCAATACATGTAAAAAATCATGCAGGAGTAAATTATTCACCAAAGTGCAAGACAAACCAAAGAATTTTAATGTAACCAAGTGCAAAAAGCTGATTGGTATGCTTTCAGATTCCACATTTGCAACCAACTTTAAAAAGCTGCTGCTTGTCAAGTTTTGGTATAGTGTTAAAGAATATCCACAATTGTCTTAAAAGTCTACTAAAATACTCCTTCCTACATATCTGTGTGAGGCTGGATTTTCTTTATATACTTCAACAAGTACAGCATACTACAACAGACTGAATGCAGAAGCAGATATGAGAATCCAGCTGCCTTTTTTTTTTTCCACTGTATTATTGATTTATTCTTTTTTCATTTAAAAATGTTACACTTGATGAATATACTGTTAGTACCCACAAGCCAGCTAGCAGATCGGTTTTTTTTTTTAATTTTTGAATTTTATTTTATTTATTTTTTTATACAGCAGGTTCTTATTAGTCATCAATTTTATACACATCAGTGTATACATGTCAATCCCAATCACCCAATTCATCACACCACCACCATCCCCACCCCACCGAGGCTTTCCCCCCTTGGTGTCCATACGTTTGTTCTCTGCAACTGTGTCTCAACTTCTGCCCTGCAAACCGGTTCCTCTGTACCATTTTCCTAGGTTCCACATATATGCGTTAACACACGATATTTGTTTTCCTCTTTCTGACTTACTTCATGCTGTATGACAGTCTCTAGATCCATCCACGTATCAACAAATGACACAATTTCATTCCTTTGTATGGCTGAGTAATATTCCATTGTATGTATGTACCACTTCTTGATCTATTCGTCTGTCGATGGGCATTTAGGTTGCTTCCATGACCTGGCTATTGTAAATAGTGCTGCAGTGAACATTGGAGTGCATGTGTCTTTTTGAATTATGGTTTTCTCTGGGTATATGCCCAGTAGTGGGATTGCTGGATCATATGGTAATTCTACTTTTAGTTTTTAAGGAACCTCCATACTGTTCTCCACAGTGGCTGTATCAATTTACATTCCCACCAACAGTGCAAGAGGGTTCCCTTTTCTCCACACACTCTCCAGCATTTGTTGTTTGTAGATTTTCTGATGATGCCCATTCTAACAAGTGTGAGGCGATACCTCATTGTAGTTTTGATTTGTATTTCTCTAATAATTAGTGATGTTGAGCAGCTTTTCATGTGTCTCTTGGCCATCTGTATGTCTTCTATGGAGAAATGTCTATTTAGATCTTCCGCCCATTTTTTTATTGAGTTGTTTGTTTGTTTAATATTGAGCTGCATGAGCTGTTTGTATATTTTAGAGATTAATCCTTTGTCCATTGATTCATTTGCAAATATTTTCTCCCATTCTGAGGGTTGTCTTTTCGTCTTGTTTATGGTTTCCTTTGCTGTGCAAAATCTTTGACGTTTCATGAGGTCCCATTTGTTTATTTTTGTTTTTATTTCCATTACTCTAGGAGGTGGATCAAAAAAGATCTTGCTGTGATTTATGTCAAAGAGTGTTCTTCCTATGTTTTCCTCTAAGAGTTTTATAGTGTCCAGTCTTACATTTAGGTCTCTAATCCATTTTGAGTTTATTTTTGTGTATGGTGTGAGGGAGTGTTCTAATTTCATTCTTTTACATGTAGCTGTCCAGTTTTCCCAGCACCACTTACTGAAGAGACTGTCTTTTCTCCATTGTATATCCTTGCCTCCTTTATCATAGATTAGTTGACCATAGGTGCATGGGTTTATCTCTGGGCTTTCTATCTTGTTCCATTGATCTATGTTTCTGTTTTTGTGCCAGTACCATATTGTCTTGATTACTGTAGCTTTGTAGTATAGTCTGAAGTCAGGGAGTCTGATTCCTCCAGCTCTGCTTTTTTCCCTCAAGACTGCTTTGGCTATTCAGGGTCTTTTGTGTCTCCATACAAAGTTTAAGATTTTTTGTTCTAATTCTGTAAAAAATGCCATTGGTAATTTGATAGGAATTGCACTGAATCTGTAGATTGCTTTGGGTAACATGGTCATTTTAACAATATTGATTCTTCCAATCCAAGAACATGGTATATCTCTCCACCTGTTGGTATCACCTTTAATTTTTTTCATCAGTGTCTTATAGTTTTCTGCATACAGGTCTTTTGTCTCCCTAGGTAGGTGTATTCCTAGGTATTTTATTCTTTTTTTTGCAATGTTAAATGGGAGTGTTTCCGTAATTTCTCTTTCAGATTTTTCATCATTAGTGTATAGGAATGCAAGAGATTTCTGTGCATTAATTTTGTATCCTGCAACTTTACCAAATTCATTGATTAGATCTAGTAGGTTTCTGTTGGTATCTTTAGTATTCTCTGTGTATAGTATCATGTCATCTGCAAACAGTGACAGTTTTACTCCTTCTTTTCCAATTTGGATTCCTTTTATTTCTTTTTCTTCTCTGATTGCCGTGGCTAGGACTTCCAGAACTATGTTGAATAATAGTGGTGAGAGTGGACATCCTTGTCTTGTTCCTGATCTTAGAGGAAATGCTTTCAGTTTTTCACCATTGAGAATGATGTTTGCTGTGGGTTTGTCGTATATGGCCTTTATTATGTTGAGGTAGGTTCCCTCTATGCCCACTTTCTGGAGAGTTTTTATCATAAATGGGTGTTGAATTTCGTCAAAAGCTTTTTCTGCATCTATTGAGATGATCATATGATTTTTATTCTTCAATTTGTTAATATGGTGTATCACATTGATTGATTTGCATATATTGAAGAATCCTTGCACCCCTGGGATAAATCCCACTTGATCATGGTGTATGATCCTTTTAATGTGTTGTTGGATTCTGTTTGCTAGTATTTTGTTGAGGATTTTTGCATCTATATTCATCAGTGATATAAGTCTGTAATTTTCTTTTTTTTGTAGTATCTTTGTCTGGTTTTGGTAGCAGGGTGATGGTGGCCTCATAGAATGAGTTTGGGAGTGTTCCTTCCTGTGCAATTTTTTGGAAGAGTTAGAGAAGGATGGGTGTTAGCTCTTCTCTAAATGTTTGATAGAAATCACCTGTGAATCCATGTGGTCCTGGACTTTTGTTTGTTGGAAGATTTTTAATCACAGTTTCAAGTTCATTACTTGTGATTGGTCTGTTCATAGTTTCTATTTCTTCCCGGTTCAGTCTTGGATGGTTATACCTTTCTAAGAATTTGTCCATTTCTTCCAGGTTGTCCATTTTATTGGCACAGAGTTGCTTGTAGTAGTCTCTTAGGATGCTTTGTATATCTGCGGTGTCTGTTGTAACTTCTCCGTTTTCATTTCTAATTTTATTGATTTGAGTCCTCTCCCTCTTTTTCTTATTGAGTCTGGCTAATGGTTTATCAATTTTGTTTATCTTCTCAAAGAACCAGCTTCTAATTTTATTGATCTTTGCTATTGTTTTCTTTGTTTCTATTTCACTTATTTCTGCTCTGATCTTTATGATTTCTTTCCTTCTGCTAACTTTGGGTTTTGTTTGTTCTTCTTTCTCTAGTTCCTTTAGGTGTAAGGTTAGATTGTTTATTTGGGATTTTTCTTTTTTCTTGAGGTAGGCTTGTATAGCTATAAACTTCCCTCTTAGAACTGCTTTTGCTGCATCCCATAGGTTTTGGGTCATCGTGTTTTCATTGTCATTTGTCTCTAGGTATTTTTTGATTTCCTCTTTGATTTCTTCAGTGATCTCTTGGTTATTTAATCACGTATTGTTTAGCCTCCATGTGTTTGTGTTTTTTACGTTTTTTTCCCTGTAATTGATTTCTAATCTCATAGTGTTGTGGTCAGAAAAGATGCTTGATGTGATTTCAATTTTCTTAAATTTACTGAGGCTTGATTTGTGACCCAAGATGTGATCTATCCTGGAGAATGTTCCGTGCGCACTTGAGAAGGAAGTGTAATCTGCTGGTTTTGGATGGAATGTCCTATAAATATCAATTAAATCTATCTGGTCTATTGTGTCATTTAAAGCTTGTTTCCTTATTTATTTTCATTTTGGATGATCTGTCCATTGGTGTAAGTGAGGTGTTAAAGTCCCCCACTATTACTGTGTTACTGTCGATTTCCTCTTTTATAGCTGTTAGCAGTTGCCTTATGAATTCAGGTACTCCTATGTTGGGTGCATATATAGTTACAATTATTATATCTTCTTCTTGGATTGATCCTTTGATCATTATATAGTGTCCTTCCTTGTCTCTTGTAACATTCTTTATTTTAAAGTCTATTTTATCTCATTTGAGTATTGCTACTCCAGTTTTTTTTTTTTTTGTTTTCCACTTGCATGGAATATCTTTTTCCATCCCCTCACTTTCAGTCTGTATGTGTCCATAGGTCTGAAGTGGGTCTCTTGTAGACAGCATATATATGGGTCTTGTTTTTGTATCCATTCAGTAAGCCTGTGTCTTTTGGTTGGAGCATTTAATCCATTCACGTTTAAGGTAATTATTGATATGTATGTTCCTATGACCATTTTCTTAATTGTTTTGGGTTTGTTTTTGTAGGTCCTTTTCTTCTCTTGTGTTTCCCACTTAGAGAAGTTCCTTTAGCATTTGTTGTAGAGCTGGTTTGGTGGTGCTGAATTCTCTTAGCTTTTGCTTGTCTGTAAAGCTTTTGATTTCTCCATCGAATCTGAATGAGAGCCTTGCCGGGTAGAGTAATCTTGGTTGTAGGTTCTTCCCTTTCATCACTTTAAGTATATCATGCCACTCCCTTCTGGCTTATAGAGTTTCTGCTGAGAAATCAGCTGTTAATCTTATGGGAGTTCCCGTGTATGTTATTTTTCATTTTTCCCTTGCTGCTTTCAATAGTTTTTCTTTGTCTTTAATTTTTGCCAATTTGATTACTATGTGTCTCGGCGTGTTTCTCCTTGGGTTTATCTTGTATGGGACTCACTGCACTTCCTGGACTTGCATGGCTATTTCCTTTCCCATGTTAGGGAAGTTTTCGACTATAATCTCTTCAAGTATTTTCTCAGGTCCTCTCTCTCTCTCTTCTCCTTCTGGGACCCCTATAATGCGAATGTTGTTGCATTTAATGTTGTCCCAGAGGTCTCTTAGGCTGTCTTCATTTCTTTTCATTCTTTTTTCTTTATTCTGTTCTGCAGCAGTGAATTCCACCATTCTGTCTTCCAGGTCACTTATCCGTTCTTCTGCCTCAGTTATTCTGCTATTGATTCCTTCTAGTGTAATTTTCATTTCAGTTATTGTATTGTTCATCTCTGTTTGTTTGTTCTTTAATTCTTCTAGGTCTTTGTTAAACATTTCTTGCATCTTCTCGATCTTTGCCTCCATTCTTTTTCCAAGGTCCTGGATCATCTTCACTATCATTATTCTGAATTCTTTTTCTGGAAGGTTGCCTATCTCCACTTCATTTAGTTGTTTTTCTGGGGTTTTATCTTGTTCCTTCATCTGGTACATAGCCCTCTGCCTTTTCATCTTGTCTCTTTCTGTGAATGTGGTTTTTGTTCCACAGGCTGCAGGACTGTAGTTCTTCTTGCTTCTGCTGTCTGCCCTCTGGTGGATAAGGCTATCTAAGAGGCTTGTGCAAGTTTCATGGATCTGTTTTGCCTCTTTCCGAGGTTTCACCTTATCTTGCAAATCATACTGCTTAATTCCTTTATAGCTGATTCCAAGCCACCAAGGAAGTCCTTGTTTATCCTTTACTGCATAATAATGGACTCCATAGGTCGGTAGAGCTTCTACTATTTTCATATACTGAACCACAGCTTGACCCCGAGTCAGACCTTTGATTTTCAAATAATGGTCAATTACCCTGTCCTCACAGTAGGCAAGGGAGGGGTGCTCTTGCAGAGTTTTGGTTGGAAAGTCTGATAATGTCTTTAAATCTTTCCTGGCATTTTCATCACCAGTGGCCCCTCGGGGAGGTGGTGTTAGATCGAGAGGACCAGTGGCTGCTTGACTGGTTCTCTGGACTCCAGGTCAAAGTGGAGCAGCTGGGGAGGAGAAGGAAGCAGAGGAGGGAACTGGAAAGCCAGGAGGAGAAAGGAGGCCAGTTGTCTTTTATTAAGGGAGATATTAAAAGATATTTGTAAAAGTATAAAACAAGGCTGCTACTCTCAACTTTTTTTGTTTTTGTTTTTTTATTACCATAAGTATTGATTCATATAGCCAATATAGGTAAAAGAGCTTTGGGGAATGTAACAATTTTTTAGGAGGCTCCTGTAAAGGCTCCTGGGACCAAAAAGATTAAGCGCTGATGATCTAGAAGCAGACTTCCAAACAACAAAGTGTCTGACTAGTAAGAGTATAATGTACCAAAATAGATAAACAACAAAGACCTACTGTATAGCACAGGGAACTACATTCAATATCTTATAATAACCTATAATGGAAAAGAATCTGAAAAAGAATAGATATATATATATATGTATAACTGAATCACTTTGCTACACATCTGAAATTAATACAACATTGTAAGTCAACTATACTTCAATAATAATAATAAAAAGAATGCATTGGCAACTGCTCCAAATATAACCAATACAGATACAAAATTGTCATTTATTTGGTTTGTTTGATGTGAAACTAAAACTTGGAACATTTTCAATTTGGGTGTGTGCGTCTGCTCAGCAATCAAGTTTGAATTAACTACATTCCAAATGCTGTAGGTGCTCTAGCCTTTGGAGCCCAGCATTGCTCTACTGGACCCAAAAGTGCAAATTAAAGTGCTGCATGCTTCAGGTTTTTAAGCAGAATATGCAAGTGGGTCTTTTTTTTTTTTTCAAGTGGGTCTTACTTTGTTTATTTTTTGTGTGTTTTCCTGACGAGGGAATCCTCTTTTGTCTTCAAGTCTTCAATGCTTCTCTCTAGGCTACCCTTGTGATATATCTTCCAAACTGGACCAATTAAAAGTGAAAAGGGATACAATTAAAATAATTATGCCTGAACACCAGGCACAAACCATGAGTGTCCTAGACAAACAAGGACATGTGGTCATCCGACTTCTTCCCAGGCCACCACCCTCAAGTCTGACTGATATGCTTTCGCGCTCCCTGTAGCATCTACCCCAAGCCTTCCTCCTGCTCTCTCTGGAGATGACTGCTTCTCTCTTATCAAGAACACAGAGGACCACCAGACTGCCATGTTCCTCCACCTCAACACTGCCTTCTTTGCCCATGTATTCCTCTTTCTCTTCATCTTCTCTTGTTCTTGGAGGAATAAGGATGCAAGGCTCTGCCATTCTCCGATCCCTGCTTAATCCAACAAGCAGTTCTTTGCTGGCATTCTCGCTCTCTCTTCCATATTTTCTCCTTCCAACAAGCCATGAACATTGTAGTCTTTTCTCTCTAAAAACTCTTCCCTAGACCTCAAGATACTGCTTTCTCTATTCCTTCCACTGTCTGTGTTTTCTCCTGCCCACTTCGTGACAAACCTCTCTTTCTGGGGGCCTTTTTCCTCCCACCCCTTCAACACAGGTGTCCCCGAAATTCTCGACTCTGCCCTCCTCTCTT
Organism: Eschrichtius robustus; assembly: GCF_028021215.1. Lineage (NCBI taxonomy): Eukaryota > Metazoa > Chordata > Mammalia > Artiodactyla > Eschrichtiidae > Eschrichtius > Eschrichtius robustus. The sequence goes on along the minus strand of NC_090834.1, from coordinate 25,301,638 downwards.
CCCACGTGCTGTCAGTTGGCATGATCTTCCTCTCCTACAGTGTGTCATAGACACAACTAATTGTGATTAACTCTCAAATATGTATTTCTAGTACTTGCCTCTTTCTTTCTTTAAATCACCTTTTCCAAGGTCCATCTGTGTTTTGTGCATCTCACCTGAATGGGCAGCTGGCACCTTAAACTCAGCAAACTCAGCGTGCTCCACACAAAACGCATCCTCTCCCATGTTCCCTTTCTGGTAACATCGTCCTCTCAGGAAGCCTCAACGTTTCATCATCTTTTATCCTTCTGCTTCCATCTCCCTCACATACTTCTTTCTCCCAGTTGTCCTGTTGACTTTCATCATAAACTCTAAAATGCCTTCCACTTCCATCTCTTCTTTCTTTTCCTACTGCCACTTCCCTGTTTCAGGCCCATGTGTCAGTTGCTCCAACTTCAGAGCCAGTTTCATACCTCATCTTCCTGTCTCTTCTCTTTCCCTCCACCAGTCTTCATGGACACTTGGCTAGGGAGGGACTCTGACGGTGAATGTGGGCACAGCTCAGAGGAGTCTTCAGAGAAGGTCTCTACCAGCAAGCTGAGAGCTGAGAGGAGAAGCCAGTGGAGGGATGAGAAGGGGAGAAGGACCAGAACAGTACATTTACCAGACGTCCAGTGAGGGGAGAGTACGAGGAAGGAGGTGGCCAACAGTAAAGAGTGCTAGGAGAAGTCAAGGACTTGAGACTGGAGGAGAGGACTTTAATTTGGCAATCAAAGATCATGGTGCTCTTGGAGAAAGAAGTTTCAGTTCCTGAGTGTGGGCGGAGGACCAGCCTCTAGGTTCTCAACTTCTCATGACCACCACTGGCATTCTCCTTCAGCATCTCCTTATCTTGGTCACATTCTAAGACCACTCTTCTTTTGATAATTGAAATGCCAATACACAACTCTCCAAGGACCGTTTTCTATTCTTCCAGTTCCTCTACACCCTCAAAACCCCCTAAACTCAACTCTTTGATCTTGACGAGCCACCAAATGTCACCTACTCTGGGTTCCGCTTGGCTCCACTTGTTTTTTTCCTGTTCCGTCAGACCCTGTCGTCCAACACCTCACTTACTGCCCTGCTGGCATCCTTCATTCTCTCATCTGCGTTTTGTTACACCACAGTGCACAGGTTGAAATGATGCAGTACTGAGGTACATGGGGCTTGCTGGAGGAAACTCCCCAGCCCTCACTGTCCCTAATACGTGATTCTCCACTCCAATCTTCAGTGGTCCCTCAGCATCATTCAGCAATCCTTCTCCAGGTCAACTTTCTTCTTTTTTTCATTCCTGCACTAGCCAGTTTAACCCATCATGGTTTCCTCAAGACCTACAATTCTGCCCCATCTCTCAGCAGATTCCTTGCCTCCTTCTCCACAAAGAAAGTGAGGCCTCCAGGCATGAATGTCAACTTCCCTCCTTTAATGCTCACAATTACAACATTGAACACTGTGTGTGGGTAGATACACGTATGTATATAAGCAGATGTGTGGCTAGATGTACAGGTGTATGTGTAAGCATATGTGTGTGTGTGTACGTGCTCACAGCCTTAATCAACACAATTTTTAAAGCACCCACCATGTGCCATCCACTGTGCCATGCATTTTGTAATGTGTTATCTGATTTAATCCTCTTACCATGCTTCTTCTGCTAGTCAGAGAAGGTACATTTCTTTACATCCTGCCTGTCTCCTCTGTCCCTATTTCCTATAACTTCCTCCTCTTTGCCAGGTCCTTCCCCTCAGCAGTTCAACATGCTCAAGTCTTCCATCTTGAAAACCCCACAACTTTTCCTCAGTCACCACTTCTCTATATAGCCCTCTTAGCAGCCAAACTTTTGAATAATCTTTGTTCATTACTGCCAGTTTCTCACATCTCATTTGTTACTCAATCCACTGGAAACTAGAATCTATTCACATTACTCCATGACTCCATGAAAAGTATCACAAGTGTTACTACTCCTGCTGGTACTGTCTCAGGACCCACTCTGTGCTACTCTATTATACCAGGTGTCATAAACTCATTCTCTTGTGCAATTCTTCTCAGCATTTACCCTAACAATAATCGTTCTGGCAATTATTTGTTTAATGTTTGCTCCCTACAAAAGACTGAAAGTTAACTTGGAGCGTGGACCATGACTATTTTCTTCACATTTGTGTCCCAAGTCCATGCACAGAGTGGGACCTCAGTAAATATTCATTGAGGGCTTCCCTGGTGGTGCAGTGGTTAAGAATCTGCCTGCCAATGCAGGGGACACGGGTTCAAGCCCTGGTCCGGGAAGATCCCACATGCCGCCGAGCAGCTAGTCCCGTGGGCCACAACTACTGAGCCTGTGCTCTAGAGCCTGCGAGCCACAACGGCTGAGCCCGTGTGCCACAACTACTGAAGGCTGTGTGCCCTGGAGCCTGTGCTCTGCAACAGGAAAAGCCACCGCAATGAGAGGCCCACACACGGAAATGAAGAGCAGCCTCCGCTCTCTGCAACTAGAGAAAGCCCGCACGCAGCAACGAAGACCCAACGCAGCCAAAAATAAATAAATAAATAAATTTAAAATAAATAAATACATACCTATGTACATACATACTCGTTGAATTAACGACTGAATAAATAACCGAATAATGCTTTAAGGTAGATCCTTGTATCTCCATTAAACATGAGAAAAACAGGGCTCAATGTGGTTAAATGACTTTCCCAAAGTCATATGGCTAGCACGGGGTAAGAACCAGGACTCAAACCCAGATCCAATGATAAGCCTGTGCTTGTCCAGTGCCCCCTGTGATCTCCCCCACCATTACCCTCACTGCTGCCCATACACATGAGACACACTCTCAGATTTACACACCTAGCCCAGGCCTTTCTTCTTAGCCCCAGATTCAGATGCACAACTCTCCACTTTAAATTTCCACCTCAAAGTCCACCTCTAACCAAACTCAACTCATTATCTTTCCCAAACCTACTCTTTAACTCTTACTCTTAATGTTGTCATCATCGACCCAGATGACCAAGCCAGAATCTTGGGAAATATCTTCTCCATCACACCGACTACACACACACACACACACACAAACACACACACACACACACACACACACTCTCCCAGTAACTACATTCTGTCCTTTCTCCCTCAACACCTCTTCCATCCACCCTTTCCTCTAAATCACTATACTGTTGTAGTTTAGACACTTACAGATTTCACCTGGATACCAGCAATTGGGTCGAGCTGGTTTCCTTGCATCTGGCTTGACCCTCTACAATTCATTCTTCCCTTATATCAGCATCATCTTTATAAAGCACAGATATGATGATGTCACTTCCTTCCTTAACACTTTGTAACACTTTGATGGCTTGCTATCCCAGCTAATGGGATAACCAAGCAAAATCTCCAGAAATGAGACATAAAGACCTAGATGGGTTCATTCTGCCTGTGTCCCGAGTCCCTCCTGACACATGCTCCCACCCTAGGCTTACTGAGGTGCTTCCAGTGCCCTCCAGCCCACCGTGCTGCTTCACTCACCACTGGCTCTGTACACGCTTCCTCTCCTGGAAGGAACAACTTTCTTCATTATAGTCGTCCTCATGAACTCCTACAGGTACTGCAAAATCCACGTTCTTCAACAAAGTCCTTCCAGACCCTTAAAACTCTCTTCCAAGCTCCTACTGAACATTACGGTTTCTATATAGGATATGCCACACTATGCATCAATTATGTTTACTTGCCTGCTTCCTTGCTATGTTGTAAGTTCTTTAAGGGAGGGACCAAAATTTTTTAAATTTTCTTATGCTCAATACCTAGTAGCAATGGTGTCCAATAGAGTTTTGATGGTTGAATGACTAAATACTTTACAAATGCTCCATGTTCCTATAACTGAGCTCCAACCTCACAGAGAACAGGAGCAAAAGCAAAATGAACTTGGTTACGATGGTCCTGATCCATAAAGAGCAAAAGCATGTAAGGTTTGCCTGCCACAGCCAAGTGCTCAAAAAGAGAAAATGTTAGAAACAAATATCATATATTAATGCATATGTGTGGAGTCTAGAAAAATGGTACAGATGAACCAGTTTGTAGGGCAGGAATAGAGACACAGATGTAGAGAACAAACGTGTGGACGCCAAGGCAGGGAGTGGGGGGTGGGGAAGGTGGGGGGTGGTGGTGGTGGATGAACTGGGAGATTGGGATTGAAATATATACACTAATATGTATAAGATAGATAACTAATAAGAACCTGCTGCATAAAAAAATAATAAAATTCAAAAAAAAGAAAAGAAATATGCATTTTTGAGTATTATATGAATATTTTTAGAAATATTACACTGACTTGTTTCACATGTTGGCTTGGGGAAGAGAAGATGCCAAAGGGATGTGTGCCAGCTGTAGTTTCCATTTGTTCAAAAAAATGTAAACCATGATGCCAGAGGCAGAAACTCACAAATGCAGCACGGTGGAAGTGCAGCCAGGCCACATCAAGATTTCTGCAGCCTTTACACTTGGATTTTGTTCGAAAGGCAGGGCCTATCACCCCACACATGGGCTATGTCAAAGAGTGAGGCCTAAGGTCAGAGCCTGAAGCTCAGAGAGCAATTATGCTGTCTCCAGACACAAGTGTGGGATGTCTTCCCATAGCTCATTTGAAAGATTCTTAAACTTTGGCTGCTTCCAACCATGTCTTATCTTTCTTTAGAACGCACTTCAAATCTGCACTCAGATGATCCAGTTCTCACGTGTACCCTCTACTGGAATGGAAGGCAGCACGTTGCAGGAGTGTTTTGCCCAGAGTTAGAGGAGATCAAATACCCAGCGTGTCTCCTCCACCCTCTCACCTCCCACTCCCTGCACCTATGGCCCTGCTGAGGATCCTTATGTGCTATGGTGGCCTCTCAACATCCGCTTTCCATCTTTCCCAAGTCAGCTGCTGAGCCCGGTAAGGCTCTGGGCTGGTGGACTCATGGGATCTAGCTGCGCACTCACTGTACCCTGGGGGAGCGGAAGAGACCACAGTGGCTGATGAGTGACAAAGCGGAGTGAAACCGAAGGCAGAGAGCTGCTAATGCGGGCCTGGGTCTTCCAGCAGAACCTTGCTCCTGCGTGAAGGGCCTTCCATGAAAGCTGATGACAGAGACAGATTCCCTTTACCCATCATTTCAACTTTATTCACTACTGGGCTGAGTGTGAGGGCTCAGAAAATGTGCCCCACTCAGGTAATGCTGTGGCTTTTCCTACCCACTGTCACCCTGGCTTGTAAGTGAAAAATTCACAGAATCTGTCAGGCAGTGGAATGTCTGACATTCCTGACCGCATCCAATTGACTAGTCACTTTCAGCCTCCCCAGCAGAGAGTACATCTTCACTTATAAGGAATGATTTCAGGATCATGACGATGGTCAGTTAGATTTGGCTGTAATTTCTCTCTCTTGAGTTCCCAGGAGAACTGCCTGACTGGCCCATGGCTTTTGCAAATTGACAAGGGGGCCTCAGCTTCGATGTTTCTTTTGCAAGTTTTTCTGGCTGGAGTCTACATTTCTCTTAATTTGGTTTCAGCTGGCATTTTCAGGCTAAGGCCATTCCGCTTGTACATTTAGGATTTAGGTCTTTGGTTCAAGAACCAACCGGAAGCTGAAAAAAAGTCATTAACCTCAAGCTTGTCATCTCAGAGCATCCATGTGGCTGACAGTGTCCCAGGGTGGAGGACCAGCACCCTACCTGGCTTTGCTCCTACTTCTAAAATTTTGTGCTCAATATCACATTGTCTCGTTGGTCATATCCCGTTTCTATTATGTATTAGATTAAGATGGGATCCTTTAACCAGGCATTCAAGGACTTCAAAACCTACTCACACCTCAACTATCTAGGCTTTCTCCTCCAGGTTGCCTGACAGGGACACTCCATCTGCCAGCTTCACTCAGCCTCAGGTCTGAATCTTCCATTATCCTTTCCTCCCCACACAGTAAGCCTTTTCCTAGATTCCTAGTCTGATGACACTCTAGCCTAAATCCATTCAAACTCATCCCGCTTCCTTCATACACTCTTCCTAGTCTGCTTAGTTCACAGAGATCTCTCTCTTTCTTGATGTCCCCACAGTAAAAACTGCCAGACAATTGGCGAACAGAACATACTGCATCTTTTGTATTCTCCGATTGTCTTTTGTGTGTTGGTTGTGCCTCCCCAAATGAATGACAAATTCCTTAATGGCAGGGAAACAGCTGTACAATTCTTACCCCCTCCCAATGCCTAGATTGGTGCTGGCATATGAAAGGTACTTAATAAAGATCTGCTCAGTTGAATCCAATAAAGCAACTTGGATCATAAATGATCTTCTCAACAGGAAATACCAAGTGAGCAGGCTGGTGTCATAGCCCCTGAAGTGCCAAGTGACTCATTCAGTTTCAATATAGACAGGACCAAACATGCAACCATTGCTGCCCCCAAATGGGTTGATTTGAAATCAATTTAAACTACTATGTGCAATTCATTCCATTTTTTCAAAAAGTACTTTTACATTTCTTGATATCTTAATTCATATTTTCACAACTCGAGATATATTTATTTAAATTGGACATTTCTAAAATAGCGATTTACTTGCATATTTTTAAAAATTATTTTTTACCATGGCAAAGTTGATTCAGGCTTCACATATTTCATTTTAAATGAAGCAGACTTGGTATTGTTTTTCCGTCCAGTACTAAAGTGGCTGAACCAATGGTGTGCAGTGTGCCTCACTATTTCTCACTGCCCAGTTTCAATCATTCCCAGCCTTTTAAATTCTGACTTCTGGACAAATGCTCCCAAATATATGCTTCCCAACTTCACCTTTCTTCAAAGTAGATGTCAATTCCACATCTACTACCAGAATATCTTTTTCAAATAAAACACAATAAAAGAAGTCAGCAACTCTGTATTCCAAAATTCTATTTCCAAGGCTGTTTGAAATTTATAATTCATTTTCCATAGAAACGGCATTATAAATAGTAATTCAGTTAGTTCTCTGGCTGGAAAACAAAGCTTAACTAATCCATCTGCAAGGAAAAGTAGCAGAAAGCAATATGGTAACAATATGAGTAATTAAATGAAGCACTAAAAAGTGAATGTAAAAAAAAAAAAAAAAGTTCATCTCGGTTGTTAATATTTAAAGAAAGCACTTTCACTTAGAGGACAGGGAGACTGAGATTGCGGATATCTGGAGGACTTTTAGTTACAGCCACATAGTACTAAAATCTGGCAGGTTCTAGACCTACCTCCTCAATCCAGTTGCCAGTCCTTCTGATTCTTCCTTCAACTGACCTCTTCTACTTGTCTATTCTCTTCCATTCCCTCTGCCCCTGTCCTCAACCAGACATCCTCCTCCCTGACCTGGATTATTCTCACGGTTTCCTAGTTGGTTTCTCTGAGTCCAGTTTCCCCTTTAAAATTCATTTTGCATATGGCATTCAGAATAATCCTTTTTGAACTGTTCTGCTCAACAGTATACCATCTCCCCCCAATGAGTCAGAATAGCATAGGCCTTGCCAAACTTTCTGGGGTGATGTGTAGCCTGGTACTGGGGGAGACCCCTCATACTGGCAGGGCCCATTCAGGGACCAGTGGAGGACCCACACAGGGTCCAGCGGAGGACCCACTCCCACGCAAAGTAGTCCAGGCACCCAAATGACATTTAGAATTCTTGGTCAGGAGAGAGCACAAGCTCTCTCCCTTTAGACTGCCTGAATAGTTGATCTGCTCTCGAAGACCAGAAAGTGATGTCTCAATCTGGTTACTACATTATTCTTTTAGAGGAGCTAGAATGTTGAAGCTCTCGGCCAAAAGTGGGAGGATGGGGAGGTGAGACGGTCACCCACTGGCTTCCGTTTGGTCTCAGTTACCTGTGATCCCTCTGAGCAGAGTGAACACAGACCTGTTGGTACAACCTGACAGAGAAGCATCACAATAGTGAAAGAGCCTTGCGTTGGTACAAAGCTCCTTTTCTGAGACTCTGTTGTGTCTTCATTTGTTCAAAGGAGACAGTGATGCCCTCCACCCACAGCTGCTGTAAGGATTGAGGGAGGTGCTTGAAAAGACCTCTAACGGTGTCTCATACATACATACATACATACAGGTATGCGTTAATTAAATCGGAGATAAGGAGATGTACAAAAGCTTTGGGTCAGAGCCTCCAACTCTTGACCAACCCCTGGCAGATGCTTTCACTTGGACGAATGCTCACTTTATCAACTTTGGGCTGGAATTCAAGCAGAATCTTGCTTGCTGTTCTATACTCCATCCTGACTCACTAAGAACAACTATCTGGGGAAAGGAGAATTACTGATTTACAATTCAGATCCAAGAAATACTCAGGAATGAAGACAATAGCAAATCCAAATGAGACACGGAGTCTGCTCTGGTTAATTGAAACAAAACAAAACAACCTCAAAAAACAAAAGCCAAACAAACCAACAAAAAAACTCTGGATCTGGCCAGCCAAGAGCAGAGCCACTGCCTGTTGTCATGGTGACTCGGGCATTGCAATCCAGGGCTTCTGAGGGCAAAGACTGTGGCTGCAGAGGGCCACACCCAGGGCTCTGTGGTCCCTAACTCAGGCTGCTTCTCTCCGAGGCTGGCAAGAAAAGTGAAAGAGGGTTGGGAAGATGTGTATTTGCTTCCATTCTCCGTGTGGTACTCACAGAGATATGTATTTTAGGACTAATCATTTTGAGGCATTATAGCTGTAGAAGATTTATCCATTTTCAAGGCATTTTCACACACTAAATTCTAACAGCAGCCCAGGTATTATTTCCATTTTGTAGATGATAGAGCTTAGAGTGGTGGCCATGGGACAGGTCACTTAAACCCTCTAAACTGTGGGTTTTTCATTGGCATAATGACTACATGGAATTGTAAATGACAGAGCTCTAAATGTTAGAGAAATGTCACTCCTGGCCAGTGTCATTCCCATACCATCCCACCCCCTGACCCCCACCCCAATCTACTCCTAAGAAAAGATAACGCCAAATAGCATTAGACACTGAGGTGCTACTCAATGCAGAATGTGTCCTATCCATCTCTGTTATATATTAGTAGAGGAGTTGTCCTGTTTCTAGCTCCCTGGGCTGTTTGGAAACTATGGGGCATATCTGGAAACAAAGACTGTAATTGCAATCTGCGTTTCCAAATCTCCCATTAGCAGAGTCATGCCACCTACTCTGCTGAGAGGTGACCTCATTAGAAGAGGAGAACTACCAGTGCAAACTCAAAGCTTCCTGAACCCTCTGGCAGTTGGGCCTGTTCTTGGGGAAGGCGTCCAGCAGCTGCCACTCATGATGGGCTTCTTGTACCCCACATTTGCAAAAGCTTTTTTTGCAGGCCTTTGATCCTCCCAGGAGCTAGCTGGTTTTGTTTTGTTTTTATCCTCAAGCAAGATGGCTGCTGATTGCAATGAGCTCAGAATAGCAGAAAGTAATTAAAAATTCATTTTAAAATCTATTGCACAGTTTACCATCTACATTAAGAACACCGATGGGGTAAACAGGCTGGCATCATCTTCAGTAAGGCAAGGCAAAAGAAGAATTCGGGCAGTCTGTTGCACACAGTTTAGGAGCAGTAGATAAATTGTATTTCAGCTGGCCTTTGTACAAGTTTTGTAGGCCTTTTCCTGAAAATGCAAGTGGTCATGACAGAAACCCGCATTTTCCAAGAGAATTTGGTAGCCATTTGATGGCCCAATTATCTCAATCTTGTTGATTGAGATAATTCTTCAGGAAAATGGATCTCCTGTTTTCAAAGAGCAGTTCTCTTTAGAGGTCAGTGACCAATGGTGCCGGGAAGCTGACATTTTAACAAGCACTTTTTTTTTCTAATGATGTGGATCCACTGTTTATCGCATTATTTTGGGAACCTTTCTGCGTTGAATATCTAGAGTTTAAAGCAGACTTGGATGTGCAGACTGAGCTGCCAAAGTAGTAACAGAGGTGCATCTGGACCCCAGGCTTTCCTCCATCCCGCCAAGCCCTCACCGTGCCTTCTGCAGTCCCAGACCTGCCTGTGACCAGCAAACACTGCCATCAACTCCATCCCTGCCCTTGGCCCCAGTCTCAGTACCAGAAGCAAATTCCATTGGAAAATAGATATTCTCTGCAAGAAAGTCCATATGCAAGACATTTTTCTGAGGGCTTTTTTTTCTTTAAACTCTAGCAGAGAAAGTGCTACTGAGAACACACTATTGAAAAGAAGTTAACTTGCGTTAAGTGATCTGTATTTTCACCCATGAGCTATGTTTTCTGGGTCCAAACATCACTTTATATCAATTTTGAAGCGTGGCAATAGGAATCTGATGATGAATATAATAAAACAGTTTCATTTAGCAATCGAATTACATTATTAATATTACTGCATTACCCATTTTATTCTAGAATTTATGTTCATTTTCAGAACTAACAACCCCTTCTGCTCAGTGCACATATTTTATGTGTAAAGTAACTTGTACTCCAACCCAGGAAACAAATACTGAATCAATTTACTCTCTCCCTCTTCCCCCAACACTGAAAGCAAATGTCAAGTGTTATAAAGCTCCCCAATGATGTCAATAATTTTATTAAAACTTGAGATTTAATATCTCTTCTCATATCCTTGATAGAGGATTTTAGTAGGTAGGGCTATAAAACTAATAACCTAATTTTCACTGCAAATATTTTCATTCACCTGGGGCAGAGTAAACCAAGGCCTTTATGGTTTCGTTAAGCCAGATTATGAGCAATTTTGATTAAAACCAAAGACACTGACATTTTCCAAACAGAAAAGGAGTGTCACCAGAATCAATGTCTTGGCCATTGCTTGTGTCCAGATGAATCCAGAAGCTGGGGTGGGAGAAACTGCCTCCAGAGGGTTGTGGGTCTAAACGATCACAGGTTCTTAGCATTTCCTGCCTGATCCTAAGGGGGTGGAGGTGAGAGGTGGGGGATGGAGCTGGGAGGGAATCTGTGCTCTAGTCACCCAAGGGTAACACCTTCTGACCTCAATTAACATACACATGAAGCGAATATAGAGACATTTCTTTCAATAAACGTTGAAATCAATAAACGTTGAAAATATCAAAAGCTAACCTTTTTCCAGTTTCCAAAGCAACAAAGAAGACCACGGATGGAGAGGTCATTAAAAAGCAGGGGACAGAGCCAAGAAGATGGAATAATGATGTTCACATTTCTCACTCTTACCGGTGTTGAAGTTGCCTTTATTAAGACAGTTAAGAATAATTTCAAGTTTCCAAGGGAAAAAAATTGAGTTGAAGATTCTGATTTTTTTTCTTGTAATTATTTCAGAAACAAATGCTAAATCACTTATAATCCATTATAAAATTATAAGTGATGTACTGTAATGCTAGCATGGGCATGATTTCTGAATTTTACTAGGTTTTCTCCATTTGTAGTTTTTATATTTAGGAAAATATGCCTTGATCCAGCCCAGATTCAAATATAAAGAATAATCATCATGTTTTATAACAAAGGTCTGTTTTGTGGATTCTTTGTTCATGTTATTACATGTTTATATTTGAAGATAAGGCAGCTGCTATTGGTATTCCGGGGGCCAGTAAAATTGAAACAGTTAATGAATGGGTGTCAATCTTTTCCAGATAGAATATTCATGTAGCTTGAATGACAGCATTCATATTTTTGATAATAAACTAAGAGGAGGTATCGGCCTTTCTTAGATTATGAGTTAGAAATGTGCTGTGATACATTTAAGATGATGGACATCATGTAAAAAGTCTTGTTTTTCTTAATCATGTACATTGGCTGGAGGACCCTCTACTCAAGGAAATGGCCAAGGATTCAGTGATACTACAATGTCTATGATCGTTAACATTTGTCAACACCTGCTATGCAGTAGACACTTTACATACGTGATTTCTTTTCACCCTCACTACTCTTTGGCAGGGGAACTATTCCTATTTTATGGAAGAGAAAACATAGCTTAAAAATTCTCAGAAACATGTTAAAGGCTGTTATACAGGACACATTCTGCCAACCTGGAAAATACAAATACTGAACCAATCTTTATAATTAAAATTCACCACAACATTGCCTTGGGTAACGAGGGGAGTCAGCTCTTTTTCTCTTAGGTTGCTGAATTACTCTGAATTAAGAGCTTTTAAGCAGTAACTGTAATGTATTAGCGGTTCTACCATTTTTAAAATATTTAAATCTTTTTCTAATTACAATAAAATTTATCTTATTCTACATGGACCCAGAATGGACTATTCTGATTATTAAAACACTCTGGCTAATAAAGTGTTAGGGGAAGACTACTAATCTTTAAGAAGTAGCAAAATCATATGCATTCAGTATCAATGAAGCACACGCTTTGACGATTCAGGAATCATGTAGGAGACGGTAATGCTGGAGGGTCATTGTGACAAAGACCGGTTATAATTTCACAAGGAAAGCAGGACAACACTACTTAATAGAGATTTCTAGTTGTCAGAATCTTAGATTTGAAGAACTGGAAGGCACCTTGGAGGTCCTCCTACCAAGCCTTTTATTTACAGGTGAGGACTCGGAGACGCAGACAACTGGCAGCTTTAAGTGACACACCCAAGGTCATCCAGGAGCCCAGTGGGAGCCACCTAGTGACCAGAACCCATGGTAACCAGTTCTGCCTTGCTAAGCTGATTCGTCAAAATCATAGGTACCCTACGTAGCTCATCATCACTTAGAACAAAACAAAAAAGGAAAGATGTGCCGTCATTTGCCTTCTGAATTTGTTGATTTCCAAGCAACCACAGATTTACTCTTTTTTGTTGTTTTCTGTGACAGCTATTCCCTGGATTGTCATTTTCTTTCCATAACTTCCATAGCACAATTAACACACCTGATGTCATTCTGTAAATAGACACAGCAAGGAACATGCACTTTCTCTGAACGGTTTCTGATTTTTCTCTCTTCTCTAATACAATTTTTATTGGGATTGAAATGTGGAGAGGAGTTCTACGAAGCATTCAATTCCAGACTTGCAATTTAACTTGCCAGGTCTAACTGGGGGATGATTAATCAATTATTTACTTAGCTGGCACCATTTTCCTGTCACTTAAATCATATTTAATTTCAATCTATTATAATCCATTCTCAGTGCTGAGCCAAAACCCTTGATGCACTATCTGCTTATGAGATGGTTTCACACATATAGCATCAAAGTACTAAGTGTCTCATGTACATTTACAGATGACGGACTGCCTCTGTTAAGATGTGGTTCATGTGCACGCTTTGGAGATTTCTATGTTTTACAACTTTAACATATCCGGCGCCATTTACTACCAAGTGAAAAACCACCAGAATGATCTAGATCAATAGTCTATTTAATCTGACAAGTCATCATTCATGTAAAATGGGACTTAAGTATTTTTTTTGAAAATCATCCAAATCTTTTATTCCTGCCTCCTTCACAACAGGAAGTCAAAACTCTAAAGCTATTTGAGATTTAAAAGCCCAATGCAATGTACGAAACAATTAAATCCTAGTTCTGGGGAAAATATATATAGTACATTTTGGAGGGATAATTGCACTGGGTGTTTACATGATACTAGAGAATTAGTGTTTATTTTCTTATGTATGAAAATGGCACAGCAGTCGTGTCAGAGCATAACCTTATTTTAGGGATAACGCCCTTATTTTTAGGAGATGCAATAATGAAGTATTTGGGAGTTAAGTGTCATGATGTCTGCAACTCTTTAAATAGTTCATATACAAAACATAGATGAAGCAAATATGGCAAAATATCTGAATTTAAGTAGTTGGTATATAGGTATTCGTTGTACTATTTTTCCTTTTTTTAGTTTTTTTTTTTGAAAATTTATAATAAAATTGGAAATCACTAAAATATCACTTTAGAGAAATAATTCAGAATTGCTTAGTTTTATACACCTTACGTCCCCCCCCGCCCCCATCAGGGGAACAGAGAACCACTGTTTGGGGCAGGTGATGGCATGGTAACAGATGACAGAGAAAACAGCTATTTCCCAGAATGAGTCTCCAACCAGCAAAGATAAACACAGTGAAAAGAAGAGGAGGCCAAAGGTAGGTGAGGATACAATAAGAGGGCACCCACCTATACATGAGCACTTTTCCAGGCTCTGGCAACTTCCACCTAGGTTGTTCAAGGAGGATGCGTGTGCAACCATGGACACACCTGTATCTAGCTCTTAGGCTTTACAGCAAAAAGAAGAGGAAGGCACTAGGACACTGCAGATGTGCAAATGTCCCAATTTTCAAAAGGGAAAGTGTTCTGTTCTTAGAGAAGACAGTGGTTTAAAGCCATGCTTTATATCTACATATATTGAATCATTATGTTGTACACCTGAAACTAATATGTTATATGTTAATTACATATCAATTAACAGCAAACAAAAAACCGCATGCTGCTGCACCTTTTGAAGCCATCTTGTTGTTGGCTACAGACTTACAAAGGGGACACACCCAAGGATGTTTTCCTAATGACATACACTAACATGGAAAAGCCTGCTCATTGCCTGCTTAGAGCTGACCCCCACTTTACCATTCTGTCTCTCACTCTCTTAATTTGTAAGACAGGAAGAACGTGCCTATCTCATGGGTTTCCCGTGAGAATCAAATGAAACAGCATTTGTAAAGAGCCTAGCACTGAGCCTGTCACCTGTCACCAGGTAGGGACCAATAAGTGGTAGTCGTCATTACCATGTAGGTTTCCAGAATCAAAGCACTCAACTCTGTGTTTTATGATAATCTTCTAGCCCATGTGGAAAAATTAGGGGCAGGTTGTCAATATAAATAGGCTTATTCATATCTAGTTAAAAAACTTCCTCAAGAGGGCTGATGAACGGATCAATGTCAACCTAGAGAGAGGTTTTAAGTGTTCCAATAATTCATCTTTATCTTTTTTTGCTTCTACTTTTATATAAGACTGAAATGAATACCATTCAAAAATGTGGATGAAAAAATATTACAGAGACAACTGATACACCAGAGAGAAGAGCACTAAAGTACAGTGAGAACACGCCTAGAGGTGCGTGAAATGGTTCATTAGGGTGTGAGAAGGCAATTTGAGACTATTTCTGTCTATTCTTAAACTTGAAAAAAAAGTTAAGCTTTGCTAATATTCTTTTTTTTTTTTTTTTTTTTTTTTTTATGACCTGGCTATTGTAAATAGTGCTGCAATGAACATTCGGGTGCATGTGTCTTTTTGAATTACGGTTTTCTCTGGGTATATGCCCAGTAGTGGGATTGCTGGGTCATATGGTAATTCTATTTTTAGTTTTTTAAGGAACCTCCATATTGTTCTCCATAGTGGCTGTGTCAATTTACATTCCCACCAACAGTGCAAGAGGGTTCCCTTTTCTCCACACCCTCTCCAGCATTTGTTGTTTGTAGATTTTCTGATGATGCCCATTCTAAAAGGAGTGAGGTGAAACCTCATTGTAGTTTTGATTTGCATTTCTCTAATAATTAGTGATGTTGAGCATCTTTTCATGTGCTGCGTGGCCGTCTGTATGTCTTCTTTGGAGAAATGTCTATTTAGGTCTTCTGACCATTTTTGGATTGGGGTGTTTGTTTCTTTAATATTGAGCTGAATGAGCTGTTTATATATTTTGGAGATTAATCCTTTGTCCGTTGATTCGTTTGCAAATATTTTCTCCCATTCTGAGGGTTGTCTTTTCGTCTTGTTTATGGTTTCCTTTGCTGTGCAAAAGCTTTGAAGTTTCATTAGGTCCCATTTGTTTATTTTTGTTTTTATTTCCATTACTCTAGGAGGTGGATCAAAAAAGATCTTGCTGTGATTTATGTCAAAGAGTGTTCTTCCTATGTTTTCCTCTAAGAGTTTTATAGTGTCCAGTCTTATATTTAGGTCTCTAATCCATTTTGAGTTTATTTTTGTGTATGGTGTTAGGGAGTATTCTAATTTCATTCTTTTACATGTAGCTGTCCAGTTTCCCCAGCACCACTTATTGAAGAGACTGTCTTTTCTCCATTGTATATCTTTGCCTCCTTTGTCATAGATTAGTTGACCATAGGTGCGTGGGTTAATCTCTGGGCTTTCTATCTTGTTCCATTGATCTATGTTTCTGTTTTTGTGCCAGTACCATATTGTCTTGATTACTGTAGCTTTGTAGTATAGTCTGAAGTCAGGGAGTCTGATTCCTCCAGCTCCATTTTTTTGCCTCAAGACTGCTTTGGCTATTCGGGGTCTTTTGTGACTCCATACAAATTTTAAGATGATTTGTTCTAGCTCTGTAAAAAATGCCATTGGTAATTTGATAGGGATTGCATTGAATCTGTAGATTGCTTTGGGTAGTATACTCATTTCCACAATGTTGATTCTTCCAATCCAAGAACATGGTATATCTCTCCATCTGTTGGTATCATGTTTAATTTCTTTTATCAGTGTCTTATAGTTTTCTGCATACAGGTCTTTTGTCTCCCTAGGTAGGTTTATTCCTAGGTATTTTATTCTTTTTGTTGCAATGATAAATGGGAGTGTTTCCATAATTTCTCTTTCAGATTTTTCATCATTAGTGTATAGGAATGCAAGAGATTTCTGTGCATTAATTTTGTATCCTGCAACTTTACCATATTCATTAATTAGCTCTAGCAGTTTTCTGGTGGTAGTTTTAGGATTCTCTATGTATAGTATCATGTCATCCACAAACAGTGACAGTTTTACTTCTTCTTTTCCAATTTGGATTCCTTTTATTTCTTTTTCTTCTCTGATTGCCGTGCTAGGACTTCCAGAACTATGTTGAATAATAGTGGTGAGAGTGGACATCCTTGTCTCGTTCCTGATCTTAGAGGAAATGCTTTCAGTTTTTCACCATTGAGAATGATGTTTGCTGTGGGTTTGTCATATATGGCCTTTATTATGTTGAGGTAGGTTCCCTCTATGCCCACTTTCTGGAGAGTTTTTATCATAAATGGGTGTTGAATTTTGTCAAAAGCTTTTTCTGCATCTATTGAGATGATCATATGGTTTTTATTCTTCAATTTGTTAATATGGTGTATCACATTGATTGATTTGCGTATATTGAAGAATCCTTGCATCCCTGGGATAAATCCCACTTGATCGTGGTGTATGATCCTTTTAATGTGTTGTTGGATTCTGTTTGCTAGTATTTTGTTGAGGATTTTTGCATCTATATTCATCAGTGATATTGGTCTGTAATTTTCTTTTTTTGTAGTGTCTTTGTCTGGTTTTGGTATCAGGGTGATGGTGGCCTCATAGAATGAGTTTGGGAGTGTTCCTTCCTCTGCAATTTTTTGGAAAAGTTTGAGAAGGATGGGTGTTAGCTCTTCTCTAAATGTTTGATAGAATTCACCTGTGAAGCCATCTGGTCCTGGACTTTTGTTTGTTGGAAGATTTTTAATCACAGTTTCAATTTCATTACTTGTGATTGGTCTCTTCATATTTTCTGTTTCTTCCTGGTTCAGTCTTGGAAGGTTATACCTTTCTAAGAATTTGTCCATTTCTTCCAGGTTGTCCATTTTATTGGCATAAAGTTGCTTGTAGTAGTCTCTTAGGATGCTTTGTATTTCTGCGGTGTCTGTTGTAACTTCCCCTTTTTCATTTCTGATTTTATTGATTTGAGTCCTCTCCCTCTTTTTCTTGATGAGTCTGGCTAATGGCTTATCAATTTTGTTTATCTTCTCAAAGAACCACCTTTTAGTTTTATTGATCTTTGCTATTGTTTTCTTTGTTTCTATTTCATTTATTTCTGCTCTGATCTTTATGATTTCTTTCCTTCTGCTAACTTTGGGTTTTGTTTGTTCTTCTTTCTCTAGTTTCTTTAGGTGTAAGGTTAGATTGTTTACCTCAGATTTTTCTTGTTTCTTGAGATAGGCTTGCATAGCTATAAACTTCCCTCTTAGAACTGCTTTTGCTGCATCCCATAGGTTTTGGGTCGTCGTGTTTTCATTGTCATTTGTCTCTAGGTATTTTTTGATTTCCTCTTTGATTTCTTCAGTGATCTCTTGGTTATTTAGTAACGTATTGTTTAGCCTCCATGTGTTTGTCTTTTTTACGTTTTTTTCCCTGTAATTCATTTCTAATCTCATAGCATTGTGGTCAGAAAAGATGCTTGATATGATTTCAATTTTCTTAAATTTACTGAGGCTTGATTTGTGACCCAAGATGTGATCTATCCTGGAGAATGTTCCGTGCGCACTTGAGAAGAACGTGTAATCTGCTGTTTTTGGATGGAATGTCCTATATATATCAATTAAATCTATCTGGTCTATTGTGTCATTTAAAGCTTCTGTTTCCTTATTTATTTTCATTTTGGATGATCTGTCCATTGGTGTAAGTGAGGTGTTAAAGTCCCCCACTATGATTGTGTTACTGTCGATTTCCTCTTTTATAGCTGTTAGCAGTTGCCTTATGTATTGAGGTGCTCCTATGTTGGGTGCATATATATTTATAATTGTTATATCTTCTTCTTGGATTGATCCCTTGATCATTATGTAGTGTCCTTCCTTGTCTCTTGTAACATTCTTTATTTTAAAGTCTATTTTATCTGATATGAGTATAGCTGCTCCAGCTTTCTTTTGATTTCCATTTGCATGGAATATCTTTTTCCATCCCCTCACTTTCAGTCTGTATGTGTCCCTAGGTCTAAAGTGGGTCTCTTGTAGACAGCATATATATGGGTCTTGTTTTTGTATCCATTCAGCCAGTCTATGTCTTTTGGTTGGGGCATTTAATCCATTCACGTTTAAGGTAATTATCGATATGTATGTTCCTATGACCATTTTCTTAATTGTTTTGGGTTTGTTTTTGTAGGTCCTTTTCTTCTCTTGTGTTTCCCACTTAGAGAAGTTCCTTTAGCATTTGTTGTAGAGCTGGTTTGGTGGTGCTGAATTCTCTTAGCTTTTGCTTGTCTGTAAAGCTTTTGATTTCTCCATCAAATCTAAATGAGATCCTTGCCGGGTAGAGTAATCTTGGTTGTAGGTTCTTCCCTTTCATCACTTTAAGTATATCATGCCACTCCCTTCTGGCTTGTAGAGTTTCTGCTGAGAAATCAGCTGTTAATCTTATGGGAGTTCCCGTGTATGTTATTTTTCATTTTTCCCTTGCTGCTTTCAATAATTTTTCTTTGTCTTTAATTTTTTCCACTTTGATTACTATGTGTCTCGGCGTGTTTCTCCTTGGGTTTATCCTGTATGGGACTCTCTGCGCTTCCTGGACTTGGGTGGCTATTTCCTTTCCCATGTTAGGGAAGTTTTCGACTATAATCTCTTCAAATATTTTCTCGGGTCCTCTCTCTCTCTCTTCTCCTTCTGGGACCCCTATAATGCGAATGTTGTTGCGTTTAATGTTGTCCCAGAGGTCTCTTAGGCTGTCTTCATTTCTTTTCATTCTTTTTTCTTTAGTCTGTTCCGCAGCAGTGAATTCCACCATTCTTGTCTTCCAGGTCACTTATCCGTTCTTCTGCCTCAGTTATTCTGCTATTGCTTCCTTCTAGTGTAGTTTTCATTTCAGTTATTGTATTGGTCATCTCTGTTTGTTTGTTCTTAATTCTTCTAGGTCTTTGTTAATCATTTCTTGCATCTTCTCAATCTTTGCCTCCATTCTTATTCCGAGGTCCTGGATCATCTTCACTATCATTATTCTGAATTCTTTTTCTGGAAGGTTGCCTATCTCCACTTCATTTAATTGTTGTTCTGGGGTTTTTTCTTGTTCCTTCATCTGGTACATAGCCCTCTGCCTTTTCATCTTCCCTATCTTTCTGTAACTGTGGTTTTTGGTCCACAGGCTGCAGGATTGTAGTTTTTCTTGCTTCTTCTGTCTGCCCTCTGGTGGTTGAGGCTATCTAAGAGGCTTGATGGGAGGCTCTGGTGGTGGGTAGAGCTGACTCAAGCTTTGCTAATATTCTAAATGCACTGAGTGACAGTGATATTGTCACCTGGTCTATAATGGAGAGGATGGCTTTTCAGGTAAGGTATACAAGGAGTCTGAGGGTTTCTATAACAATAGACGATTGAAGATAGTCTCCTATTTGTTTGTTCTCTTTCACTGTATTACCACACACAGCTGTTTAGTTGAGCTCTGTTAAGTGGCTTTATGGATTGCATTATCTAGTTTTAACTACAGAATCTTCCCCAAATGGACAGCTGGCTTAAAAAAAAAAAGATTCCCCAAAGAAATCATGGATTGAAGATAATACTAATGAAGAAAGCACAAGTGAACAACAAGAAAATGGCAGAGGGGACAGTTCTACTGTTCCTGGCATCTGTACTATGCCAGCCATAGGAGATAAAACAAGAAGGATCTAATGAAAGCTGATCAGAAATCAATAGAAAAATGTGAAATCACCAAAATGATTTGAGATATGGATTTGACTCACTAGTTGAACCTTGCCTTAAGTATATATTATGGCTTGAGATATTAGCTAATGACATCTGTATATACATTATAAAATAACAGACACATATCTCAAGGGTGGCTACTCAAAAGGTGTTTACAGGCGAAGTAATCCATTAAAAATATTTAGAGAAAATAATCCGGACTCAAATTTCAAAATAGGCTGGAACATGGGTCAATTTTAACCATAATGAACTGTAAATGAGATGAATGCAAAAAAAGTCCTGCATTTCAGGTCAAAACGTCCAATATACAAGTAAGGATGCGGGAGACTTGCCTACAAAGCTGTTCATGCCTCCCTCAGGGGAACTCTAGGGTCTAGAGACAGGGAGCAGATAGCCTCACTGTATTCTGCTGGCCCACAGGTGGAAGGCTGTTCAGTTTTACCAGAAACATACAGGCTTCCGCAGAGAGGCTGCAGGCCTTGCCTGGAGGCGGGACTAGAACCCTGGGAGGTAATTCTAACTCTGAATTCTGCCTCCGTGAAGACGCAGGACAGGATCTGCATAACAAACAAACAGAATTTAAACAGTTTAGCTTGTTTAAAGGTCCAATGGATGTGGTAGGCAACCCACTCAAATGTAACTCCATGATGATAGGAACTGTTGCTTCATCTTTGTCTTGTTCAATATTGCATCCCAACACCCGAGCTAATGGCTGGCGTCTAATATATGCTCAGCAAATGTTTGTTATCACGGTAGGGTAGGGCATGTCTCATCACTTGAGGTATCCATGAAGAGGCTGCAGGGGTTTTATCTCTAAGGAATTTCTGACCCTAAGATGCTACAATTTTATATTTGCATACAAGCTTTTCTTCGCCAAATTGAAATATCACTAACACAGGCCTCTGAGCCTCTTTACAAGTTTTTAATTGAACACTCCAGATTTCTATGGATGAGATTCTCTATTCAGAACAACTTTGATTTTTTTTTTCCCAAACAATTTGGGATTTTCTTTTAAATCTTTCTTTTTTTTTACTTCTGACAACTTTTTTTTTAACGAAAAATGTACAGAGAGATTCTTGAAGTCAATTCTGCCAGGAATTTGTCAACAGCAATACTTTGTCTTATCTCTCTCTATCCAAGAGACTGCAAATAAATACAAAAACGAATGTGGTATAACAAGCCTCAAAGTATTTTAGCTAAGGTTTAAGGAAGAAAAAATAATTAAGGACCATGAAGATACATGTGCCTGAAGAAAAGGTAGATCTGGCCACATATCAAACTGATGACAGCATAGGGTCCGTATTTGATATTTTCTGCAACTTGACTGGACAATAGAGAATCATTCCTTAAACTGTTTCAGCTTATCAGAAATTAGATTCTAGGCTTTCCTGGTGGCGCAGTGGTTGAGAATCTGCCTGCCAATGCAGGGGACACGGGTTCGAGCCCTGGTCTGGGAAGATCCCACATGCTGCGGAGCCACTAGGCCCGTGAGCCACAACTACTGAGCTTGCGCGTCTGGAGCCTGTGCTCGGCAACAAGAGAGGCCATGATAGTGAGAGGCCCGCGCACCGCGATGAAGAGTGGCCCGCGCTTGCCGCAGCTAGAGAAAGCCCTCGCACAGAAACGAAGACCCAACACAGCCAAAAATAAATTAAAAAAAAAGAAATTAGATTCTTACAAAAAAAACTTCAAGTGGAAACTAATAGTGGAGGAAGTCACTGCCAAATTATGAACATAAAAAATATACATGATACCCTGAAGTAGCCCTGAACATTATCTCTTATGCTGTAGCTAAACTTAAAACAATTTTGCTCATCTCTTTTAAAATAAATATCAAACAAAGATCTGGTTTCCCATCAGCAGCAATATTAGTATATTTTAGTTAGTATTTTCTGTAGAACATTTTTAAAAGACACTTAGTAATTGTGATTTTATTTAGAAGATAAGAACTGTCCCAGCAAGTCCCTAGGGTAGGTGGCAGTCTGACTGGTCTTTCTAGAAAGCCTTGGAGAAACACTAACCCTCACAATTATCCACGAAAGACAGGCTAAGCATTAGTGGGACAATGCCCCGTGTGGGGAAGTGCTGTCAGAGAGACGCATCTGCTATTTGCCTGGATGTCAGCGTAAACCGCATCAGCCTCATGATAGAGGCTGGGTGGCCATCTGTGATGAGCGGGGCAGAGGAAGGATTCCTACATTGGAAGAGTCGAGATGACCTCTAAAGGCTACAGGCAACTCTAAAACTCTACAGCGTCAGGAGATGCTAAAAATGTGGGTCTGCTGGATGACTAGCTTCCATGGAGATTTCCGGAGTGTGTGGAAAATACACTGTTCCTTCAAGACATAATCTAAAGGGCAAAAAGCAGGTCATTTTTTAATCACTGCATCCCATCACCAAGATTAAAACACAAAGAAAAGCATATTCAAATATAAGAGTTTCATTCATGCAATAGAATCAACTAAGGAGGTATTGTAAAAGAGCCCAGATCACGCAGTATCCACATTCAAGGTGGAGTGGAAGGCAGTGTCTCACCAAGAGAAGTATCAAAATGCAATACAAAAAACACCCAGCTCAGCTCTCTGTCAGTTCCTGCTAGTAGTGACGGGGCTATCATCTTGCTGTTTGCTATCCCAGGGAGGAGAGCTGTCAGGAGACACAGGCAATGCTGTGGCTCCTCAGGCCCGGGATGACAGAAGCCCCTGAGTCCTGGGCCATGACAGATGCTGGACTGAGATAACCAAAAAGAATAGGAAATATACAGAACAGCAGCTGGGCCAGACAAATTCAACTTCCACCTGCTGTTGATTTACACATTCATCTCTCACACTCGATCCCAGCCCATGTAAAAATCTGCCAGCACGTGGAGAAATTAATCAATCTGGGGAAAGGGAGGGAGTTATCCATGGTCGATTTTATATTCTTTCTGTAAACACATTTGTGTAGCACAGAGGCAGCTGAGCTGAATGAACAGCAGTGGCTTTTTCTGCTTTCTGCTGTAATCACCCATACACCTGGGACTCACACAGCTCTCACTGTTTTCTTAGATGAGAATTTTTTTTTCCTGGGGTAAAGCTGGCTTTGGAAACTAATTAGATACGTCTGTGTTTTTTGTTTGGCTACCAGAGGACACTCTGGCCACCTAATTTGCATTTCTGTCTTGTCCCTCCCTTGTTGCCTTTGTTGTTTTTCCTTTTGTCTGAACAGAGAACAAGAATGATTTCCAAGCACGGCTGGTCAAACATGCTACTCTTTAGGGTGTGTGTCTATATATATATGTAAAATTCAAGTGTCTCATTTGTTGCAAAACAACCTTTATTCTGAAGAACATTTCAGCTCAAGGAAATGCTCTTTAAAATGTCTAATTCCCCACTGTGATTTCCTTTAAAGTTCTAATTAGTTGTGCACAGTAATGAATTCTGTAAATTGCAGTGTTTCATTTAAAGCTTTTAAGGTACTGAAGGCTCTGATAATGAGTTTTGCCACCATCAACCTTTGAAGAAAGTAATTTTGAAATTTAGGTTTCATATTTTTGGAGATGCCATACATCTTAGAAACAATCACAGTGCTGAGTCTCAAATTAATATTTGTTGCTTAATGCCATCAAAATGTCAGATTAATGAGTAATTAACAACATTTGTCCATAATGTTATTTCCTTCTTTCTGCAAAGGCCAATGGCGTAATGGAGAATTCAAGCTATGAAACATCTTCCAACAAATATATTTCCAGAGTTTCCATTTTAAATAACTCATTAGGTCCATAACTGTCTTTTTTAAGGGTCAGCAAACAGCTGGGTTTCGAGATAACACGGTGAACATAACATATTCATGTCATTTAAGCTATTTCTACATGTCACTAATACTCTTTGATTTGCTGGTCTTGAAGGGGAAAGAAACCATCACCACTGCTCTCCCTACAACATACACACACCCTTTTTTTAAAAAAAGAAAGGTTTATCTGCACCAACAACCTCCTTCTGTCATGCTCTGCTTGAGGACAACTAAGTTCCTTTTTATTCTGTGTCTGGTTTTCCATCTTTCCTTCTCTTCTTGAACTTAATTGAAACTTGCCGCTCTTGGGGGACACGCCCCCTTCTCACCCTCCCCGACAGACAGGCAGAGAGCTGTCCTCTGACCCCGGTCAGCTTCAGCCCAGGCCTCCCCGGGCATCCTCTCTCCATGCCCCTTCATGCTGGAGCCCATGGCCCACAGAGCCCTCCAGAAGTTCAACTCCCTGCGGTCTGTTAACCCCCCTTTGTCTACACTGGCCTCCCTTCTCCCATCCCAGGCTCAGCATTAATGATTGGGAAACGGCCCTCTCCAGTAGCCCAGCCTCCTGCCTTACCACTTTCCTAAGCCTCTCAAGTCAGTTCCCAGCCCGGCTCCATCCCCACCATCCATCCCGCCCATTCCTGCACCTGGGTCACAGATGACAGAGACAGAAGGCACATCCTTACAAACCTGGTCTTTCACAGATTCAGACACAGCCAACTTGAGAAGCACAGAAGCTGCCATCCATCACTTCACACGGGTCTCGTGGTCTTCCTAACCCAGACCCCACAGCAGCTATGCCCGTCTGTTTCCCGTCTGCTTACCCTCCCAGCTTCTCCTCAATCCCCAGCCGGGAAGGGGAGATGGCCTACAGAGAAGGCCCACGCTCTGGTGTGCGCGCCCCTCATCCCCCCCCCTCCACTCTTCACTAAGGGAAGAAGAGCCTCTCCAGCCCGCCTTCCCCATGAATCCCACGTCACACCCCAGCCCACCCTCACTGCTCTCTCTTCCTACACTTAGCCTCTCTCTACTGAGCAGCTTTTCTCACACTTATTTTCTTTTAAAACCAAAACAAAAGCAAACCCTTTCTTTGACCTGCTATTATTCCTCTCACTCATCAACCCCTCACCTTCCATTTCCTGCCACACTCCTTGACTCTGCGCTGCCCACTTGCAGGCACCCCGCGTGTTTATTCATTCCTCTCTTAACCTTTCGCAGGCTGGCCTCCTTCTACCTTCACAGTTCTACTGACGACAACACTCAGCGTCCACCAAGCACCCGCCTCTTGACAAATTCATCAGCACTGCTCTACCCTTCCCTCTTTTTTTTTTTTTTTTAAAGAGATTCACGTTCTTTTATTTATTTATTTATTTATTTATGACTGTGTTGGGTCTTCGTTTCTCTGCGAGGGCTTTCTCTAATTGTGGCAAGTGGGGACCACTCTTCATCGCGGTGCGCGGGCCTCTCACCATCGCGGCCTCTCTTGTTGCGGAGCACAGGCTCCAGACGCGCAGGCTCAGTAGTTGTGGCTCACGGGCCCAGTTGCTCCGTGGCATGTGGGATCTTCCCAGACCAGGGCTCGAACCCGTGTCCCCTGCATTGGCAGGCAGATTCTCAACCACTGCGCCACCAGGGAAGCCCTACCCTTCCCTCTTGATCAGTGGTTCCCAGCACTTCCCAGACATAAGGATCACTGATCGCTGATCATAGGATCCTCACTGATCACTGAAAGTTTTAAAAAATACAGTGTCTGGACTGGGTCCTATCTGTAGACATTCAGATTTAATTGCTGCGGGGTGCGGCTCAGTCATCGGTACGTTTTTAAGAAGCACCCTAGGTGATGCTAATGTGTACCAGGTGCAGCCCTGTTCCCGAGATGATCATGACCCTCACCTGGTAAGTTCTCTGTCTGTGCTCCGGGCATGGGGCCCCTACTCTTCTCATCCTGACTCTTCCTTTCTGTCCTCACTTCTGATTCCTATGCTTTAGCACGCCCATGCATCTTCTCCAAGGGATAGTACCCCACCTCACACACGTGTGCCTAATATAAATAATTTATAATTCCCAGAATGAAAAATGTCCGTATCTCCACTCCAGTGGAAACCTAAAAGCCAGTTCCCCCGTATGACTGTTGTGCATTTCTACCTGCATATTTTGCAGTGACTTGACGACCAAAATGACCTGATGTCTAAAAACCATCTCCATCTTATCAGTCCCATTCCTATCATTTGTACTACTACGTATTACTTTTATTTCAATCTAAACTGCACTAAAATTAAAAACCTGAATAAGTGAAGCGTCCACTGTAGAACTTCGCTTACCTCCAAATTAATGTAAAAGTAAATGAAATCACAAGGGAGACTCATTGTAGTCTACCAACTATATTATTTTTGGACAAAAAAAGGCCCTCCCCAGACCCATATGATACACAAGGAAACCTGCTTTCAAATCTCCTCATTACTGATCGTCAAGAAATAGTTAGCCCTGGGGTTCCCATCAAATGTGTTGATAGTTAAATTGACTTGTGAGTATTAACTGGCTTTGCCTCCATGACACCACAGGTAGACCTGGCACTTTGCATAGTTCAGCTCGTCCCTGATTTCCCATGAAGAGCACAGAGGAATATACACAAAATATTTGGTAAGAAGGATAGTTCCCACACTGCTCTCAAAGGCTCAAAGTGCCAATGACACAAAACATCTGGGATGAGGAGGCCTGAGGGGCAGGATGTGTGCCTGCCCAGGGCAAACACCCAGCTTTTTTTTTTTAATTGATGTATAGTTGATTTACAATGTAGTGTTAGTTTCTGCTGTACAGCAAAGTAATTCAGTTATACGTATATATGTATATATATACATTCTTTTTTATATTCTCTTCCATTATGGTTTATCACAGGATATTGAATATAGTTTCCTGTGCTATAGAGTAGGACCTTATTATTATCCATTCTACATATAACAGTTTGTATCTGCTAATCCCAAACTCACAATCCGTCCCCCCCAATCCCTCCCCCTTGGCAACCACAAGTCTGTTCTCTGTGTCTGTGAGTCACACACTCAGCTTTGATGAAGCCAAACAGTTTCTTCATCTTGCTCCGGAGCCTCACATGGGTCCAACACACTTCACTTCTCATGCTCACTCTCTGCAGACCCCGTTGCCCAAGTTTGTTTTCCATCTCAAGAATTGAGTCTGAGATGCACCCTTGCAGCTGCTACTTGTGCTGTTTAATTCTGCCCAGTCACTTGTCTTCTCAAATAACGAAACAGCCAACACAAGTCATGAAAATCACATTAAAAATATCACTTGAAGTGTGTTCTTGACGTTTTCTTACAGACATGTTATCTATTTTTTAAAAATCAGAAAATGATTATTTTTTTCTCAATCTGCCTAGCCACAGGTGAGTCCCACCTCTGCCTGTAGATGCTGTCCTGGTAGGGCTTAACTAGGACTGCAGTTAAGCCACATTGGTTGACAATATCACAGAATTGCCCCACCAACTCACCTTCTTAAATCCCACCCTGTTCACTGTTAAACACTTACGAGCACCAAGAGAACTTCTGGAAATCAATCCTTTTTTGCCATCAGGAATTCAGGCCCATGATGGGCAAGGTCTGGTGCCCACAGCCCTGGAGAAACCAAGCTCAGTAAACGTTCACCATAGCCTGATCCAGGGTGCCCCAGGAGGGAACTGGTAGGAAAAGACAGAAACCACCAGCCCTGTAAGATCTACACAGCGCTCTCTTCCCTTTGTGTGGATTACTGCAACAGAACAAGCTTCTTCCACATAACGAGGCAATGAGATCTGACTTGATAATGAACCCTCAGCTCAACATCATTTACACGAGACAATACATATTACCCAGAAAAGACTTACAAATGTATGTTACAACAGGACAACCATCCCAGTGTGAAGATAACGGGGAATGTGGGGGGAGCATGTGATTCTACAGCCTCTGCCCAAAAAGTGTAGGAAAGGGAAGCAGGGGAGAAAAGAATGTGCTGAGTAGCAGGATGGGGGATGATCACCTGCCAGTCGCTAAGCCTCAATGAATGTTCAGCCCCAGGAGACACTAGGCTGGAGGGCTCGCTATGTTGAAGACTTCATAACACAAGAGACAGTGATAATTCACTTTGGGAAAGGACATGGCAGGATTCATCTAATCAAAAGATGGGTACACATATTCATGGGATATGGGTACCCAGGTTCACAGCAACACTATTCGCAAGAGCCAAGAAGTGAAAAAATCCAGATGTCCACTAACAGATGAATGGATAAACAAAATGGAGTATATATATATACTTACAATGGAATATTATTCAGCCTTAAAGAGGAAGGAAAGCCTGTCACCTGTTGCAATATGGATGACCCTTGAGGACATCTCATTAAGTGAAATAAGCCAGTCACAGAAGGACAAATACTGTATGATGCCACTGACATGAGGTATCTAAAGCATTCAAATTCATAGAAACAGGGAGCAGAATGGTGATTACTGGGGGCTGGGGAGAAGGAGAAAAGGGGAGTTGGTGTTTAATGGGTAAAGAGTTTCAGTTTTGCAAGATGAGAAAGCTCAGCAGATCTTTAACACAACAATGTGAATGTACTTAAACACTACTGAACTGCACACTTAAAAATAATTAAGATTGGGCTTCCCTGGTGACGCAGTGGTTGAGAATCTGCCTGCCAATGCAGGGGACACGGGTTTGAGCCCTGGTCTGGGAAGATCCCATGTGCCGCGGAGCAGCTGGGCCCGTGAGCCACAATTACTGAGCCTGTGCGTCTGGAGCCTGTGCTCCGCAACAAGAGAGGCCGCAATAGTGAGAGGCCCACACACCGCGATGAAGAGTGGCCCCCACTTGCCACAACTAGAGAAAGCCCTCGCACAGAAACGAAGACCCAACACAGCCATAAATAAATAAATAAAAACAAATACTTAAAAAAAAAATTAAGATGGAAAATGTTGCATGTTTTTTACCACAATAAAAAAATGCAAAAAGAAATATGGCAAGTGTGTGTGTGTGTGTGTGTGTGTGCGTGTTTAGCAGCTACAAGACTCTAAGTTTCCCCTCTTGGCAGAGAATCTAAATGGTCTCTCCCCTATCATGCAACAGGTATAATAAAACCCCAAACTGGATCATTATTGGTTGGATTAATCGTGCTTTAGTGTCAATCAAGACAGAGCAATATTAATGCTCCTCTAACCTCCTTTCACTTAATATTTCAGTCTTTATAAAACTTAACTGTGAAACGTCTGTAACTTGCTTTCCATGTTCATGAGCCAATGACAAAAACTCATAGATACGAAGACCCCACCCACACCTGTGCCTCGTTTCACACCAGCCGCAGAAGAGAGGCAATCCATCAGCCAGACATTGATACTAGAATTGAGGGCTTCACAATCAATCCCTTTTTCTCTTAAAGTCAAAAAATTCCTAGTGGTCAATATGTAACTCTTTTTTGCTGTTTTATGAGTTGGTATTGCTTCAGCAAATTAATACCATTTGTGGTTCCTTACCTTTTGGTTTGGATGCAGAAGAGATGAACGAATTTCATGGCAATGGGCGGGACACAGCAGCCGATCACCAGGTTGGAAAGCAGAGCAATAAAGAAAAGGAAGGAGAAAACTGTTAGTTTATGTCCTTGGAAAGAAGGACAAAGTACACCCCCGAGTAACGTCTATCGCTTGAAGAACACAGCAAGAGCACAACGTAGAGATATTTTGAAACACAGTGACACGCTTCATCACAGTGACCTCTCCTTCCATCATAATTAGAAACCTAGTGCTTCTGGCACCAAGAACAGACAAGACTCTTCGTCATCTAGTAAGGACTTCCCTCCCCAAGCTTGTCTTTTCTTAGCTGTTGATTCTGTTACTAAAAACACGTAGGACATCATTCCTCCTTCAACAGGGCAGAACAACAGGCTCTGTGGGCACAGATTTCTATCCTTGCAACCCTTTCTTCTGAACCCAAGAAAAGAATTCCACTTCCAGCACCTACATCCAACACACCAGTACCGACTGCTATGTCCCCAACATATGAGAAGTGTGCTGTGAAAGCATCAGGACACATGGCGTCTGGGTGAGAGGCCTTGGGTGCGGGAATGCCACTGTTTTGCAGTCCCAGTAGGTGCAGGGCAGCCCTCTCCTGGGGGGGGGCGGTGTCAGGCCACCACCTCTCCCATCCTTGTAAGAGCTGAGCTATCACAGGCACTGGACAGTGGTGCTCATACCTCAGAAGTTCCTAGACACACACACACACACACACACCCCAGAAGTTCCTAGACACACACACACACACACCTCAGAAGTTCCTAGACATACACACACACACACACACACACACACCTCAGAAGTTCCTAGACACACACACACCCCTCAGAAGTTCCTAGACACACACACACACCTCAGAAGTTCCTAGACACACACACACACCTCAGAAGTTCCTAGACACACACACACACCTCAGAAGTTCCTAGACATACACACACACACACACACACACACACACACACACTCACTCACTCTTCCTAATATGCTGGATCCCAAATGCATGTGCACCCTCGTTAAAGCTGTGTGGCCAAGCTTAGGAGAAGGAAGTTGTGTTGACTGTGACATCTGGAAGAAACCACACTGGAGAAACCACGAAAGGAGAGAAGGGGAAGGCCCCTCCCCGCAGGCATTAAGGAACACACATTATCCAGTGCTGAGATATACTAAACAGATGCGATTTGGGGGAACCTGTCTTTTCTTGTTATAAAAGGCAAATTCTCACAGCCTGGCTCAAAATTTAAGAGAGTCTCCTGGGAACACTGTCTTTCCTTACATAGCTTAAGACATGACTTCAATGCCTATTGTTAGCTGTATGAGGTGAGCCTTTCACAGAATATGCTTCTAATTCGGCTGACTTTTTTACTCCTGGCAGAGGGCAGGGGGGCAATGACAGGCCTTACTGAATACCAGCCCGACGGATGGTCCAGCAAGCTGAAGCAGTGTCCACATGGCAGGAGGATGGAGAGGATATGCATTTCCTCTCTCACAAAAAAGCATCACGAGTCCCCTTCTCATCCAAACGGTATCCAACACAGAAGGACACACAGCTCTCAGTCAGGGCAAAGGACATAGTTAACCTGGATCCGGATAGACCTGGAGCTCCTAACTGTCCTCCAAACTTCCTTTCCTTTCCTCCCGGGCACACAGCTGGACTGCACACCCAGCCTCCCTTGAAGAAAGCTGTGGCCGTATGGCTGCATCCTGGTCAATGGACCGTGGGTGCAAGTGATATATGCCACCTCCAAGACTGGCCCACAGAACCGCCAGCCCAACCCTCCACTCTCCCTTCCCCGGTCTGCGGGCTGGATGGTGATGTCCAGGGTGAAGACGGCAGACCTTTATCACCCTGGGGCCCTGAATGACTCTGTGGAGCACAGCCTCCCCCTGTCCAGCTACTGATGTTTATGGGCAAGAGAAACAAACTTCTACTGTGCTGAGCCACTGGGGTCTGGGAGTTTACCTGCCACAAGGGCCCACGTTCCTCTTAACTAATTCACCAGTTCTACTCCCTGGTGAGGGGCTAGCTGCCAGCTCTTAGCTTCTCTTAGATGCCTCTGCCTGCTTCCAACAAATCCCTCCCTTGCCCTTGAGCCAATCTGAACGCGTGTTCTTCCTCAATGAATCTCTGAGTAAAAGATGGGCTTGAAGCAAATGCTCTAGAAGCCCAGCGATGGGCACAGGTGACCTGCTCGGGAGGGGGAGGAGCAGGTGGCTTTGTGATCCCCTTCGCACAGCTCAGAAGGGCTGAAAGCACGGAAAGAAGGACGACTGACGGGCATCAACAGGGCTCCCTACCAAGGACATCAATTAGGTTGTTCGTCTTAGCCTACCTACGTCAGAAGAAACAAATAGGCTTAAATTAATTCAGAAGGCACATAGAAATGAACTTCCTGCCAGCAACTGGAATGTCTTAGATCAGACCACAAGGTCTGATGACTTCAAGCTAAATATGAACAGGCAGACAACTGCTCCCAGTTGGTCTGGGGTCAAGCCTTTACTGACCATCCCTCCTGTGACCTTTATACTAAGGAAGCAAACTTTCCAGAGGAGAAAACAAAGAAAAGCTCTCTAGTAGTTTTCCTTATAATCCATGCTGTGCTGTGAGGAGACAATTACTAGGGATTGTTCAGCAAAGGGATGTAGCAATAACTCCGTCCACCTTAGGAAAAACATGTCTACACACCTCGTAACACACTCCGTAGAGGCTGAAACAGCCACCCCCATGGCCACATCTGTCTCCTGTTGCTGGAGATGCATACATTCACTTAATATACATGTACGGAGCATCTGTAATGTGTATGACACTGGACTCGGGGCTGTAGGGGAAGCCAGGACTCACAACCTATAGTCCCTGTCTTCAAGATGCTTACCAACTACTAACAGAAGCAAGACATAAGCATGAGAGGTTCAATAACATAACAAGGCAATAGTACACATGATGTCACAAAGAGTACAGCCTAATCACTGCGCAGAATTCAGCCTATCGTTTGTATCCAATTTGTTTTTCAAACATATTAATTTGCCAGTATCACTGTTCCCTGGAACTCCCAATTCCAGCTGGCCTGTGTGATTTATTTCCTCGTAACATATATCACTTTGTAAATCAGTGTTTCATTGACTGTGTTTACTGAGCTTGACAAAGGCAGGGATTTTCTCTCTTTTGTTCACTACTGTACCGCAGTGCCTCACACAGTGCCAGGCACATGGTGGATGCATAATAAATATTTGTCAAATGAATGAAAACTACTCCAAGTTTCTAAGTACAGAAATTAATAATAAACAATCACCTTGCTCTTAAAAATAGCCTTTAGCCTCACACAAAACGTCCCAGTGTCCTCAGACTCTCTGAGGACAATAGCCAGGGCGCCCTCAGCCTGCTCACCAATGGAAATACAGAGCACGGCTACAAACTGACAAGGATCTCAGTGTCAAACCCAAGATGCTGGTATTTAGAAGATGCAGTGGGCAAAGCTCGTGTTCCATATGGCTAGCTGATTATTTAAAATAGTAATGTTATAGCCAGGAAGGTGACCCTCAGTCACCCCTGTGTCCAGAGGGCCATTAGAGCAATCAATGCCATTTAAAATATGGCAGTAACATTTAAAAAGCAGAATGGATGCCCTGCATAAAATGCATGGACTAATAAGACAACACAACCCGAAGCTACAAGAGCAAAACGCTGAATCACTGGCCTCTTTACTCAGCTAGCAAGAGGCTGAAAAGAACCTCGGGGGCAGAAGAATTGAGCTGCGCACCCCTGTCACTCACCATATCTTCTTGATTCAGGACGCCCACCAATATTGCACAGCCTCCCAAGGAAGCTTGAAACTCAGATTCCTGTTTCTCTCCTAGCAATCTCCGTGCCAGGTATTTATTTTACATTCTGTGCTCCTATGGCACGGGTAGGGAAAAACTAGCTCTCAGGAGTTCCTCCAGAATATGCTGTATTTAATCACTAGATGAAATGAACAGGACTTGGCCTTGTTCATCTGTGTTCGTCTCACAGCTGTGACCGAGCGGGCAGTTCAGAGAGCAAATGACTGATGTCATCCGTCTTGGTCACTGTAGCTGGCATAAAAAATACAGATCCTTGTCTGTAGCGTGCCCAGGAAACAAACCAGAAAAGAATCTCATTATAGTCAAGACAAGGCCAGCAGACGTGTACGGAGCTGGTTTCATGTGCACGGAAAATTATGCAGAAACCAATCTGCAGGACAACAGTTTAATTTCCAAAGGCAAAACTTGGCCCTAAGTGACCAAGCTAAGAATAGATTTTTTACTGAAAGTATCTTCATTTGTCAGACACAAAGAGTCCTCTTCGGGAAACGAGAAGGCCTACTTCCCGCAGAACTGAGAGGGGAAAGTTGTCATTGGGCGGTAGGGGTCCCTCTCGGAGATTTAGTCTAATGAAAAGACAAAAGGCTTGAACCTCATGGCTCCCAGAGAGAGGATTGGTTTAATCATTCTGTCCTCCTTTATGCTGTACATAATCTCTCCCGGGGTTTAATTTTTAATAAATTGTGTGCGTTGGAAAGCATGTGTGAGCATGCATGTACACAGACACGCACACACAGAGACACACACACTTAGAGAAAGTATGGCTTTATTAACTCCCCAACTGCTGGTACCAGAATGTCAGCGATACACTCTACCCCCAATTACAAGCACTGCACTTCTAACGCATATTACACAAACGTGGAAGCTACTTTTACCTATCTTTCCAATTTTCTCTTGGAGTCCCTGCCGACCCTGCTAAAGGGAAGCGCTAATAAAACTTGGGCTACAAAGCCAATTTTTCAGCTTGTAAGGCCAGGCAGTAGAGATATGAAAAAATCATCTCGAAGAATAAAGACGTCCAAAGGAGTGGGACAGGCCCTCTGCAGAGGGCAGAGGTTTAAAGCACAGTGTGATGGAAGTGACAAAGGCAGAGGTCTTCGTGACTATTTCCATCCTGGGGTATGTCACCTTGCATTGTGAGTTCCCTTTTTACACAAGTGTCTCTCCCACTAGACTGTGAACACTCTGTGGGAAGGGGCTGTTTATTACTGACTCTTGTAGCCAAAGCTCCTGGAGAAGAATCTATGGGCAGGAGACCTTCAGAAACCTTATCTCACTGGTTGATAACTCATGGGGTGCTTTCATTCCCAATTCACAGAAGAGCAAATTGAGGCGTGGCGATCTGAAGTTGCTTGCCCCAGCTCACAGAGCTAGTAAGTAGCAGACCTGGGACACAAAGCTCAGTCGGTTGGGTCCCCACCTTTCTGTTATGCCTGCTCTGTCCCTGCACACAGAATCTGGGAAATGAGCAGTTACAGAATAAATGGACAACGCCATGAGACTTGGACGTTTAGATACAAGGGAAGGGTGGTCACTAAAACTCGGGGGTGAATGGTGTGTGGATTAATTAATGGGGAGATACCAGCCTAGGAAACACACAGGACAGTGACGGGGGTCCACACTTCAGTGCCAGGCAGTGGGTGGACACACCACAGGGAGCACCTAGGAGAAGTGATGACCCAGCCACACCCAGTGTGCCAAGCGCCCCCCACCCCACTGAATCACCTCTGCTCAGCCCTCTGTGTTACAGGTGCCCCCTGCAAGGGTGAAGGGACCTGGTATCTAAGGTCGAAGACGTTGTTAAGTTCTAAAGAATCAGCAAACAACTGACTTGTTGAAGCATGACCCATCTTTAAATTGGGACCTGTCCATGTCTTTCTCTTTATAATATGAAGGACGCCGCTGATCACTGGCTTGGTTTTTGCTGCTGGGCACCAATCACGTACCTTTTTCTATTATAATTACTTTTCCTTTGGGTGGAGATTGAATTACAACATTTCAATGCCTTGCAGTTCTTAATGTCGATATATTTCTATCCTCCCATCACTACTTACCACAACCAATTTTGCTAAAAACAATGGAATTTTTAAAACACTATCCCTAAAAGACAATTCCTGACTAAAAAGACGCTGCATTTGCTCTTCCATTGTTATCTGCAGTCCCTGCTTTTCACGAGAGCCATTAGGCCAGGAGCTATATGGCTTCGTTCTAAATTGCTCCTGGAGGGAAAGAGATGGAGCGCTTCTCCCCTCACGCACCTCACAGCTCCCTACTGGCAAACGCAGGTGGGCGCAGTGGTTCTGCTACAGCCCTGGCAAGTCCTTGTTTACTGCAAATTCCATTTATTGTTCTGAGGCAGTAGAATGTACTTAAGTAATAACAGAATTACCTGGAGAGCTTTTGTAAAAATGATTCCTAAACCCCATCCCTGGAGATTCTGGGGTGGAGCCTTGGAATGTGTATTTAACAAGCACTCAGGTGAGTCCGTGAGGTGTTCGGGCTTGGGAAACACAGTTCTGCCTAATAAACCAGAGGTAATGCAATAGAGACAATCTGTAGCTCACACAACCTGCAAAGATCACCACCTCCTTTCAGTTCAACAGTGGTCAGAACATACTTAGCAGGCGCCCAGCAGGCACTGGGTCTCACTGTGGAAGGCAGCAGGGAGCACAGAGGAGGAAGGCCTTCTCCTCCAGAGGAGGTTTAAGCCTGGCCGTGTCCCTTGTACCTGTATCTGTCTGGTTGGTCTGGACTAAGTCATACCTGTGAGTAATTGGCGTGAGCGTCCTGGGATCTGTGCAATGGGGGCAGGTCTGCCTAAGTGTGCCCTGCAAGGTAGATGAGCTCTTCCACTGTGGTGAACATGTTTATTCTCTCTCTGTGTTGTGAGTGAATTTGTATTGTGTTTGCAGGGGTGGGCTGGGTGGGTGAGCAGATTCTTACTGAAAAAGTAACAATGTTGCCTTTTATAAGAGAAATTTTGATCTAAAACGCATTTCAAAACTACATAAGAATGTCGGAGACAGGAGAAGCTTGATAATTCGTCAATCGCATCCACTGAGAATATAATTATGAGAAAAATGAACTGTAATGATATAATAGATCTTTTTGTGTTACTTAAAGACTAAGCAATGAAGGAGGAGGGTGATAAGCATGAGGAGAATGTGGCTATAAACGCATCTGAATTAATCTCAGGACCACGTGAGGCGACACTCACCCCACCTTCATCTCCAGCCTGGGACAGAGGCAGCGCAGAGAACTCTGTGCTTTGGAGTCTTGACATATTGGGGTTCAAACCCCAGCTTCACTACTTAGATGAGTTGTCTGACCTTGAGCAAACCGTGCATACGCTCACTGAGCCTTCTCTTTCTTATGAGAGTGGTGTAAGGATTAGAGCTAATATTGCAGAGCACAGGGCCTGCCACATAGCAGGCACTGGATAAATGGAAGCTATTTACTGTTATTATTACTTGTTGTTAAGGGTAGTTTAGGGAAGGAGAGACTCAAAGATCTAGGATTCACAGATTTCACAGATGATCTCAATGTATATTTTAA
The DNA here is from genome assembly GCF_028021215.1 of Eschrichtius robustus. Classification (NCBI taxonomy): domain Eukaryota; kingdom Metazoa; phylum Chordata; class Mammalia; order Artiodactyla; family Eschrichtiidae; genus Eschrichtius; species Eschrichtius robustus. Next base: position 25,264,620 of record NC_090834.1, on the reverse strand, counting down.
TTTTGAAGGATGGGTTGGACCATTTGAAGCTCTATCCCCATGTCCAACTTGGTGACCTGGTGTCCTGCACTCTGCCCAGGTGGTTTCCAGCAGGTCGTCTGCCTCTGCCTGACTAAGCAGCAGTTTCTAGACTTAAGTGGTACAAGCTGCTGCCCCCAGGAGAGCCCCAAACAATTCTTCCTTCTCAAACCCAACAGGGAGCAAAGGACCACTGTCCTCACCCCCAAACGGAAGTCTGCTGCAATGTTGATATAATCAAGAAGTAAGGAAAAAGAAAAGATAATCCAATTGCATCTCTTCCATTAATAAAGACAATTGAGATTTCTCTTGATTTGTTTGCAATAATTTCCCACTTTTTCATGAATGGAAACATGTTGCCATTTTCCAGCATGGTATGGTGACCAGGGTTAGAATTTCTAAGACGCTACAATCATCATTACACATGAAATGTGATCTATTAGCTAATAGGTATAACAGTGAAAACAACCCTGCCTGGGGTCTTTACAGGGCCTAGAGAAAGCCTGATTTACTAGGCTCCTCATTCAAACCCTGACCTACGCATTTATCAAACAAAGGCATCCATTCTGCAAAACATTACCAGAAAGTTACTACCCAACTAAGTGCTTCAGACATCTGAGGGTTGCATTCTATTTTGCTCTAATTATATTACTTAAGATTTTATAAGTTGTCTGATTAGAAGGCTGATTTAATTACAGCGCTAATAGAAATGACAAATATTACATATGCTCATCTAAAACCTGTCTCAATTGTTTTCGAGGTACCACTAGTGTGATGACTAATGCTAGGCATCCAGGCCTTTAATGACTGAAGGCCTCAGGCAATGCACACTTACTTTTAGGACACACATCAAGACTACGTTCAAAGCACTGCTGAGGAATTTAACAAAAGTGTCGATTCATGCTCTTTTGCCAGATCCCAAGTCATCCACCTGTCGGTAAACGTGTTTTATACCAACTTTAATGCAGTAGTGAAAGCCAGACGAACACATGCAGGAATAATGGGGATTAAAAAACATTTTCCAAGTATTATATACCTTTTCACGCTGGTGTCTTCGGGTAAGTTATTACCCAAGGAAAGTTCTTCAAAAATAAATTATCATCAGAAGATACATTGAAGAATGAAATAAACCACTGTTTCTCATATGTTATGAGCCTTAAGAGAACAATAAGACTAAAAATGAATAAAGAATTTTTGGATTATCTTGTGACTCTACAGTTTCCAATCTGAAGAACACACAACAGCTGCTTTACAGCACAGAGACTTCACCCCTGCTAGGCAGTGGACTCAGAACGAGAGATGGAGGGTGTAGATTTCACCGTGCAGCAGGATGCTGAGTAGGACTTGGGCCACTGCCTCATACTGGTCAAGTGGGCCTAAGTCCCCTTGCCAGGACCCTGTCCAAAAGGGCAGCCTGCAGATAAAGAGACCTCACGAAGAAAAGGCTGTAGGTTATATCATTAGGTGACTGTACTGAGGAGAGTCAACACTGGATGTCCCGTACCTGGGAACCATGCAGTGGAGAGTCCCCAAAAGGGGCCCTGAAGAACACTCCTTTGGGTTGGATGTCTGCCACCTGGCAGGCACCCACCCTCAGCCATACCTACAGAGAGAGGCCTGCAGCCATGACCAGGGATGTGAGGGACACCTGTCTCTCCTCCCCACCCTAACTTAAGAGACACAGGATGAGACAAGGGGAGGGGTGAAACTGTCCCAGAGCTCCAGCACATCCTCCACCCTTCCCCAAGGTGTGGGGAGGAGACAGAGAGAGTAGCCCTGCCCCTCCCCCACTTCCTTAAGCCCAAAGAGGGCAAGTGCTGGAAGAAAGGGGCAAAGATGAGATTTACAAAGGATATGGGACTGGTGCTTTAAAGCAGATGGTTCTGAGTTTACCTTTATTTTTTTTTTTAAAGTATTTATTATTTTATTTATTTTATGGCTGTGTTGGGTCTTCGTTTCTGTGCGAGGGCTTTCTCTACTTGTGGCAAGTGGGGGCCACTCTTCATCGCGGTGCGCGGGCCTCTCACTATCGCGGCCTCTCTTGTTGCGGAGCACAGGCTCCAGACGCGCAGGCTCAGTAATTGTGGCTCACGGGCCCAGCTGCTCCGCGGCATGTGGGATCTTCCCAGACCAGGGCTCGAACCCGTGTCCCCTGCATTGGCAGGCAGATTCTCAACCACTGCGCCACCAGGGAAGCCCCTGAGTTTACTTTTAATTAATGAAAACAATTGGGGTTCCACCAAAGATGTTCAATTTAACGAATCTTTCCTGAGGTTCTACTATGTGCCAGGCACTATTTTAGGCACTTGGGTGACAATGACACAGATGAACAAAACAGGCAAGATCCCTGCCCCTCTTGCTACTAGTGGGGGAAAGGAGAGTTAACCCAGCACGGTTAACAACAGTGAACGGAGACAAATAAAACTACTGAACCTCTACCAAGTTCAGGCCAGTCAATAAACCAGTTTCAATAGCTTTCAAAGATTTAGCAATTTTTTTTCTGAAAGTTTTGCTTTCAGGAAAAACACTGCCTTCTGCAAAAGTGCCCAGAGATCAAAGAGCTGCTTAAGAGGAGGAAAGGAGGGCTGAAGGGAGAAGTGACTCATAAAACAATGTATGTATGTAGAGAAATTAAATGTCTTAAGCATTCTCAGAAAAGAGTATGTTGAGGTTTTACAAGCTGAGATGGCAGCTGTTATCTGATGGATATTTGATCCCACTTCTTCCGTGAAGACTCTCCTGGGAGATGGGACTGGAGGGCAAGCTGGGGACACCCAGGAACCCATGAATTTAGAGAGATGCTTAAGGGCACTCAAGATCAGCTGAAATAGACTAGAATGGCCAGGTTAGAATTTAAGACCTGCTTTCAATTATACCAAGGCAAGCATGACTGTGTTTTCTAAATATTTTCTCTTAGAAAGTCATTATTTATAGAGTAAATAGGCCCACGTTATGAACAACTCAAAAATCTTTGAAAGAACACCCAAAGTTTCCTCTTTCCTTTCCTCTTCCCTTCATCTCTCTCCCTTCCCAGTTGCTGATTTGACTCCATCTTCCCAGGGAAGGACTCTGAGGGTCACATCTGAGAGGTCTGGCGGGCATGAGACTCATGAAGCCTGATGGAGACAAGGAACCTCTGGCATCTTCGGGGTGATGGCTCTGAATCCCAGAGTGAATTCTACTCCCCAGTCTCCTTCCTGAAATGGATCACTGCTTTCTTCTCAAAAGCCCCTTTCTGGGCTGGAGTGTCCCTTTTTCTTCTAAGATTCGTGTGTACTTCCTTGGCGGATTCCATCCAAGGTACAGGGTGTATGGGCCAAGCTTTATCTTCTCAGGATAATAAAAGTGGCCTAAGAAGTGGGTCAGTACAAAGCATGACTGCAGTGATGTCATGGGAGGCCTCTGGTACCCTAATGAGCCCGGGTTATAGTTTTATTTAATGTCAGATTATTACCCTGAATAATGCTAAAGGTTGTCTACTACCGCCTCAGTTCCTGGCTGTTCACAAGGTAGAGTGGTATAGATGATGGTAGTTACTTTTAAATAACTGGGTGTAATAGGGGAGAACAAACCTGACTCCACATTAGATCTGTTCTGTTGCCTGTGCTCTGAACCTTTTGTAAAACAATGTTGCCTATAGCCTGAAATATACAGGATAGCCTGTTCTCAGGACTCTGACCTTTAAGAGTCCATTCATATAGAGATACAAAGTTGCAGAACAGAAAATAACATTTGTTTTACTGGAGGTTTACAGGAACATCCTGACCTGACCTATGTAGATATCTGTAAGAACAAAGGATTCCGACACTAAGAAGTTTGCACAACTAACCACGCCCTCCCTCACCTTGCCTTTAATGAAAGTGTTTTGCTGAAACCCTTTGAGAAGTTCGGAGTTTTTGGGGCAGAAGCCATCTGTCTCCTTGCATGGCCCTGCAATAACCTTTCTCTGCTCCAAACTCTGATGTTTTGGTTTGTTTGGCCTCACTGTGTGTCAGGCACTCGAAATTTGTTCGGTAACATGGGTACTAAAAAAGAGAAGGACACTTCTACTCTGAAACCTTCCAGCTTTCCAAAATGAGTTCACTTTTTTTTTTTAAACATCTTTATTGGAGTATAATTGCTTTACAACGGTGTGTTAGTTTCTGCTTTATAACAAAGTGAATCAGCTATACATATACATATATCCCCATATCCCCTCCCTCTTGCATCTCCCTCCCCCCCTCCCTATCCCACCCCTCTAGGTGGTCACAAAGCACCGAGCTGATCTTAACACTGCCCCTGGATAATGTCAGCCCACAGGGTGCTAATGGCCCCGGAAGCTCCTCAGAGCAAACACAGGATTAACATCACAAATTCCTCATTGGGGAAACCAAAGTGCCAGAGCAGTTCAAAATCTTTTAATGTTGTGTCTGCAAAATGCCCCTTCTTAATAAACCGGTAAATTTTCCAGCCTGGCACAGCCAAGCCTGGCTAATTCTTTTTAGACAACCAAGAGAAAACTCTAGCTTCAATTCTTTTAGGAAACTATTGGCCTAATTAAGCCCAACAGCCAGAATGCTAAATGCAAATCTTAGTCCTGCAATAATTTAGCTCAAGCAGCAAAGCTACTTTCCCTTTTCTTGTTCCCACTAAGTATTTTGTCATCATGAATTGAGAATAATAAAAATAAACCGACGCCGGTAAGTGTAACTCCAGACAGGGTACTGGGTTGTATGGAAATCTATGGGGCTGACATTAATAAAATTCTGTTTAATACATTAAAATAGTATTTTATAGGAAAATTTCAACATGTGCCACAAAGAGGAGGCATGCTGAACCCATTGACATTTAGCTAACAGAATTTTAATAGACTTGAGCTGGCCTAGGAAGGAAGAAAAATAGGAAAGAAATGCCAACCAGATGACTCTCTAGAGGATAATTCATTTTGGTTTTATGTGACATTAAATATCACTTCCTCCACCAAGGTTAGAACCTGCATTAGGCTTAACAAAGCAATTTTCACCCATTCCCAAACTCCATCGTCATGGTTGCCAGATCAACCCCAGGGTCTCGGGCACTGCTACCAACCATTCTAACAAAAGCAAGACAGTTCCCTGTGAGTGATGCCATTTTCCATTTCACTGTGCCTATGCACCCGGATCACAAGTACCCGTGGCTTAGGAAACACTGTTGGAACTTCTGTCCTCTTGGCCGAGTCTGACGGCTGGCTTGATTTCACCTGGTCCACGGCTATCATTGGCTATCGCTCTGGATAGAAGCTCTGCAGCTCTGTAGGCAGATTCCCTCCTGTGGGGCAGGTCCCGAGCCCTCAGCCCTGGTTACTCAACTGATTAGTACTTCACAGGACAGGGAAAGCAAAGTGTTCTTCAACCCCCAAGTGACCAGAGTCTTCAGAGTATTTCTCTCCTTTCTTTGTTTTTCTTCTTCCCATCCCCCTTTTCCTATTTACCTTCTTACTCTTCTTCCCATTTTCCTTCTCTTAAAACTGCCCATGGGGCTTCCCTGGTGGCGCAGTGGTTGAGAATCTGCCTGCCAATGCAGGGGACACGGGTTTGAGTCCTAGTCTGGGAAGATCCCACATGCCACGGAGCAACTGGGCCCGTGAGCCACAATTACTGAGCCTGCACGTCTGGAGCCTGTGCTCCGCAACAAGAGAGGCCACGATAGTGAGAGGCCCGCGCACCGCGATGAAGAGTGGCCCCCACTTCCCACAACTAGAGAAAGCCCTCGCACAGAAACGAAGACCCAACACAGCCATAAATAAAATAAATAAATAAAATTTGAAAAAAGAAAATGCTCTGCCCATGAAGTGATATCTTAGCATTTGTCCAATGTTTTAATGTTCTTCTCATAATTTGAAGGTGATTTGAACATTTTATATTTCTTTCTAAATATATATTTTTTAAAGGCACTAAAATACATAGATGTTTGTTTGTGCTCTGTCATCATAAGATTTTGATAGTTTAAACTTTTGCTATTCTTGACTTGCTTTAAATATGAAAGTTTTTTTTTGCCTTTTTTTTTTTTTTTCCTTTCTGTTTTTCAATGGCTCCTTTTCATTCTATATGCTTCCAATGAGCACTAAACTTCAGTTGTCAAGTCTCCAGGTTTTCTTATGTGCAGATTCCTTTCACTTGTACAGATTCGCAAGTTTAGTGCTTTAGTTCAGAACTCAAGCTTCCCTTTACCCAAACCTTTTTACTGAGCACCTACATAAGCCAGGAATACTGAGCACCTACATAAGCCAGCACCTACATAAGCCAGGATGAGCCACCAGGGGGTTCATCGTTCAACAAGATAAGGTAACTGGCTTATATTCCAGAAGGGGAGACAGTAAAGTCTAAATATATAAAATATTCAGAGGTGTTGCCATGTGTTACAAAGAAAATCACTCGCATGCTTTGGGAGAACAGGCAGGAGGCCTGATTGAGATGGGTGGTCAGGGAAGACCTCTCCAAGGAGCTGGTTTTTAAGGGAGCCAGCTGGGCAAGGAGGTGGGGCAGAGAATTTCAGGGGAAGGAACATCAGGCACAGAAGCCCTGAGGCAGGAAGGAGCTTGCGTTTTCTAGGAACTTGGAAAGAATGTGTGAGCGACTGGGGCCCAGCCAAAGGGGAGAAAGTGACATAGGACAAGACTCAGAGAGCGGGACCAGAGCTCACAGGAGGCTTCTGAAGAAGCTGGATCTTATTAAGGAAGTCACTGAAAGGCTTTAAGCAGGGGGATGGCATGACGTAATTTTTGTGGTATTTCTCTTTACGCATCACTCTAGGAGAATCTCAACTCCTGTCTCTGACTGCAGTCCAGAGTACTTTCCAACACATTCTCAAGACCAAATTACTTGTTACATCCACAAAACACACCAACATCCTGAATCTACCCCCAAATGAACTCCACTTAGAAGAAAATAGGACAATACGTACCTTTATGAACTCAAACATTTCTGAAGGCGTATAATTGACTCAACTGTAAAATGACAGATCCATCTAGTTTCTAAAAATTAGGATCTACAGCTTCCTGCCTGTACATATTTGGTTTTGTTTTATTCTTTCTTCATCATCTCCTTAGAAATCACTAACAAGTATTGTAACATAATGAAATGTGTACAATAGTTTCCCCAAATATTTTATTGAAATGATAAAGCAGTTATTTAAAAAAAAAATCAAGGAACACATTATAAGAAGAATGAAAAGAATACAAGATGTAAGTAGGAACTAATAGCCACATATCTAAGTCAGTGTAGCTATTGAATTTTAGGTGATAATAAGAACGGAAATGAAAGAAAAAGTTAATCTTCTTTAGAAACAATCAGTAACATAATCCCCCCTTCCCTGCCTTTTATCTGATCCAGTCAATCACACATTTATTGTGAACTTACTATTGGTGTGTGCTGTGATTCACTCCATCCACCCCTGACACAGCTGTTTTCTTCCACTTCTTCTGTCACTGTTTCTTTATGCTATGGCTCCACCTCTGCCTGTCTGTCAGTCTTCTCTTTCAAGCCCAGCCCTTGCCATCACCCTTGACTCAAGAGCTCAGCTTCCCCTTGGAAGGCCTACTCCTCACTTTTGAAAGCCATAAGGGCTGTAAATGAGGCGCTGATAAGATACAGAATGGATCTGGCCCAGTGACAACTTCTCCGTAAGCCTGAGAAAAGCTTCCCCAGCAAAGGCAGTGGTCTTTTCTGAGACATTTAATAGGTATAATTGTTATACATGAGAATCCTTTGGGCTCATTTAGGTTTTTCATCTACCCATCAGGGCTAGAAAAACAGCTGAACAAAAGCAGGACTCCTCTCCAACACAGACACAGCTGAAGAACAAATGCTTAAGAAATAAGATTAATGTCCTCTGAGAGTACAAAGATTTAACAAGTTATTTTTAGTTTCAAGTACCTAGACACTAGGATACAAAGAAACCTCAGAAAAAGGAAGACTCAGATGGAAAAATATGACAAAGTCGTATTGGCAGTGGAACCTCATGAAACCAAAATTGAAAATAACAGATGATAATGCACTTAAAAAAATACCTTCTTACAATCACTGCTATTAATCACTCTTAGCCTAAGTAGTCCCGATGATATTGCAGATGTGGAGCAAATGACTGCTTGAGATGCCTATTTACAGTATTTTGTGTACTAAAAAATCTGTCATTCTTTTTCCTACCCCCTCCAAATTTTAGATGTCAAGTAGTTCTTTGTGATGATGAAACATGTACGATAACTTGACCTTCATAGGTCACTGTATCCATTTCTGTTCTGACTATAAACTAAAAGCTAAGAAATCTCATACATTTATAACTGGCATGGAATTTACCAGGATTTAGGTGGTTTTTTGCCCATTTAAAATTGGTTTTCCCTCAGTATAGCCAGACAAAGTTTCTGAGGAAATCAGTACTTTTCATTATCCCTGAAGTCTATAATCCATGGAGAGCAATTTCTGGATGGTCACCAAAACGTCTGCAATCCTTTTGTGGTTGGTTTCAAAGCAAAACAGCCAATAAGACCTTTGCCATGACAAGTAGATGGTCTGGGTTGGGGGACTGAGGGAGGCGGGGTGGGGGAGAGGTGGAAGGTACAGGCGCTTTGTGTCCCTGAGCAGAATGCCATGGGTAGAGGAAGGCTCTGTTCATCTAAAACAGTGTAACTGACCCGAAGGCAGGACATCACGTTTGTAATTCAGGTTTCCTAGAACACAGTGTGAAGATCCCTTGCAGTGGCAAAGATGCCAAAATGGGAATAATTTACATCTGAGCACTAAATGCATCTTGGGTTTTGTCTGTAGCATATTAGTCTACTCCCAGTTTTGCCAGCCACCAAACAGTTTATGCAGATGAAGTGAAATACACAAAACTGTGTTTTTGAGAGCATTATTAGGATAAAGATATTAATGCTGCCCTAATTTTGTAACATTTTCTTGGCACATGAAATATCGAAGGCCAATTTGCAAAGAGAAACATGTAATTTATGTCTTCTACACTCATTCTCAAAAGGATTTGAGGCAGAAAACAGAGAATTCATTTTACAGGGAATGCCCACTTGAACTCACCAAAAACAGAAAATGTAATCTTCTATATTCATAAAGAGGCATCTTTTTATAAATACTTTTTTCTATGAAATTTTACATTGTTAAAAAAGTTCCAGTCATAATACTAGATTTTAATCTTCTTTTTGGCCCCTTTCCCAAAACACAGTGGTACCTTTCTCCAAAGGCCAGGAAAAACACATGACAAGACCTCGAATGAAGAATTTCACCACACTTTTCGGAATGTATTGAGAGCAGAAGTGATGCAAAATGCCACACTCTTTGGCTGCCTTTTCTGGGGTCAGCTTCCCCGGCACCTTCTTGAATAATATCTTGATTGATTGGACTTGCTCTTTGAAATGAGCAGACTAACCCAGAGGGAAAACAAGAAGCTTTACTCTCCCTGAGTTGATACATTTAAATAACTCGAAGCCTAAAACGAGTCTAGTTGTCTAATGGTTTGATGCAGATGGAAGGTTTGTTTTGGAATCACTTGAAAATATGTGCCAGCTGACCTGGCCCCCTCTGGTTTAAGGTCCTCCTATCTGCTGCACTGTCACTTCTGCCAGTCAGTGGCTTTGCAGGGCTGTGAGAAGTTCCTTGGAGGAAGGGCTGCAACTGTGGTGCTATCAGTCTATTACCTTTCTTCCCCCATCACCCCATCCATAATAAAGGCACAAAGCAGTAAAATTCCAGAGCAGTGGCACTGAATGGACAAAAAGTTATTTACCAAAAGAATGTAACACTCCAGCAACAAATGATCTTTAAGCATCTTAGAGTAAGGCTCTGGACTAAGTACTGCAAAGGATGTGAGTTACTGTCAAAATCCTCACTGCCTAGAAGGGGAAGGAGATGATCAGACATCAACTACACATCCAAGGTATTTATTATGCCCATGAATTTTTAGAGGCGATCTATTTCCAGTTCGTCACTTTAAACCTAGATTTTTGTATTTGCTTCAGACCCATGGCTACTTGGGATTAGAGATATCAGTTGAAACTTATGAGGGGGAAGAAGAAATTTTTTTATTCTCTTAGCAGTATAATTCCTCTTTAAAAGAGATTCATTTACTAAACTGTACACCTAAAATTGGTCAGGATGATAGATTTTATGTTATGTGTATTTTACCACAATTTAAAAGAGAGACAGAGACAGAGAGAGATTTTAGTGGTTCCTCTCCTCTTGGGTAACATCTCCTCAAGCTGTTTTCTCACTTCTTGGCTTCTTCCACACTTGCTCTTCACCCACTATTTAGCTGGGCAGAATCTCTGAGTCTAAGCTTGGCGAGGTTATTGTTATTGTTATTTGTTATTGTTGTTATTGTTGTTTATTTCCCCTCCAGCTTTACTGAGATGTGATTGACAAATCAAAACTGTATATATTTAGGTTGTACAACATGATTTTTTAAAGGTGTAAAATATGATGATTTAATATACATCTACATTGTGAAATGATTACCACAATTAATTTAATTAACCCATCACCTTACATAGTTACTAAACAAACTAAGGCTTGCAAGTTAAAGTCAGCTTACTTCTGTACAGCAAAGAAAACCATCAAACAAAATGAAAAGCCAACCTACGGAATGGGAGAAAGTATTTGTAAGCCACATATCTGATAATGGGTTAATATCCAAAGTATATAAGGAACTCATATACTGAAGAGCAGAAAAGCAAATAACCTGATTAAAAAATGGACAAAGGGCCTGAATAGACATTTTTCCAAAGAAGCCATGCAAATGGCCAACAGGTACCTGAAAATGTGCTCAACATCACTAGTCATCAGGGAAAAAAGCAAATCAAAACCACAATGAGTTATCACCTCACACTAATCAGGATGGCTATGATCAAAAAGGCAAGAGATAAGTGTTGGCAAGGAGGTGGAGAAAAGAGAACCCTTGTCCACTGTTGGTAGAAATGTAAACTGGTGTGCCCACTTTAGAAAACAGTATGGAGGTTCCGCAAAAAAATTAGAAATAGAACTACCACATTGTTATTTGGTCTAAGCAAAAACTGCTTCTCAAATAGCACGTGCAAATAAAGTTTTCTTCAGAGCATCCACGAAACAGAAGGATCCCAAAGAGTACGTGTAACAGGGATCTCACTGCAGTTCCTCTGTTCTTCTGCTCTTGTTCCTAGAACAGTCTGGAACTTCACTTTGTTCACTGGCTAATGGTAGAATCCACTGGTCCTGACTTTCTGGTCACTGTGTCCCTTACAGAATCTAAGGCATCGCTGGCATCTTGGCAGTGGGGTGAAGGAGTGATTTTCTTTCTTGATTCTCTGTATGGATGCTCAGAAACCATAAAAATTAGAACCGATGATGGGCCTTTTGTTAACATAAAATTGGCAGTAAGACAGCTCATACCTGCTTCTCAACTCTTTGCTTGCATGTTTTGAACCTTTACCAGGAATGTGGAGGCAAAATATGTTGCTCCAACTTTCAGCTTTCCACTAACAAAGTAATAATAGTAAGAAAGCTTTATTTTCTTCAGTATCTCTTTCCAAGCTGGTTTTTTTTTTTTAATTTATTGATTGATTGATTTTTGGGTGTGTTGGGTCTTCGTTTCTGTGCGAGGGCTTTCTCTAGTTGCGGCGAGCGGGGGCCACTGTTCATCGCGGTGCGCAGGCCTCTCACTATCGCGGCCTCTCTTGTTGCAGAGCACAGGCTCCAGACGCGCAGGCTCAGTAGTTGTGGCTCACAGGCCTAGTTGCTCCACAGCATGTGGGATCTTCCCAGACCAGGGCTCGAACCCGTGTCCCCTGCATTGGCAGGCAGACTCTCAATCACTGTGCCACCAGGGAAGCCCCAAGCTGTTTTGTATGGTTTATGACGGACACCTAGTTTAAAGTAGCTTTTTGTTTCCACTCCCTCTGTGCTTCACTTGGGTGGTGGGGTCAATGAACAAAATGCAGAGATAAGGGCAACTCAGAAACTCACAAGACACAAAGGGTGGACCTTTGACAGCTCTACCTCAACCACTTCTCTTCCAGGACGACACTGACTGTGGGTGCTGACTGCACAGGGACCTCCTCTCAGGAGATCCATTTATTTTTTATGCCTCTTGAAAAATAACCTAAGTTTATAACTATTGGGTGCAGTCTGAATGTTTGTGTCCTCTCAAAATTCATATATGTTGAACTCCTAACCACCGAGGTGATGAATTAGGAGGCGGGGCCTTTGGGAGGTGATTAGGTCAGGAGTGTGGAGCCCTCATGATGAAGATTAGTGCCATTATGGAGGGAGACACCAAAGAGCTCCCTCACCCCTTCTGGCATGTGAGGTTACAATAAGAAGATGGCCCTCAAGGAGGAGCAAAGCCCTCCCCAGACATGCACCCATGATCTTGGGCTTCCCAGCCCCCAGGACCGCAAGCAACAGATGTTTGTTATTCATAAGTCTCCCCCTCCTCCCCCTCTGCCACCGCCCAGTCTATGGTATTTTGTTATAACAGCCTGAAGAGACTTAAGACACTATCTTTTCAAAATTCCCTAATACAAAAAGGAGACATTGGTGGGTTAGGTATAACCCCTCCACCCCACCAATTAAGTGAAACTTTCTTATTTTCTTCCTTTTTCCCCCCTAAATGGGTAGAAAGGAACTTGTCTTCATTTCTGTTTCTCGATACGCTACAGATACAAAATTTTAGTGCACCGATAAATTCAAGGTCCATGAATCAGGGACTTGGCTTGGCTCCCTGCTGATTCTCCAGCCTTGATGGGTCAAGAAATACCAGTTGCTGGTGGAATGACTGACTGGTATGACTTTAAAGTGAAGAGCTGAGCAACCTGAGTGCGTTTCCTTGGCGGGATCTTCTGGGTCACCGAAGTGAGGTGCTCTCCAGCCCTGTGGACCACGCCTTCCACCAGAGGGAGCAGGGGCACCACCACAGTCCCGAGGACACTTGGTGCAAAACCACAGGAGATGCCTGAAGGGGAAACTCAGAAAGTCCCTAGGCACAGTAAAAAAGAATTTAAATCAAAGCCAAAGTGAAGAAGAATAAATCTTGAGGTCCATGTAAGTAAGGGCAACGGCTAGATTAAGCCAACATAGACCTTCTTTTTCCTGCTGCTTAAATGTCTGGGGCTCGTGACCTAGAAGGGGCCTCTGCCTGCCTCCTGGTTACTAATGTGGAGGTAGCCTTGCCACAGTGCATCTCATCCTAAAAGCAGAAGGGACAATGACCACAGCCAAACCACTCTGAAATCCCTCACTGCAATGCTTTGAAACAGTTCTATTTGTGTCTCCATCTCCGGGGAAAAGATCAGTTATGTGGGTTGTTTTTGGTCTGGCACAAGTGCTATGATGACTTCATTCCAAACTCTGGGCTGTGATTCCACCTAAGACCAAATAATTCTGCACAAATCACCATCAGCTCACATAAATGGCAACAGAAGTTTAATATTCAAGGTCTCCACTTTCTTCTCCAGACAAATTTAAACCTAAAAAGGGCAACAGTTTGAAAGGTTGGGCATCAAAGCACACAGCTGTTAAAGCAGATCATTAGCCCTTTCTAAGTCTCGGCATGAATGAGAAGGTGGTGAGGTGGACAGTGGTGTACAGGGGGATTCAAAAGGACAGACGTGGGTGACTAACTTGCCTCATGGACCACCACCCATAGATCATGGAGATCACAGGGTCGATTTTAAAGCCCAACATCATCTAAAAGGAAAGACAATTCAAGAGGAGATCTAACATGTATCATGATTTAAAAAAAAAAAAAAAAAGACTCACATCAAACTAAAGCAGCAAGCCTTAAGTATATTTAGCTAATGAAGCTTTGGAGAGTAAATTATTCTTCCATGGCTGCTGAAACAAGCAACAACAGCAAAAGATACTCTCTATTTTCTGAGTGGTTCCACCCTCTAGATGGAACCTGTCAGTCCACAGATGTCTGATTCGGGCCATTCCTGGGAGCCTACTGATGGGATATAACTGTTGAGCAATCATGAAACAGAGCATCCCAAGCAGTGAACATGGTACTATTTTAGGTTTGTTTTAAGGTAATGATCAGAGCAAGTGGAAAATTACATATAATTCAAGAGAGAAACCCAGGTGACAAATTCAAATGAACAATGACAAGTTTCTACAAGGCAAGATCCTGGTATATTTCCTTACTCTGCCCACTGCATCTTGCCCAGTCTATAGCAAGTGGTCAACAGGGACTTACCGATTATCTAATTTAAAAAGATATATCTATGGGCTTACCTAAAAAGAAACCGGAGGCCAGATCCTTTCTACAAAGCTACCACTAGATCAGAGGATAGAAGGAATACATTAAAGGAATGTAATAGACACAGAAAGATAAAAACACAGTAGCTAATCAAACCCACTGAGTCTAAAATGCTTTCCAAAAGTTGGGGGATCCTATAAAGATGGTGGCTTCTTGTTCTAATCCTACTCTTCTAGGCAGACAGGCTTTCATGAAACTAACAAGTACTTTAAAAAAATCCTCAAGAGAGAGGCGAAAAGTGTGTTAACTTTGGGCGGGAACAGGGAAGGCTGCGCACACTCAGCAAGACCCGTGAAGAAGCTCTCCTAATGTCTGTGGAGAGATCTTTCTCTACATAATGGCAAACAATGAGCCTTGTCAAATTTTTCTTATTTTTCATTATGGGAAACGTTAAGTGTCACGATACTTCAAGCATGCAGCGTGAATAGAAAACAAGATGGCACACCGACTCACGACAATGGTAAATCAAGTGTTCTGTCTGGCAGGAAAAATGTCATTAGCCTGCGAAGTGATCTAGCTGATGTCATTTTTGAAACAGAGGTCTACTTGAATTTATGAGGAAAACAATTGACTTTCTTTTCAGCCATCTACTTTGAGAAGGAAAATATTTATTGTACTTTTTAAAAGAATGAACATTCATACTCCCCCCCAAATAAGTTTATAGAGTAAATATTTCCACTAGCAAAACATGGAAAACAGAAGTTCATTCTTAAAAAGTCAGGTTATGCAGAACTAACAGCCTCACGCCCAAATGGAGCATTAAGGTAAAAATAGCTCATCATTTTGCTCATTCCGCACAGGTTGGGCCTGCCTTACTATACCACCAATGCAAGGTCAAGGAAAATGTACTGAAAAGTAGAGTCTTCAGGTACCTAATAACTAGAAGTCTAACAATAGACAGAATGTTCCCAAAGAAGTTATCTAAGCAATTTACCAGTTTCACTATTTTTCAGTCAAAGCAACTGTGTTCTGAGAGAATTTCTTTTTTTCGTAGTAAACATGCACAGTAAAGCTTAAAAACAAGATGTACTATAAGAAAATTCAGACAAAAGCTAACTTACATAATTAATAAGTGTATTCAAATAATCATGCTCACTGTTCATGACAGATGAATTGTTATTGATTATAAAGAATGCTTTTGATATATTTTTGAGTGAAAAAATAGGTTACATGACATTTAGAGTATAATCTATTTTTAAAACTGTATTTTTATAATGAGTATGCATAGGAAAATGTGTGGAAGGGTATACAACAAGGTTTTACTATTGCCTTACATGTTCAGTCATGTTTCCTGAGGAATAATTTATGTACAGTAAAATTCACTATTTTTCTATCCAGCTCTATGAATTTCAACAAATGCATACAATCATATAACCACCACCCCGATCCAGGTGTAGACCACTCCCATCACTCCAGAAAGTTCCTCTGTGTCCTGTTGTAGTCCATCCCTAACCCCATCCCAGCCCCTGGCCATCAAAGATCTGTTTTCTTTCCTTTATCATAATTATGCTTATTCTAGAACATCATACAGAAGGAATCATACAGTAATCAGTCTTTTGATTAACATCGGTTTTTCTTTTCTAGAATATGGGATTATAGGTGATGATCCCTTTATTCTTGTTATCTTCCTTTCCTATATTTCTAATCTTTCATTAAAAACTTAACTATTTTTTCAATTTAGAAAAAACACAAGCAAAAACTAATTAATTGTGATGCGCCTATGGTGAGGAGACAAAGCCATGAGAGCACATGTGAGAGCAAATGTTGTATAAGATATGAAGACTGTGGAATTACTTCACCAAAGAGTTAACTTTGAGAGGCAACAGAGAATCAGCTAGGGCTTGGGGAAAATACTAGTTGTGCCATCTACCAGTTGGGTGGCTTTGGGTAGGTTTTTTTTATCATCTTCTAGCTTCAGTGTCCTCATTTTAAATTGGGGTTTCAAATAGTTCCTCTCTCATAAAGTTGTTGCAAGGATTACATGAGATTGTGCATATAGGCCACTGGCACTGGGTAAACTTTAGCACTAAAATTGTGTTTATTATTTATTTGGCTGTTCTCATCAGTATTATTATCATTATGGAGACCTTGGGAGGTTTTCCAATACAAAAGAACATTTCTAAGCCCAGGAGAAGAGCCACAGGGAGAGAGAATAAGGGCAAGTAGGGGCAGAAGGAAGGTGGCTTAGGTTACACGTTCACGTTTCAAATCTCAAAACTAAACCGTAGACATTTTGCTTTAGAAAATGTAAATCTTCTGATTCTTCTAAACAAAGTTCTTATCATTTTGTTATGATCTCTGAGCGAATTCAAACCCCTGTGGTTTTCTATTCTTGGAATTTTAAGTGATAGCTCATTATTCAAGGCACCTTGGGACATGTAGTATCAATAGTAAAAGACCAGGCACCCTTACAACTTTAATCCATATTTTCTTACTATTTAGAACCCAGCAATCCTTTAGTGAAAATATACATTTGCATTTATCTAATTCTCTCCCCTTCACCCCACATGAATAGCCCAAACCCTCTAACCTTTCTTCACCCCATGATGAGGGTAGCCAATTATACAGCCGGCAGTCTAAACGAGAACATGACACTGAAGATCAGTGAGCAACAAGACCGAGCAATTGTAGATGTTCATTTCTGCAAGGTTTTTGGTTGTCAGAGACTCTGGGGTAAGAACGAGTTCATAAGAAACAAGTATGATCCACCTTTATCTCCCCAAGACTGTACTACATGCCAGGAAGTAAGTCTATCTCTTTTGGGAAGTTCTCAAATGTTTTGATTGAAATAGAACATCTCATTTAATTTTCATCCTTATGATGAATTCATAATTCATGAACCAGTCCAGGCTTTTCATAATAAATGGCAATTAAATTAAAAACATGTCTGCTGTCTTTGGCCAAAAATATACATATAATAAATGTAGGACTACTGGCTTCATGCATTTTGGTCAAAAAATAATTAGAGCCACAGTAAAGTTCATAGACATAACATTCATATGTGTATGTCTCTATGTGTATGCATGTGTGTGTATATATGTATATATGTGTGTGTGTAAATGTTCATGGAGCATACGTTATTGCAAAATCGCACAAGCCAGGGAATGATCTCCCAAGCTCCAGGCCCCTCTATCAGATGCCTGCTCAACTACAGGAGATGGTTCCTTTGACTAGAAAATCTTACCATCTCCACACCCTACCTGTCATTCAAGATGCAGCTCACGTGCCACTTCTCCATCAAGCCCCTTTCAGTTTTCCTGCACCAGAAATGACCTTCTCCTTTCTACCTTGGATTCATTATTTATATACCTGTCCTCTCCCCATGACAAAGCAAAAGGCTCCTTGAGAGTACGGCCCGTGGAAAATTATCATTTGTATCTCCTTCATCCACTAGTGCCTAGCATAGTACTTTGTACCAATTAGGGGCTCAATATAAATTTTCAGAATAAAATGAATATTTTATTCCATTTCACTACAATCATCAATTTTTGCTTTCATAAGATAGCAATGGCTGAACAGTCCAGAAAATGAGACTTGAGAGTAAGGCTTTGGTAATATTCTAATTTCCAATTCCTGACTCCTCTTGAAACCTTGTTAATATTTCAATGGACACATCGAAAAGTCCATAGATCTCCAGGCCCAACTCCAGTAAAACAAAAAGAATTTGAGTGTTGAGGGTTTAAGAAGAAACTTGTTTTGGATGGTGCAGAGTGCCTGGATTGAAACTGATGAAAGCATTAAGAAATGATTGTCTTCCATATGCTTTCAGGTTAACAAAGAACTTTTTGTCCAGATATGAATACACCAATCACAAGCAGCTTCTAAGTTTTAATCATTTAATGACCCGCATATAAGAGACGAGTCAAGAAAGACAGTAGGCATGTCTCCTCTTTTCCCAAGCTAAGTACCATGCTGGGGGTGGATAACTTCCTCCCAACTTCTGATAAAGCAATCACCCAGAAAGACAGAGAGCTCTGAACAATATTCATCCCAATTTGATAGGTGAAGTGTCAAAAGTTTAAAAGTTAGGGGAACAAACATGTGGCATCCTTCAGCGCTCTGCTCCAAGACAACTATCATTCACTGACTACACAATGCGTGGCTTTGCCAGCCTTTTGCTCACTCAGTGCTCACAACAAGGTGAATTCCCATTTAACTCATTTTACAGATGATAATACTGAGGCTTGTATTATTAGACATTAGGCATACACTATAGTCCACAAAGCAGAAACATCCCTCAAGTCCGAGCTTACTTCCTATGAGTTAATCTTTAAAATCTAATATTAAAATTTGGGGACAATGTTGACATAATGGACAATGTCGGTCAATTCATTTTCAATTGACTCAAATGCACACAACTTATTTTCTAACTGTTAAGAGTTTGGGGGAACTTATCTCTGAATGATCATAGAATTTCCAGAACATTCTGAATTTCACCTAGGAGTTAATAATTTCTGAGAAAAGGATAACACAGGTTTAGTAACAGAAAAGTTGGAGCTCACCTGGGGACTTATACTGGATTCTGTTCCTAGGATTGCTCCCAAGGACTCTACTGCCTGAGTATGCCATCTGGTCAATGTGAAAGGTATAACATTTCGAGGAGCGATCTTTTCTTTCTTGAAGCTAAATCTCAAAGCCATTTATTGAGCGCTTACTCAAAAAGCCTGGAGCATTGTACATATTATCCCATTTAATTTGATCAAATTTGTATTTTAAACCCCTTGAGGACCCTCAATGTCCATACAGAGAGGTTAAATTTCTTGGCTATGAACCACACAACTAGTAAGAGGTAGAGCCGGAACAGGAACCCAGGTGTTCCTAGCTTTAAAACCCAGGCTTTTTCAACTACACTTTACAACCACAATCCCCTCCCAGCCTCCCAAATATTTTTGCTTTCTATACCTCTGAGGTTAAAAGCTCAAGTCCATCCAGCTTCTTTTCAGGATACAATCATTTTCTTAATGCTCATCTTCATCATTAATTCACCAAACTGAACTGAAAGTTGCGAAATGTTTTTGACTAAAGAAATCATGGAGTAAAACAAACTGACAGAGCTCTGATTCCACTGCCATTGCTTAGAGAATGAGGGAGAGAAACCACAAGCAACTGTTGATTGCTTGTCTCAGCCCACACCAAACAACTGCCTCTTCTCTGACCGCCATTTTTACATTTTCTTTGGCCTTTTTTAGAAACAGATGGGCCAGTGACTGGAGTATTATCAGTTCCCATGTATGCAGCTGGAGCATCCCAGAATTGCAGAAATAGCAATCTTCTGAATAATTTCTCCTGCCACAAACAACTGCTGCTTCTGCGATAATAATCCCCTTAGTGGACCCAGAGAGCATTCTTCCCATTCCAAGAGCCACGGTTCTGTTTATTTTAAACCACAATGTCCTTTTGTATTTCGGCTGAGAAATGCTTCAGATATGTGGGCCACCTGATCTTTGTTTTGTCTTTCCGAAGGCAGATATACCAGATGATAATATTTGGGTTAAAGGACATTTTATCTTCAGCTGTCATAAAAAAGGAAGACCAGGATAGGAGGCAACTGAACTGTTTTTGTTCTTTTTCTTCTTACTCATTAAGTCCGGGAGCCTTCATGGGTAGGGTATCACATGAACTGCCCATTTTATGACACCAACTCTTAGACTCCCAAAAGGCCAAATTAGTACCAACCACAAACCTTGTTGGCCATATTTTGACCATGATACCAGGCATTCAGAAGTTTTCAGAGTTAAAGACGTTTGTTGTTACACGGGGAGAATGTAGATCTCAGACCAAATATCTATTTTTTTCATCTGAGTGCTTTGCAACCACAAAGTACTCATTTGATAAAACAGGACCTGATAATATTTAGAAATAACTGAAATCACAATATACATAATAATAAACTCGATCTGTCATCCACGGAACAAGCCTTAGTTTTTTTCAGATAATATTTTTCTCTCAGTGGCAAAGCCTACACCAATCAGCCAAATAAGTAAATAAATTACAAATTATTAAAGTGATTAGATTTTTATTAAAGCTATACAAACTGTATAACTCTGAAGAAACTAGTTTTCAGTGATGACAAAGTTACATTAAGACATAATTTTCCAATTTGTCAAACGCATCATTTTTCTAACAGCTTTGAGTTATAAGTCAGATACCAAATAATTCAGCCTTTTAAAGTTCAATGGTTTTTAGTATATTCAAAGAATTGTGCAACCATTACCACTATCTAATTTTAGAACGTTTTTATCATCCCCAAAACATCCCCAGTGGCTGTCACTCCCTATTCTGCCTCCCTAGACCCTAATAATCACTAATCAACTTCCTACCTGCATAGATTTGCCTATTATGGACATTTCATACAATATGTGGTCTTTGTAACTGGCTTCTCTCACTCAGCGTAATGTTATCAAGGTTTATCCATGCTGTAGCAA
Source organism: Eschrichtius robustus (assembly GCF_028021215.1). Taxonomy (NCBI): domain Eukaryota; kingdom Metazoa; phylum Chordata; class Mammalia; order Artiodactyla; family Eschrichtiidae; genus Eschrichtius; species Eschrichtius robustus. Next base: position 25,243,924 of record NC_090834.1, on the reverse strand, counting down.
TCTATCAGTACATTATTTCTTTTAATGGGCAAATAATATTTCCCTGTATGAATGAACACCTTTTCATTTATGCATTCGTTAGTTGATGGACATTTGGTTTGTTTCCACTTTTTTGACTATCGTGAGTAATGTTGCTATAAACACTGTGTACAAGTGTTTGCATGGATCTATGTCAAGCATTTCATTTTTAGTGACAATCACAATCTCTGGTGAAGGAAGAAATGTGCTATTTTACCGCAGTGAAGGGAAAGGTTTTAACAGTAAGCGCTGTGTGAGAGCGAGCAGGCTAAGTAGGCACAACCTACATTGGCTGGATGTGGGGAGGCAATGCAGCCCATCCCTGCCTGGCCCGACGTACCAGCACGGCAGCCAACAGCAGGGGCATCCCTCTGGCCATTCCTCATGGTGTGATTGAGATCACAGGCCTTCCAAGCTCACCAGCACATGCCAAGTGTGAGCAAATCTTGCCTACCCCACCCAGGGTCCTCACAACTCATCATTTCCTGATTGTGAAGTGGAGAGAGAGTGTCTAAGCCAAAACCCTGATGACAGATGCTGATGGGGACCAAAATGACCTCCAAATGTATTCTCAATAAAGACTGAAGCAGGTCAGTATGCAAATCAGATTTTTATTAAGTTTCCTCCCATGTGACACACGATCTCATCCAAATGAAAAGAACTCATTCAAGTAAACAGATACGTTAGTAAAAGAATAACTCAACCTATTTTATGAAAATAGTAGAAAAGGACCTACACCATTAAAATGCACTTTGTTTCTATGTCCATTAAATATCAAAGGCAAGTTTTCCAAGGGTCTGAAGTACTAGTCAAAGAGGTTATACATTAACTTCTTTGCCCTCAAGTAAAATAATATGAGAATTCAAGTGCATAAGACAATTTATTCCAAAACTGGAGGTTCAAAAGATCAGTAATTATGAGGCTATGCAGCAGAAAGGGATGTTTTGCATCCTCTAAATTACCAGAGGTGGTTTGCTAACTAGCACACGTAGACAATGAGTGATTACCCCCAATTCAGCTTTGTTCTCATTAGAAAAGGACCAAACTGAAAGGCAGCCAGAGCCCAATAATACCACAGTCAAGCCCTGTTGTCTTTTCACAATTGGATCTGCATTTTCTTAAAGGAATACAAAATCACAGATGCAATGTGCTCATTCACACATGTATCATCACGGTTATTTCCATTAGCGAAATTACAGCATCTGAATTTCTTATAATTGAAAAAAAAAAAAAAGATAACCACAGAAGCAGCATCAGAGTCTATATGACTAAACTCTGAATTCTTTTAGTAGAGCAGTATAAATCACTGTTGCTTTTCTCTCCACTCCTACAAACAAGAGGTTCATCCGTCCCTCCTCCCATCCCCACAGGAAAAAAAAACAACACGAAACAAAACCCTGGTCTAGGCCTCCACACAGTCACACTATCCACCACCAAAAGATACCGGGGTCTGTCCTGGGTTTGTGTTTAGAAAGCTGAAAAGGAAAGAGATCAGAAGGAGAAATGGACACACAGGACAAAAAAAGGGCCTACTCCAGCGGCAGCCAAATCTACCCACTGCCTTTTTTCGCAAGGCCCTTGAGCCACAAAAAACATTTACTTATTGGAAAAATTATATTTAAATCATTAGAAGAAAGTCAAATGAAGAAGAATATTCTACGATATATGACAATTACATAAAAATCCAATTTCAGTGTCCATTAATAAAGTTTTATTGGAACACATCCCTGCTCATTCATTTACATATTGTGGAAGGTTACCTTCGGGCTGCAAAGGCTGAGTTGAATAGCTGTGGCAGAGGACCAGAGGGCATGCAAAGCCAAAATGAATCATTATCGGGCCCTTTATAGAAAAAGTTTGCAGACCCTTTGTCTAACCTAGCCAAAGTGTAGATTTCATCCCAAATCTCTAAAATGGATCTGAAGAAAGAGGGAAGGTTCTAAACTACCCATTGTGACTGCGTGGGTGGGAGGTGGGACATTTACGGACAGAGGTAACTGAGATGGGATTCCTGTTACAGAAGCACAAAATAAGTCAGATATACCAAGTTTGCTGGCTTGAGAGTTTTTGCCGAGAAACAACTTGTCTCCTTTTATAAATTTGTTTCAAGCACACAGCTTATCAGTGAACACAAGAACACATTAGTTGCTCACAAATTAGCATTTAGTACAATTATCTACAAAAGGGACAAGGAATCCATTTACATTTCAAATCTTCTTCACTCCATTTAGCCTGCAACTTTTTTCAAGTAACAAAACACATCCAGGAACACTAGATAACTACTTCTTATCAATGTGGACGCCATTTTAATCCATACTTTAATAATGTTGCCGTTGTATGAAGGCGGAGGAGTGAAGCAGCTAGGGAAACGGAATAACTAATGAATAGAAATTGGAACCTGGCGAGCTCACTGACAACAGCCTGAGTGTGACGATGTCAAAGTTTCATTAATTGGATGTGTTAATCAACCTCTCCCCATGTACTCTTGTTCCCTTAACTCTATCCTGTGCTTATCAATGAATGCAACGTACTGGGTCTTTTGCCTAATTCAAACATAATATGCAGAAAAATGTCTGTAACCAAATTTCATAGCCTAAAAATCACCCAGTTTATTTTGGATCTAATCATCAAGGAGACATCTGTCTGTTCTTATGAAGAAATAAAGGAAATAACCCAAATACAAGATTATAAATGCTTTCAAATTCTGGAATGGGAATGAAAAGACTTTTAATAGTTGATCTTATCTTAAAGATTTTGCTCCAGAAATCTTAGCTGTACTCTTCACCTTCCCCACAAAACTGCTAATATGTGTTTGCTTTTAGTGGCTCATGTATGTGCAACAGAAGAATGATGGTCTAATTTTTAATCAAACTTTGCTCGTGTTTCAACTCTTCAGTTCTTTTTTTACTTTTTTAATCATTCAAAGTAAATAAGTAACTACCATGTTGCGGCGGAGAGGCACAGATGGCTGGGGAATCTATGGGAAGCCCAGATGGTGTATCAGCATGCCCACAAGCCAGTCATCCCATTGGCAGCTTCCAACCTGACAGTGTCTGGGATTAATATAACCTCTATAGTCTCCACGCCAGCTGAGGGGCTCACAAGACTAGTGTTTGGGCCAGAAAAGATGCTGACTAAAGACATCCAGGTCTCACTTCGCTATCTGCAGCAAATTTGATTTCAAGTTTCATATGGACTGAAATGGCCCAACTTCCTTGGCAGCTGTTATAGGTCAACCATGCTTCTAAGACCACCTAGTGTTGTATGTGGGAACACGTGTGCCCAGATGTGCCCTCGTGTGGATTATAACCTCCTATTTTTCTTTAAGACAATCCCTATCACATTTACAATTTACAGTTCGTGGGAAAAGTCCTCTAAAAACTAAATACCGAGTGAATAATATTCCTAAGGAACTTTTTCACAGGACTAAAAAAAAATGCAATTATTATTCACAACATTATTAAAGGGCAGAGTTTACCAAAATCTCCCAAACAAATAATGAGTTTGCAGAATTAGGAAATAACCACATTTCCTTTCATTTTTATCAGGCATTAATCTATCCTTAGAGGAACATAAAAACAAACATACCAGTGTTCTTAATCAATTTGTAGAAAAGACTAACAGAACATCATGTAAATAGGCTAATGTGTGTAAACAAAGGAGAGATGCCCGGTTGTTTGAAAATCAGCTTATTCATGTTATAAAATAATACATACAAATTATTTAAGAAGCATGTCCTAAGAAATAACAAATCCATATTTATTAAGTTATACAATGCTCTGGGCCTCAGTTTCCCAATGGGGAAAATGATCTCAAAGAGGAGATTGTGGGAACTAAATAATTAATACACTAAAGTGCCTGGGAGGTTGTAAGCACTCAAAGGTGTTAACTATTATTACTTCATTATTAAAAGTATTGCTAAAGTTTTAATCATATTCTTTTCCAAAGAATTTTATTTTTTCTGCTACATAAGGAGATAGAAAATAAACAGTTCATTCAAAGAGCATAAATGCAGGCAAACAAAGTGAGGAAATTAGATAATCAGAAAAAAACAGGGGAGGAGGAAACAGGGGAATGTATGACACTACGGTTTATAATTAAGGAGCAATACACAATGCACTCATAATTTAGAACAGATCATAGAGAAGCAGAGTTAAATATGGGAAGTAGAGTATGAAAGCAACAGAGGAAAATTATGATGCCATTAAAAACAAGGTCACAAAAAAGGAGTCTGTTGTAGGAGTCTATGCAAGAGAAAATGACAGCTTGGACTGGGGTCTCTGGGGTGACAGTAGTGAGAATAGTATTTATTCAATTTGGAAGGTAGAGCCAAAAAAAATATTTTACCCTAAAATATTTTTTTATGGATTAAAACATTGATAGCCACAGTTGATTGAACACCTATTATATAGTAGGCACATTACTTATATTATTTCATGTTACTTCTCCCAACAACTCTGATACAGGCAGTATTAATATCAGAATACAACGGGCAAACTGAGGAACAGAGAAGTCTGCTAACTTATCCACTATTTACATCTAGCAAGCAGTAGAAGTAGGACTTGAATTCACATCTATCTGATTCAAGAGCCCACTCTTTCCACTATATCATCTCACCTCCAAGTTTGAAAAAGGTGCAGAAATCCCTATTCACAGTTATTGTGAACCTATCAGCATGGATAACTTAACAGAAAGCTAATAACTGTATCAATTATTTTTTCAGGAAACATGCAATATTTGAGAATAAATCTTGGTATAATAAAGTTTACTTTAATAAGTTAACATAAAAAAAAACAAGGAATGTTTAGCAATGCTAACAACATGGGAATTCAAGCCATTAGGGAAGAATCTGCTGGCTCTTTCATATTTCATTTTAAAACTTTTAATAATTATTCAGATAGTCTGTCATTGCCACAACAGTAGAGAACATAGGAACTCTGGGATGGCCACCAAAGAATACTCTAGAAGTAGGTAAGTGCACCAAGGTGGAGGGATGGCAATTGATACCGAGCCCTTTCCAAGTCAAAGGCAAACCTGGTAAATCTTTCCTTAAATCTCCTGAGAAAGAGTAGGTTCCCTCCTCCAGGCACAACCTAAGCTGGATCCTACTACTTTAAATATCATCAGGTTCCTTCTTGGGATGGGGAGAACCGAAAAAGGAGGAAATGATCTCTTTTAAACACATTCCCTTCTATCACCTGGAAGCAGTGTAAAGGACCAGAGTGCATTCTAGGGAAGCCACATTAGAGTTGATTTAGCAACACCCCAGATGAGTTTAGAGATGGAAACTGCCGAAGAGGTCACTGCCTAGCGGCTTCTACCAGGCACAAGAGGTACATTTAGGGTGAGGGGCTCTGGTTGATGAGTAGCTGGGATTTTTCCATGGACAGGACCTCAAATAGCCTGTCGGTTCTCTAAGAATAAAAATCACTTGAAGCAAGTGTGCTATAACCACCCAGGGAACCTAATCCTTTCACTCTTTTATTGACGTGGGTTTGGGTGGCCATTAGCTTCTTCTGCTGCTTATCTTTTTCAACTGCTTTCTACCTTTCTGGTTTGTTTGTTTGTTCATTCACATTGCTCTGCTATTCAGAGAAATAATGAAGAGGTTATTATAAACAGAATTAATTTATTCTAGCTACTGGTTCAGGAAAGCATATGGTGAATGTGACAGGACAATAGTTATCTGTAACCATGCAGTGATAAACTCGAGAGAAACAAATCAAACTGGGGTGTCCCACCCACTGCACAGCAGACAATGAATTTATTACTTAACACCCTTCCCAAGTCTCATTATGCTTTCTGGGACTCTCTTCCAGATTTCCCCAAGGTCTTATTTATCCTCTCTTGATGGACAGTCCATAAGGCAGCATAATATAGTAGTAAAGATCATGGATTCCACAACCAAGCTACTTAGACTTGCCTCTGAGCGCCACTACATAAATTTAATTGGGGGAAAATTAATGTCTCTAAGCTTCAGCATTTTTTCTTCTCTTTTCATTGAGGTATAATTGACACATAACATGTATCAGTTTCAGATGTACAAGGTAATGCTTTGATATTTGTATACACTGTGAAATGATCACCGCAATAAGTCTAGTCGTCATCCATCACCAAACAAAGTTAGAAAAACAAATTTTTTTCCTTATGATGAGACCTTTTTAAGATTTACTCTCTTGGAAACTTTTAAATATGCAATACAGTGTTGTTAACTATAGTCCCCATGCTGTACATTACATCTCCATGAGATATTTATTTTTAAGTTTGTACCTATTGACCCCTTTCATCCATTTTGCCAACCCCCAAACTCCTGCCCCCTGGCAACCACCATTCTATTCTCTGTATTTATGGGCGATTTTTTCTGAATTTTATTTTATTTTTTTAGACAGCAGGTTCCTATTAGTTATCTATTTTATACATATTAGTGTATATATGTCAATCCCAATCTCCCAATTCATCCCACCACAACCCACCCCCCACTTTTCCCCCTTGGTATCCATCCGTTTGATCTCAACATCTGTGTCTCTATTTCTGCCTTGCAAACCGGTTCATCTGTACCATTTTTCTAGATTCCACATATATGCGTTAACATACGATATTTGTTTTTCTCTTTCTGACTTACTTTACTCTGTATAACAGTCTCTAGGTCCATCCACGTCTCTACAAATGACCCAATTTCGTCCCTTTTTACGGCTGAGTGATATTCCATTGTATATATGAACCACTTCTTCTTTATCCATTTGTCTGTCGATGGGCATTTAGGTGGCTTCCATGACCTGGCTATTGTAGATAGTGCTGCAATGAACACTGGGTGCATGTGTCTTTTTGAATTATGGTTTTCTCTGGGTATATGCCCAGTAGTGGGATTGCTGGATCATATGGTAATTCTATTTTTAGTTTTTTAAGGAACCTCCATACTGTTCTCCATAGCGGCTGTATCAATTTACATTGCCACCAACAGTGCAAGAGGGTTCCCTTTTCTCCACACCCTCTCCAGCATTTGTTGTTTGTAGATTTTCTGATGATGCCCATTCTAACTGGTGTGAGGTGATACCTCATTGTAGTTTTGACTTGCATTTCTCTAATAATTAGTGATGTTGAGCAGCTTTTCCTGTGCTTCTTCGCCATCTGTATGTCTTCTTTGAAGAGGTATCTATTTAGGTCTTCTGCCCACTTTTTGATTGTGTTGTTTGTTTTTTTAATATTGAGCTGCGTGAGCTGTTTATATAGTTTGGAAATTAATCCTTTGTCGGTTGATTCCTTTGCAAATATTTTCTCCCATACTGAGGGTTATCTTTTCATCTAGTTTATAGTTCCTTTGCTGAGCAAAAGCTTTTGTTTCATTAGGTCCCACTTGTTTATTTTTGTTTTTATTTCCATTACTCTAGAGGGTGGGTTAAAAAAGATCTTGCTGTGATTTATGTCAAAGAGTGTTCTTCTTGTGTTTTCCTCTAAGAGTTTTATAGTGTCCGGTCTTACATTTAGGTCTTTAATCCATTTTGAGTTTATTTTTGTGTATGGTGTTAGGGAGTGTTCTAATCTCATTATTTCACATGTAGCTGTCCAGTTTTCCCAGCACCACTTATTGAAGAGACTGTCTTTTCTCTGTTGTACATTCTTGCCTCATTTGTCACAGATTAGTTGACCAGAGGTGCATGGGTTTATCTCTGGGTTTTCTATCCTGTTCCATTGATCTATATTTCTGTTTTTGTGCCAGTACCATATTGTCTTGATTACTGTAGCTCTGTAGTATAGCCTGAAGTCAGGGAGTCTGATTCCTCCAGCTCCGTTTTTTTCCCTCAAGATTGCTTTGGCTATTTGGGGTCTTTTGTGTCTCCATACAAATTTTAAGATTTTTTGTTCTAGTTCTGTAAAAAATGCCCTTGGTAATTTGATAGGGATTGCATTGAATATGCAGATTGCTTTGGATAGTATAGTCATTTTCACAATATTGATTATTCCAATCCAAGAACATGGTGTATCTCTCCATCTGTTTGTGTCATCTTTGATTTCTTTCATCAGTGTCTTATAGTTTTCTGAGTACAGGTCTTTTACCTCCTTAGGTAGGTTTATTCCTAGGTATTTTATTCTTTTTGTTGCAGTGGTGAATGGGACTGTTTGCTTAATTTCTCTTTCTGATCTTTTGTTGTCAGCATATAGGAATGCAAGAGATTTCTGTGCATTAATTTTGTATCCTGCAACTTTACAAAATTCATTGGGTAGCTCTAGTAGTTTTCTGGTGGCATCTTTAGGATTCTCTATGTATAGTATCATGTCATCTGCTAACAGTGACAGTTTTACTTCTTCTTTTCCAATCTGTATTCCTTTTATTTCTTTTTCTTCTCTGGTTGCCGTGGCTAGGACTTCCAAAACTATGTTGAATAATAGTGGCGAGAGTGGATATCCTTGTCTTTTTCCTGATCTTAGAGGAAATGCTTTCAGTTTTTCACCATTGAGAATGAAGTTTGCTGTGGGTTTGCCATATATGGCCTTTATTATATTGAGGTAGGTTCCCTCTATGACCACTTTCTGGAGAGTTTTTATCATAAATTGGTGTTGAGTTTTGTCAAAAGCTTTTTCTGCACCTATTAAGATGACCATATGGTTTTTATTCTTCAATTTGTTAATATGGTGTATCACATTGATTGATTTGCATATATTGAAGAATCCTTGCATCCCTGGGATAAATCCCACTTGATCATGGTGTATGATCCTTTTCATGTGTTGCTGGATTCTGTTTGCTAGTATTTTGTTGAGGATTTTTGCATCTATATTCTTCGGTGATATTGGTCTGTAACTTTCTTTTTTTTAGTATCTCTTCTGGTTTTGGTATCGGGGGATGTTGGCCCTGTAGAATGAGTTTGGGAGTATTCCTTCCTCTGCAATTCTCTGGAAGAGTTTGAGAAGGATGGGTGTTAGCTCTTCTCTAAATGTTTGACAGAATTCACCTGTGAAGCCATCTGGTCCTGGACTTTTGTTTGTTGGAAGATTTTTAATCACAGTTTCAAGTTCATTACTTGTGATTGGTCTGTTCATAGTTTCTATTTCTTCCTGGTTCAGTCTTGGAAGTTTATACCTTTCTAAGAATTTGTCCATTTCTTCCAGGTTGTCCATTTTATTGGCATAGAGTTGCTTGTAGTAGTCTCTTAGGATGCTTTGTATGTCTGTTGTATGTCTGATGCGGTGTCTGTTGTAACTTCTCCTTTTTCATTTCTAATTTTATTGACTTGAGTCCTCTCCCTCTTTTTCTTGATGAGTCTGGCTAAAGGTTTATCAATTTTGTTTATCTTCTCAAAGAACCAGCTTTTAGTTTTATTGATCTTTGCTATTGTTTTCTTTGTTTCTATTTCATTTATTTCTGCTCTGATCTTTATGATTTCTTTCCTTCTGCTAACTTTGGGTTTTATTTGTTCTTCTTTCTCTAGTTCCTTTAGGTGTAAGGTTAGATTGTTTATTTGAGATTTTTCTTGTTTCTTGAGGTAGGATTGTATTGCTATAAACTTCCCTCTTAGAACTGCTTTTGCTGCATCCCATAGGTTTTGGATCATCATATTTTCATTGTTATTTGTCTCTAGGTATTTTTTGATTTCCTCTTTGCTTTCTTCAGTGATCTCTTGGTTATTTAGTAATGTATTGTTTAGCCTCCACGTGTTTGTGGTTTTTACATTTTTTTCCCTGTAATTTATTTGTAATCTCATAGTGTTGTGGTTGGAAAAGATGCTTGATATGATTTCAGTTTTCTTAAGTTTACCAAGGCTTGATTTGTGACCCAAGGTGTAATCTATCTTGGAGAATATTCTATGTGTACTTGAGAAGAAAGTGTAATCTGCTGGTTTTGGATGGAAAGTCCTATAAATATCAATTAAATCTATCTGAGTTAATATCCAAAATATATAAACAGCTCATATAAGTCAACAACAGAAAAACAAACAACTCGATTAAAAAATGGGCTGAAGACCTGAATAGACATTTTTTCAAGAGGAAATGCAGATGGCCAACAGGCACATGAAAAGATGCACAACATCTCTAATCATCAGGAGAATGCAAATCAAAACCACAATGAGATATCACCTCATACCTGTCAGATGGCTATCATCAAAAGGAACACAAATAACAAATGTTGACGACAGTGTGGAGAAAATGGAACCCCCGTACACTGTTGGTAAGAATGTAAATTGGTGCAGCCACTGTGGAAAATAGTATGGAGGTTTCTCAAAAAACTAAAAATAGAACTACCATATGACCCAGGAATTCCACTCCTGGGTATATACTTGAAAAAAATGAAAACAATTGTCTGAAAAGATACATGCACCCCAATGTTCATGGCAGCATTATTTACAATTGCCAAGATATGGAAGCAACCTGAGTGTCCATCAACAGATGAATGGATAAAGAAGATGTGGTGTATACACACACAAACGCACACACACATACACACACACACAATGGAATACTACTCAGCTATAAAAAGGAATGAAATTTTGCCATTTGCAGCAACATGGATGGACTTGGAGGGTATTATGCAGAGAGAGATAAGTCAGACAAAGAAAAATACTCTATGATATCATTTATATGTGGAATCTAAAAATTACAATAAAGTATTGAATACAGCAACAAAGAAGCAGATTCACAGATACAAAAAACAAACCAGTGGTTACCAGTGGGGAAAGGAAAGGGAGAAGTGGCAAATAGGGGTAGGGGGTTAAGAAGTACAGATTATTATTATGTATAAAATAAGCTACGAGGACATATTGTACAACATGGGGAATATACCCAACATTTTATAACTATAAATGGAGTATAACCTTTACAAATTGTGACTCACTATATTATACACTTGTAACTTATATTGTACATCAACTATACTTTGACAAAAAAGAAATATTTTCACCAATTGTGTTTAAAATAAAAGGCTTTGGCACTTGGTAGGATAAGCTTCAGCTATCTGAAATATTTAGGTATGTGGAAATCCCCACTGACCTTGAAACAGGAGATAAATGAATCCTATTTTTTTCTTGTACACTTAACATAGAAGCTTACACAAGTTCAACTTAAATCCACCTTGATGATGATAGTGATCCCACTGTGATTTTAGGTATTTATGTCAAAATAAATGTCCATAAATGCAAATAAATTTATTTTGACATACATGCCTCCAGAAGTTTAAAGAACCACTCAACTGTTTTCACTAAAAACCATCTAAAATGTGCTCTTAAAAAAACAGCTACTAGCCTTAGGGACAAAGAGTAAAAGCAAGCCCAATTCATCCCTTAGTCAGTTTCGACAAAATGACAAGTTTATATCCTTTCTTTTTTTTCTCGACAAGTTGATATTCTAACAGCTCCCAATGAGACTGGCAGTCATTTGACAGGTAACCAGATCATTCAGCTAACAGGAGAACATATTTGTTGATTCCTAATTTGATGATCACTTTATATTAGCTGCGTGATGCTATTCATTTCAGTTGAACTCAACAAACATGCACTGAGTTGCTCCTTTGTATTCCATCTCTCATTTAAGTCCTGCACAGAATACAATTAAGTAAGACACAGAACCTGCCCTCAGATGAGTGAATATTTGTGCAGGTGCCTGGCAAACAGTAGATCCTCAATAAAAGTATGCTGAATCCATTAAAGCAGAAGACAGCATTACATAAGAGCATTAAAAAGATTTCCAGTATGCTCTGGGGCTTGCAGCTTGGGGGGGTCGAAAGAAGCTGGGATTTGGACTTGTGAGCCATGCTGGGATCCCAGCTCTGCGGCTTCCTAGCTGTGTGATCTTCAGCAAACTTCTTAACCCTGTCAGACTCAATTTGATCCCATGTAAATGGGGATAAGAAGTCTTCCAGCTTGTGGGACTTGCCATTGGAGCATTAGATATGATGCTTGTTAAGCACTGGGCTTGGCGCAGGGCAGGGGCTCAATGCCTGGTTAAGTAAGATGAGGCACAGAAAGGAGGTTGCAGGGAGCAGGACATGCTTTCATACAAACTTATGATAGGAAAGACAGGCGGAGGCATTCCAGGCAGAGGGAGTGCTGTGAGCAGGGCCTGGAGGAGGACTGGGCAGGGCACACGCATCTATCAGGGGAGAGGGAATCACTCTGTCGGCAGTATTAGAATGGCTGAAGACACAAGGCAGCAGGATGGAAAGATGTCAGCTGAGGGCTTTGAATCCCAGGCCCAGGAGTTTATAATCTGTAAGGTCAAACAGGGATCCACTGAGAGTCTGGGGCAGGGAGGAACACAGGCAGGTAGAAAAACAAACAAAATATTTAAAAATTCAGAAATAGCATAGAGCTAGAAGGGACCTGAGGATTGATCTACTCCAATGGATGCATTGTTACAGGTAAGGAAACTGATAAAGTACACAGGAAACATGCTCAGAGTCCCAGGGAAGTTGGTACCAGTGCAGTGTACAGACTGGAATCCAAGTCTCCTGACTTAACCAGCACTTCTCCCCCAATGCCACCAAAATATGGTGTGTGTTTATGCCAAAATATGGCATGATATATATGTGTATATACATATGTATATACATACACATGTAAACACACACACATATACATACATACATATACATACATATATTTACACACACACACTTTTTCATGCTTATGTAAAAATATCCACCAGTGTACATATTGTGGTGATAGAGAATGATTTCCTCTGGGACAGAGAAGCAGACGGCCACTGAAAGCTTTCCCCAGACATTGGCTCCCTCTCCAGAACTGGCACAATCTCTCCCTCTACCCTGGTTCCTTACTCAACTTTCAAGCCTACTCAATACCCCCTTCCGCCCCCCCCACCCGCCCATTGCCCTGCTAATCCCATATCTTTTAAACTTTCCTCAAAGTTAAATATAAGGAAGCAAAGAGACAAATCCAGAAAGTGGGACTTTCAGAAGGACAGTTGTAGAAAGCTCAACAAATCAATGGCATAAAAAATAAAAAGCAGAGGTCTGCTCTGGAGTGAAAGATGCCCATGCAGTATAACCACCAAATGTAACACGTGAGCCTTGCCCGGATGCTCACTTAAAAAAAGACATAAAGAACAGACTGGTGGTTGCCAAGAGGGAGAGGTGGAGGGAGAGGGATGCACTGGGAGTTTGGGGTTGGTAGGTGCGAACTATTACGTTTAGAATGGATAAACAACAAGGTCCTACTGTACAGCACAGGGAACTATACTCAATATCCTGTGATAAACCATAATGGAAGAGAATATGAAACAGAAAGTATATATATGTATAACTGAGTCACTTTGCTGTACAGCAGAAATTAACACAACATTGTAAATCAACCATACTTCAGTAAAAAACAAAAACAACAAAAAAACAAAAGGTACCCCTAAAAAGACAGTTCTGAGACAGAGAAATGCAAAAGAAGACTGGATAGTAGAAGAGACTGTTAATGCTGGACGTGACAGTGACATGACAGCTGTGCAGGCAAGTGTCAGTATTCACAGAGGCACCTATGAAAGTACATAGAGGTGAAATGAGGATGTGTCTGAGATCTGCTTTAAAGTACTTCCAGCATATAATGAGCGGCAGATGAAACAAGCAAGGAAAAATCTGGATTACTGTTGAATCTGTGTAATGGGTATATAGGGGTTCATTGTGTTACTCTACTTTTGAGTATGACTGAACTTTTCTTGATTAAAGTTGGGGTTTTATTTCCCCCCAAAACCAAACAGACCAAAAACCCTTACCTACACCTTCCCCTTCAAAAGCGATCCCACTCTCTTTTTCCATTCACTGACATGCTGGTTCATCTGACTGCACTTAAACACTGGGATCTCTCTGAGGCCTCTGCCCCCTCTCACCCTCCTTCACCTCTCTGGGTTTCCTCATCTGCACCCGTGCCTTCAATTACTATCCAGAAACATACCCTTAGCCCTAGCCTTGACCTCTGAGCTGAGCTGCAGTGGGCGTTTCTGATTACCCTCTGTGCGCATTCCCCTGAATACAGCACACACTCATGTGGGCATACTTACCTGATGGAACATGCTAACCTCCCATCTTCCTCCTTTATTCCACATTTTAGGCAAAGGTACCGCCACCATTTCCCTAGGATGGAAATCTCCCGCTGTCATCAATTCCTCCCCGCCCCCCCTCATCCCCACTTCTACCTGATAACACCTTTTGCCAATTCTGTTTCAGAAAAGTGTCTCAAATTCAAACCCACCTCAGTATCCCACTGCCCAAGACTCAGCTCAGGCTTAGAATTCTATGATAAGTGCCCACCTATCTCCTAGCCAACAGCTATCCCCAAGCCAGCCATCCTCCGCTCTGCTAAGCCAGGGCACTTCTCCAAATCAGACCTGGCCTTGCCAGAGGTGCTGACAGCCCTCCCATAACTGTCTCCTCCTTCAGAGCTCAACAGATTTGTGTCTGAATCCCTAAGAGCAATCATTAATTACAATAAAAATATTGAATGTTTACCCTGTCAGGCATTCTACAGATAAGGAAACTGAGGCACAGAGTACAGTAATCTGCTCAGGGTCATATAGTCAGTAGGTGGCAAGGCATAGATTTGACCCTAGACACTCTAGTTCTGAAGCGCAGGCACCCTCTCACAAGGTTAACCTAATTGACATCACTTCTTGAAGTTAACGTCCCTAAGACTCAGTTTTTTAATCTGCCAAATGGGATTAACAAAGCCTACTCAAAAGGTTGTTGTAAGGATTTGATGAAATAAGAACTCAAAAAACATTAGCTATTGCTATGCAATGGATTGTTTCCAGTTTGTTGAGAAGGCATTCGGAGATTCTCAGCTCAGTGTGGTTTCCCCTCCCCTCCTGCAGTATCCCTAGTATGTTTCAGAACTTCTGGGAAGGAGCCTGTGTCCTTTCACTAAGTTGGCCCGGGTGTGGGAGGCTCCCCATGTTAAGGGAACCATGTCCAAGCAATCATTCGACTGTGCAGTCATTTATTTGCTCAGCACCAACTGAGTGCCCTTCATTGCACTGGGAACTGGGTAAACTGGATAAGATCCCTGATCTTGGATGCTCAGCCTGTGGTAAGATAAACACACAAATAAAAAATTATATGAAATAAAGCCATTTGCAGCGACATGGGTGGACCTAGAGATTATCATACTAAGTGAAGCAAGTCAGACAGAGAAAGACAAATATCACATAATATCACTTATATGTGGAATCTTAAAAAATGATACAAACAAACTTATTTACAAAACAGAAATAGACTTACAGACATAGAAAACAAACTAATGGTTACCAAAGGGGAAAGGTGGGGGAGGGATAAACTAGGAATTTGGGATTAACAGATACACACTACTATATATAAAATACATAAACAAGAAGGACCTGCTGTATAGTTCAGGGAACTATATTCAATATCTTGTAATAACATATAATGGAAAAGAATCTGAAAAAGAATATATATATGTATAGCTGAATCACTCTGCTGTACACTTGAAACATCTAAATCAACTGTATTTCAATAAAAGTAAATAAATAAATATTAAAAAAACAAATAATTATATTATGGCAGAGTGAGTGCTATATCAGAGGATGATACAAGGGAAAAAGAAATGCTGAGAACATAGTGACTAGCTTCGCTCGGCGGGGAATTCAAGGACATGGCACAAATCCATCATGAGTACTTAGCAAATAATAATTTATGATGGGGCAGCTATACTGTTCTTCTTCAGTCATGCTCCTTTTACAAAATTATTGAGTTTTGATGAGACCCCACTAAATACGAAAGCTTTAGTCCCTTTCTGAGCTTAAGGTTAGTCGGGAAATCTTAACTGTGAAACCTCAAAGGTCCAATTTACGTAAGCAACCTAACAGCTTGAAGAAGGAGAGAAATATAAAATGTATTTCATTAAAAAAAATGCTTAGATTATTTAATAATTCAAAACTGATACTATTTCCTTTTATATAAAAGCACTTGTATAAAAACATACCTATGGCTTTCTGCATATGAAATGGATATGATTTAATATTAAATATTTCCCTCTATATTTCTCTTTATCTAGAAAGCATGCCAGAGATGTTCTTGCCAATGTGACTTAAAAAAGACCAGGTCAGGGACTTCCCTGGTGGCACAGTGGTTAAGAATCCACCTGCCAATGCAGGGGACACGGGTTCGAGCCCTGGTTTGGGAAGATCCCACATGCTGCGGAGCAACTAAGCCCGTGCTCCACCACTACTGAGCCTGTGCTCTAGAGCCTGCAAACCACAACTACTGAGCCCTCGTGCCACAACTACTGAAGCCTGTGCGCCTAGTGCCCGTGCACCACAAGGAAGAGTAGCCCCCGCAATGAGAAGTCCGCGCACTGCAACGAAGAGTAGCCCCCGCTCACCACAACTAGAGAAGGCCCGTGCGCAGCAACGAAGACCCAACACAGCCAAAAATAAATAAATAAATAAATAAAATAAATTTTAACAAATGTTAATGGACCCAAGAGAATTGAAAACATTTGTTAAGAAAAAAGAAAAGACCAGGTCAAAGCTAACAGGGTTGCTTGAGAGCCAACAAAAAAATATTGGCTCTCCCTTCATTCCAGCTCAAATGGCCCAGATCTGCCTGCTATTAGCCTACCAGCCATGGGCGAGGTGGAGCTAGCAGGACTGAAACCTGTGGGCCCAGAGAGGGGCAGGAGACAAGAGTGTGGGCCACCACAGTGAGTCCCAGGCCCTAAGTGCTTGTCACCCAAACATGGGCCTCAAAGAACCTGCTGCAGAGGAGTGGGATGTGCCCCAGTGGTGGCAAAACAGCACAAAAGCCCTGGTCTCCCGTCTGTGCATTAAGGTTCTAAAAGCACAGCCAGTGGAAAACCTCTCCATTCTATGACAGCAAGGAAGACTGAGGGGACTATTTAGTTCAAGCTCTGAAGACAAAATGGCCAGTGTATGGAGGCTTATCCAGCACGCCAAAGCTGCAGATACCAAAATACAAAGTCATCATCCTACAGAGATTTTAACCAACCTATCAGTCTGATTTCTCTGATCAAAATGGTGCCAAATGATAGAACTTGTCCCCCACTCTCACATCCAAATCCACTTTACCTTTCTACCCCCCTTCATGCTGTCCTTGTTCAAGTTCCCTGATGGGTCCACACTGGTTATAAGCCAAATGGTCAAGAGCTATAACAATGGGCTCACCCTCAAGCCCCCTCCCCCAAGCCATCCTTCTTTGTTTTTGTAGCTGTTGTTTTAACTGCCTAAAGGAACTCAGAGTTTTCTCTGTGTGTTTGAAGCAGCATGATAGCACTTCTCTGCTACTGATTGTTAACCCCCCAGAGGTAGCAGCAGTGAGGGCAGCTTGCAGGTGTTTTGTGCAGGGGGCAGGGGGGTCCGGTGGGGGGTCTCCTGCAGAGAAGCACATCACACAGCAGCTTCCCACTGGCCAGGGAAGGGGACCCACTGGGACGATGTAATGACTTCATGGCCCATCGGGGTAGGATTCCATCCTGGGTACTCCACTGGTCTGCAGAGGACACTTTACAATCCATCTGCTTATTTGCTTTTAAGTAAAAAGGTGTGAAACGATTCCTCCAGTCAGAAAAGGAATGACTTCCATGTACCTGATTATGTCCGGTGGCTACTGAGTAAGTGTGCCTCCCTTCCATAAAAGTCTGCTCCTAATGTCCCTACCTAGAGAAAAAAGATCGGGCGTTTTAAAATATTCAAAGAGATGCCTTCCAAAGGCTAAAGAATAAAGAAGCTCCTTCCAGCTGTGCCCCACAAGACCATCAGTCTCAGGCGGCAGAACCTTCAGGACAGAGCTGCATCACAGTTGCAGGACTTGGGGAGGGAGGAAGATCAGGATGGAAACTAAGTTTGAGGATCTAACAGGAAAATTGTCCTCCCATTTCACTTGGGGCAATGAAACAGCTAAGATTCTTCAAAGCCCGCTTGACCATTTTTTTCTGTTTTTCTCTGAAACAAGCTTTCCCTAAGCGAGCCTTCTCTGTCCTAAACTAGATGCCAGAAAGAAAAGCCATGTGGGCAGTGTGTGACCTGTTTTCCATCAGATGTCCCGCTCCCTGCTGGCAGCGTGAATTAAGGGGCCTCCGAGTAAGAACTCTCCTTGAAGAGCACCAAATACTAGTGATCTGTGTTATGGCTGCAACAGAAAACCGCAAGCCTGCGTGTGTATAAAAATATAACTGGGCAGACCCGGTATTTTCTAAGTTACCCATTTATTTTGTCATTCACTAACAAGCTAAAGCCAAGCTTCAAAGGCTCGGGAAGAATTGATAATGAAGAAAACTTTAATGGAGAAAAAATTCTACCCATACAGTAGTTTTCTGCAAATTAAGATTGCTATTATTGTTTTAACATTGAGCATTTTAGTATTGAACGTTTTTGTATTTTAGCAGTTAGCATTTTAGGACTGGTACTGTGTGGGAGCCGAGTTTGAGGACCACTGCTGTGAAATAGTGATCATGGGCCGGTGCCAGTTCCTGCCAAGAAACAAAGAGGGGATTCTTTACTGACGGTTACAAGAGATGTTATATAATCTCACTCCTTTCTTCCAGTAGCAAGTGTAATTACTTACTTGTCTAAGATGAAAAGCATTTTGCCACCTAGGCTCTACTATTTTGATTTTATACTCCCCCTTGCAACGATCAGGCAGGGTCGGCAGGGAGATGGTCAGACTTTCCTGACCCTTCAAGTTCCCCATCGGGTAATTATCTTTAGAATTGAGGCAGACTTTTATATAATTGCAATTTTATTTGAGAACTGAGTCCATTCTGCCTGGATTTGAATCCCAATTCCACTCCTTGGTAGCAGTGTGCCCTTGGACAGGTTAGTTAACTGCCCTGTGCCTCAGTTTCCCTACCTGTAAAGTATAATCACCATAATGAAAGTACCTGCCTCACAGTACTGCTTCTGTTTCTTTCCATTTTAATCTTCTCACTCCCTGGTGTGCTGAAAAGGAGGAGGACCTACAGCCAGAAAATCTAAGTTTGAATTCTCATCACACTATTTTTTTAATTAAATCATCCCACCTTTGTATGGATAATTGTTAGTCAGGCAAGCCACCTAACCTTTTAAAATCTTAGTTTACTTATCCGTGAAATGGGGAGAATAAAACCCACTTTATAGGATTCAAGGATTGAATGAGATATTGGATGTGAGTCCAAATTATCTAATTATGCATGCTACTTCTTTTATGATTCATTACTTATTTGCTGTCCTCAGTACCACCCCTGGACAAAATTTTCTTCTTAAGTAATTATCTCCCCCAACCCCTGATACAGCTCTGCCTGCTAACCTCCTTTTTTCATCTTCACATTTTGATCCTAGCCTTCTTATCCTCTCATGCATGTCTGATTTCCAGGTATTATAAGCTGCAATTCCCGAGGATATAACTGCAGCGATGAACTATGTTCTGGCACTGGAAACTTGTGTTGCCTAGAAAAGCCTGAGTCCAATAAAATATCTGCAACATACCATCCTGCAATCAACCACGTGGGCCAAGATATATGCCTGGCAGAAAGCTACTGAAATGGGCCCACTTAGCTGGGAGGCAGTGGGGTCTGATAAAATATTTGAGGGTAAACCAATTTCTCTCTTACCTACTCTTCGATCTGGGGCAGTTACTCAAGCTTGTTGAGAAGCAGTTAGCTTATAATTTAAAACTGACGTATGCTGCATAGTGTATGTGTGTCGGGAGAGGGGGTAGAGGGTCCCTCATATAGACTGGATCTTCTAGGAAATCAAACTTGTGACTACCCACACTCTGTCCACTTCCACAAAAATCCCTCTCATTCTGTTCTATACTTTCTTTTCCCATAGCTATTAGCACTTTCTGAAGTACTATACAATTTACTCAACTGCTGTCTACTGTCCATTTTAATCTCCACTAGAATGTGAGTCCAAGAGAAGGAATCTGCTTTTCCTTTTGCTGATGTATTTCAAGTGCCTAAAACCATACCTGACTCACAGTAGGTGCTTAGTGAGCACCTGTTGAATGAATGAACGAACCACAGCCAAAACAGAACATAAGCCAAAATATGTCTAGAAGTGCTAACTTTTGGGGAGTCATGTTTTGGGTATAATTTAAATTTCTATGAAATTTTTCATTATTTCTTCCAATTTTAATTCAAAAAGCCCTGGGGGCTTCCCGCGCTTCCCTGGTGGCGCAGTGGTTGGGAGTCTGCCTGCCTATGCAGGGGACACGGGTTCGAGCCCTGGCCTGGGAAGATCCCACATGCCGCGGAGCGGCTAGGCCCGTGAGCCACGACTGCTGAGCCTGCGCGTCTGGAGCCTGTGCTCCGCAATGGAGAGGCCGCGGCAGTGAGAGACCCGCGCACCGCGGTGAAGAGTGGCCCCCGCTCGCCGGAACTGCAGAAAGCCCTCGCACAGAAACGAAGACCTAACACACCCAAAAATAAATAAATAAATAAATTTATTTAAAAAAAAAAAAAAAGCCCTTTTTTCCTTTCCCTCTAGTGTACTGGAGCTATATAGAGAGTTTAGGCTGTATGGATATAACTCACAAGTAAGACACCCAACTCGCAGACTGGACTTTTCCCCAGTACACTCCCAGTTAGGTAACGACTTTGTGGCCACTGAGCAGGGCATCTGTGTTCAGAAGAAGGGGAGGAAAATACCTCCACAATCATCCCCCAGTATTTCTTCCTTGGCCTTTATGTTTCACACATTCCCTACAAGTTCAAGAGTTCATGCACTGCGTTTCACTACAAATTATGTTGCAGAAAGTGAAATAATGTGCTATGTGATTCTAAATCTTCTTTTCCACAAACTCTGCTGTCTTGCTTTATTGTTCAGTGATGCAAAACTTCTCTTTTACAGAAGATGTATTAGTCTTGATCCCATTAATATGGTTCAGTAATACTCTAAGTAGTAATCCATGCAAGGCAAAGTCCTCATGAATGTTAACTAAAACACACAACCAACAGTGTTTTTTGCCCTGTCAGAGCCTTTAAATTTATCAACTCCGAGTACACAGCATAACGTAATATGAATGAGGTCAGAAAGAACAGTTAAAAATCATTTTCTCATAACTCCTTGTTGAGGTTTTGAAACAAAAACAATCAGAAATACCACAACTTAGAGATACTTAGAAAACCATTATTCAATGCACACAAACCCCCATAAATTTTGAAGATGTTACTTTCATCGACTTAATACGTATTTCACTACATAATATTAAGTTGGATGTACTGAAAAATCTATTTCTTTCTCCTGTACGATCATAAAACCTAACAGACATAGACAAAGAAGCCTGCACATTATTTTGGGGAGGAAAAATGCACCCAAATCCCTGGTTATGCTTTTTTGGTTCACTTAATCATGACAGAAAGCACTGTAATCTTCCTTTGGAAAAATACACTTTCTTCAATAACATGAAGATCATAACAGATTATCATTATCATGTATCCTCATCTTCCCCTTTCTGAAATGTCTCCCCCACTGCTTTTTTGTGAAACATTCTGTTTTCTTTCCCCAACACACAGTTACCATCACTTTTCCAAACTCTTCCAGCAGGTTGGTTCTACAGACTGCTGGATTATATGCCACTCCAAAACCAGGAGAGCGAGGAAAGAGGCTCAGTACCTCTAAGCGTATCACTACCTTGAACCATGGTTGCTCATTTAGTGAATTAAACCTACTTAATAGCTTTTATGCCCTGGTTTTTAAAAAAATCTAAATCAACTCTATCTTTTAAACTTTCAAGGGAAGAACCCAAAGCCTTATGAATTTTGAAGCCAAATGTGGGGTTTAATGAAATGCCTGGATATGGCACATTCTGATTTCTCAACTGCTTTGTTAATTCTACATTTTTAATACACACTGGTCCCAATTACAGCTATCTTAGCCCAAACAAAAAGTAATTAACAATATTTTCCAACTCCCCCAAAGATAATAAAATTCAATTGATTAGCTTTCATTGTCTCTCAATTCCCATCCTCTAATTTGCCTACCATCGACTGAGGAATAAATATCATTCCCTTGAGATTTACTAATTTTACTATGATTTGGAGTTAAGCACAGGATTTAAATCTACTTAGCATTTATGTTTAAAGCTTGTGGTGCTTCTCTGATGAAGCAACTTCAAAAAAACCCAAACAAATCCAAGACTAACACTAAACTCTGACTCTTCAGTGTATAGTGCCCCTCCAGAGCCATTTATTTTGCTAAAATAATTGGTCACAACATGGGAACAAAGTCACCACTTTTCAAGGTGATTAAAGTTCAGTTTCCTTTTCAAATGTCTTACTTAGAAGGCAATTGCTAGGACACTAGAAAAGCAGACTGACGGAAGTATGACCTGGCTGGCTGTCATCAGGTCGAGGACACACTGTGATGTCAGCACCTAAGGAGAGGCCATGTCCTTTGACCTCTATTGTGCCAGAAGTCAATGGCATGTGTAGAGCTCCTTAAAGCAGGAGTAAACCTGCTTTCTGTCAAAAGGCTGAAAGAGCAATGCACAGACATCTTTATACAAATCTATTTATAATGATAATGAAGCGAATTATGCTAGGAAGCTCTATAAGTGATCAAGAAGAACAAATTGAAAGTTATTCATGCCTCATACTCATCCTCTCTAGGGTACCCAGTTCAACAGCTCCTATGAATGGGGTGTTCTGCACCCCCGAGTTAGGTGTATCACATCAGGCAGGGCATCGCTGGAGTCACTTATGTGTGGATAACTTCAGAAAGGGACGAACAAATGGGACTGAATGACACACTGCTAAGATCTGCAACAACTATGAATCAGAAGAGACAGAGAATTAGGGATGCAAAAGTTCACTTTAAACCAAAAAAGCAAGAAACCAAAGTCAGCGCAGGTCATCTGTACAGTGTTCTTTAGGCTTTTCTGCCTTTCAGTCTTTCCACTGTTAGCTCAGAACACAAATTCTATAAACATAGTGACGTAAAGAGAAAGACTAGGAAGCAGGAGATACAACCATGACCTGCCCAGCTCCGCTTGCAAAGGACTGCACAAAGGTCCACCAGCTTCCAAAAAATGATTCTCTCTGCCTTTCGTAGGCATCACCAGTGATGCACTTAGCTGGTCTGTTTGAGAAGAACAACTATCTCCAGAAAGAAAGGCTGCAATACAATCATGTGCTTTCTTTCTGATTAAAATTTGTATTTGTCTAAGTCTTAGAAAAATAGATTCTATGGTCTCAGGCAAAAAAAATATGTCTTTGGGCTTCAGCTAATCTGGAAGGTTGCTATGTTTTAATTCTTTATATACCCTGTATTGCTACAAAGTGGACTAAAGTATAGTCAACTTATAACTACCCATGACAATTGAAGGGAAGCTATTCAGATATTCTAACATAAAACCTTACCGTTGTTTTCCTTACCTTGTATTAGGATTATGATTTGTCTTCTGAGAATTTAACACTTCAAACTTTATTGTTTCAAGCTACCTAACAAAGACTCTGCCAGAAGCTGGAAATTTGTCAAGCTTTCCCAATCTACTATTCCGTTCACACCTCTTCCCAGCTTTCCAAGTTAGGAAGAGCCTGAACCAGTATGTATGGCTCACACTTTCTGATGAGAAAGAGATAAATAAGAAATAGGGACGCACCTCAGTGCTGCATGGGCTGTTAGCACCATCTTCCCTAATGATGTTAGTAAGAATTTAGAAGCAAGAGACATTCCTGAGCATCTAAACTGTGATCCATTTCAGAGAGTAATAGCTGTTCAATCTTCAGTATCAGATTGCTTTGCCCTTCATGACTTTTGTCAACTGATCAGTGAAATGTATACTTAAGAAGAGTGATCAGTCACAAACGTATAAATGTTACCTGAAGATTAGCAGGAAGTCAGAGGTTCCTTTTAGACGATTCATCGCAAAATGTGCACCCAAAGTGGTCCCTACTTTGTCAGTTCTGAAAAACCAGCATTCAGTCCATGGGCTCCGTTAGGCTTCCCTGAGCCAAGAGCCCTATACTGCCAGCTCCTTCTGATTTACAGCTACAGCCGTGAAAGGCAGACTCTTCCCCCAGCTTCTCTCCCAGGGCTCCTATAACCCCACCACAGACAGCAGATTTTCTCCCTCATAATGAGTGTCAGTGCAATGTGAGGATAGTTATATGGAATTTGGGGTTAGAAACAAATTTGTTTGTACTCACCTTTTATCATTTATCTAGGTGTACGATTATTCCCATTATTGGTATGTAACGCAGCTTACAGAAGTCAGATATCATTTGCTAAACTGTGGGAGAATAGCTTCCCCAGCTCTCAGAATGGAGATAATTGGGGAGAATCGCATAACCTCCATGAGCTGTTATCTATCTATACGGTATATGTAAGCTGAGTGAAATAAATCTACCCTGGCTCTATTCAGAAACCCAAAAGGTTTCCACTCAACGCTGGGGAGTCCAACTAGATTGTGTTTGTTATGAGACGTGATCACGTGAGGCGTGGGATTCCTGGTCCAGCTCTGCCTGCAGACAAGCCAACATCCGTATCAGTCAAGACAAATTTCTGTCAATTTATACTTTTAATAACCTTTATGGATGGAAATTCTACAGTTTCCCTTGGTAGTCAGCATAAGAATTTAATGATGCTGACACCCAGGTTTCTGTCCGGGGTTTAGCAGGCTTCTCAGTACAGTGACATTCACATAGCTGTGCAGACAGCGTCAGGGTTCAGGATGACTCAGTCAGCGAGACTGCCATCGATAACAAC
This sequence comes from Eschrichtius robustus, assembly GCF_028021215.1. Classification (NCBI taxonomy): domain Eukaryota; kingdom Metazoa; phylum Chordata; class Mammalia; order Artiodactyla; family Eschrichtiidae; genus Eschrichtius; species Eschrichtius robustus. The sequence goes on along the minus strand of NC_090834.1, from coordinate 25,219,258 downwards.
AGCACATTTATTGCGGGCTTACTATGTGCCACAACTGTTCCAACTGGTTTGCGGACTAATTTACTTCACTCTCACAAGGACTCTATCAGGCAGCAAACACTTTTGTCATCCTCATGTTACAGGGCAGTAAGTTGGATGGATCAGTAATATACAGCTGGTCCTTGGTAGAGTGGCCCAGCTGTAGGGCCAGTGCTCTTAACCATTACGCTGTCTCTAAGAGCATCAGGATAACCATGTGGACATCAGCTTAACCACATCACAAGGTATACAGCAGAGGAGCACTGAATACTGAGGCAGGAGACCAGTTCACTACGACTGTATTTCATGGTACATAGGAACCCATCAATTGTAAGACGCAGCATTATTATTTTTCATACCACTAAGAAAGGAAAAACCTTGTTGATCAAACTATGACACAGTGGTCAAAAGCCACCTATTATAAGACAATCCTCATTTCAGAGATGTTAAAATGAGGGTGAAAATGTGCATTTCAGAATTTATCAACTACTGTTACAGTATTAATTACAATGAACAAATCATATAACCTAAGGCTCAGTTTCTACATCTATAAAATAGGAGGCTGATGATTATTAAGGGCCCTTCCAATCTACAACTCTAGGTACCACCTATATAAGGAACAGAGCGAGCACTGGGATGAGGAGAGTGAGGTGTCCAGGACCCCAAATTTAAGGAAGCACTACTCTCAGGTTGGTGCAAGTCCAGGGTGGGTACCTGAGAGTGAGCGCCCCCTTAAATCATACACCCTGGCACCTGGCATCCTCATCCCAGTGGGGCCCTGATGAAGAAAGCAATGAAGGATTCAGACCATTTGTCTTCTGGAATTTTTAATCAAGATCTTTTATAATGACCTGTTCACATTTAACAGCAACTTTTCCAATTACTTTCATCTTTCCTACAGAGACCTATTTCCTTGCCTTGGAGTATTTCTTTACATTTCTATTCCCTCTCCAGCTCCTCCCCATTTCTATTTTTTTTTTAATATAAATTTATTTATTTATTTATTTTTGGCTGTGTTGGGTCTTTGTTGCTGTGCGCGGGCTTTCTCTAGTTGCAGTGAGTGGGCTTCTCATTGTGGTGGCTTCTCTTGTTGCGGAGCATGGACTCTAGGCGCACGGGCTACAGTAGTTGTGGCATGCGGTCTCAGTAGCTGTGGCTCGCGGGCTCCAGAGCGCAGGCTCAGTAGTTGTGGCGCACGGGCTTAGTTGCTCCGTGGCATGTGGGATCCTCCCAGAACAGGGCTCGAACCCATGTCCCCTGCATTGGCAGGTGGATTCTTAACTACTGTGCCGCCAGGGAAGTCCCCCCATTTCTATTAAAATCCCTGATTCCAAGTTTGTTCAGCTGGTGCTGCAATGTTTTTACTGAGGCCAGGGACAGATGTGTGAGCTCCTCTGGGCTGGTACTTCGCTGCATCTCTTAAGTTATACACTGCACTCCATCTCGTGGGAAACCCATTGCTGATCTCAAGGAATGGATATAAATGAGGCCCTTGCTACTTGGACCACCAGGACCACATTACCTGGAAGCATCTTAGAAATGCAGAATCTCAACCCCACTTCTGGCCTTGCAGAATCTGCATTTTAACAAGTTCCCCGTGGTACTTAATAAACACAGTTTGAGAAGCACGGGACTAAGCAAAATCATGCCAAATATACAGAAAAGCAACTCCAACGAAAACTACTCCTTATTAAGCACCTAATATGTGTCAAATGCTTTCCATACAGCATCTCCATTCCATTCAACAATACAGACAAGTAAATGATGATCCATTTAAATTCAGTGACCCAAGTGGAAGTTATTCTGGAAGTGTGGTATACCTATCACTTCAGGCCAATGAGGCAAAGTTTTGTAAATTTTTTTTTCTGCAAATAGTATCATATTCACCTCCCATTCTTTCCTTACGACTATAAAGACTAGAGATCAGGACTTCCAGTTTGCACAGCCTGATATTCACTGTGTGCACTTGAGCTAGCTATTGAACTTTCTGAAATCCAGTCGCTTCATCGATAAAATAGGAGATGATAGACTGTATTATAAGGATGGAATTAAATAAGGGATGTAAAGTGCTTAGCAGTCTTCAGCATGCAGGAAAAACTCAACAAACAAAACACACTACACCCCTCAGCCACTAGCAAAGGCTGGTTAAGCTACACAAGTACAAATCATTGGCCTAACAATTTGCCCTATGTTTCCATTTCCTTAAGAAAAAAAAATTAGGCTCACTGTGTTTTGGGGATTGTCCATCTATATACACAGCTCCTAAGTGATGACAGGCAAAGATATCATTGTCTCTTTGAAAAACCTCTCTTCCGAGTAACGATATCTGATGTAACTTTACTTGTGACTGAAAAATCGAGCAGCAAAAAACGCCCCCCTCCCATGACTGTACATGCACACACTCTGATAGCACAAGAGGCACCTTGCTCATTTATTGAACACCAGGGAGGTAGAGGGTTGCTTTTGACAGAGCTGTTAGGCAAATAAGGATCCTCCTGGCTGCTGAATAAATTATGTTATTCTTATTTGACCTTGCCAAACTAGGTTTGAGTGACCGACACGATCCAGCATTGTCTCCTGTTCATTCGTACGATGTGACAGGCACGCTCACCATGTCCAGACCCTTCTTGCCTTTGTTGCTTTTATAAAAGGTTTCATTGAATTGCTTATTAAAACTGCTGTATATAAAACTACGCCTTTGAAAGATTTCTCTGGCTGGGCTCCAGCTCAATTAGCAGACTACTTCCAGCTGATGAAAAGTAACAGTCAATATCAGATTAGAGTTAGCAACTATTCACCAGAGTAATCAAATTAGATTTGGGTATCTATGGTGACACGACAAAAATTTCCACTAAGCCCTGTGGTTTACAGTAAGATGACCATGGCTTTATATTAAATTATTGTTCAAAATGTTTTCTCAAAATCTAATCTGCATCTCAGGAGATACACAGTCAAGTCTATGGGCATATCAAAAAATGTATAACCAGTGCTTTTCCAATTTAAATGCTAAGTAGCCTAAAGGGTCTAGGAGAACAATTTGCATGGATCTTGGTCTTTCTTCTCTTCCACCAACTCCCTCCTGATTATCAATTATGACTGGCCATTGTCAAGCTGAAATGCCTGAAGTACCAACTGATCTGTCAATGAAACTGACCAAGTCTGTAGTCCAGGATTGGGAGGATAACAGAAAAAAAGAAAAGACAATCACAGCTTTTGATATGCTTACAATCTTAATAGGATATTAAAAATACAAAGTAAAAGACAATATTAGTACAGCAGATTTCAACTTATGTGCATATGGAGTAAAAATGTACATATATGTAGACACATCACGTGCAAATTGCGTTTAACTGCAAGTAGGCAGAGTAAATTTAGCCTTTATCGGGAATTGTTGTGTTTAGTTCATTTAAAACAAAACAACAAAAAACCCTTAGATGAGGTTTTCTTCTATTTAAAAAAGTCTCTGATGCCCTGTGAGATGGGGTCATCTTTGCAGACCCCTAGCTAAGAGACATCACACAGGTTCTTAGGAAGCAGGCACCTTGCAGAGGTCCCAGCAAGACTGGACCTCCCATCAGCTATGGTCCACGTCCAGCTCTGGGTCCTATAAGCATAGGTGGGATACATCCTCTGCACTTCCTGGGAATGGAGCCCTGGTTGATGGAAGTTGGGCGGCTGTCTTAGGCCTCTTTTCCCCACAGATGCCAGCCCCCCCATCCTACTGTCTCTCCACAGATGTCTTTCCCCCTGCTCTGATACACGAGAGTCATCCAACCGGGGAACAAAGTGACAGTCTCTCCTCTGACAGGCACCCCCAGTCTTTACTGGGGATATCCTCCAACCACCGATTGAATTCTGGAAGAGAAATCACTACCTTTTAGTGTGGAAGAATTAAATGAAATAGCATATATGAAAGTAATTTATAAAATGTAAAGGCTAAAGAAATGTAAGAAATTATTATTGCCAGACATGAAGTGATTCAAAAAAAAAAAAAAAACACATGTACAGTGCTTATCTTCACTCAAATGTCAATCAGATTGTTCTGGATCCAAGCAATATGCAAAACAAAGTGAAAAACAGCACAGCAGAAGCCACTCCACTCTGTTCCCTTAATGACTTCCATTTACCTTGGGAACTAAATACACGATGACTTGGCACTTAGGGTCGCAGCAAGCACCAGGAAAACAAAGCCAGCACTAACTAACATGAGTCTTCTTAAGACTCCGTCTATACGATCCAATGTTTTGGCAATTCACAGTCACAGACATGTCTCTTTTTCTCTTGTCACTATAAAAATACTGTTATATGATCTAGAGCTTTAGAAATTATATCAGTTATAGCCTCCATTCAAACAATTAACTTAATAATCCATGATTACCAATTAGATGCTCAATTGGACAGATGCTTGATCTTACATACAAAAGCAGTGCTGCTTGTGAATACCACCCACATCAAACTTGACTGGCAGGTGTTTTTTTCTAAGTTAAAAAAAAGAAGTCTTTTCAGAGCATTTAATTTTCAGGGTTTTATGTGTCTGATTTGACAACCTGTATGTGATTTAGATGGAATACTTTGTATTTTCACTTTGCAAATCGAAATTTTCATCAGGAAGCTGTGTTTCTTTAAGGACATTTCAGGCTTTGGGGAAACATATATGCTTACCTGGGAGACCCGTTTCAAATTACCAGGTAAAGCACATTTCTGTAGTGGGCATTTGAAAATCACATCACATATTACTAACTCGATAGGGTGTATCATCTTCTGCCAGCCTCGCTGTTCATTATTACATAAATGGATGGTAGAAAAAAAAAGATAACTATAATTCCACATGCCTTATTCAGCCCCAAATCTGTTCTCTTTCCCAGAAACGCAATCAGGTATCTGAGCCTATTCTCTGTAGAATTTCAGAATCTAAATCTCTGGTATTATCCCTGAAGACGTTGTACGTAAATTATAATATACTGCAAAATTATTAGGATTTTAAGCCTTTAAAGATACCTTTGTGCACAAAGCCTCCCAAAGAATGAGGACCATTCCTTTAGAAGAAAAAGTAAGCTGAAGCAAGAGTTCATTTCTCTCTTTCCTTTACAGTAAAGGAAAATGACTGGAGAATTACCAAATCGATGTTTTTAGCCACTGTAAAATAGACTTCATGGACTGGCTGACTCATTTGAAAGTGCTAGAATATCACAGTCTGCTATTCATCAAAGACAAGTTTGTCTAATTTTTAAAATAACGTTTACTGATTTTATTATGAAACGTTTAAACATATTCCGAAAAACGTGTATCACAAAAACTACATAGCTCCACGGTTTATCACAGATAACCTTAATTTTCACATTGACCAGATAAAGAGTAAATTAAAACACTTGGCAAAGTCTTTACAATTAATTATTTATCTGGTTAATAAATAGGTGAGACAGATGAGTCAGCCTCTGACTCTGGGACATAAGAAACAAACAAGAAACAGACATAGCACTCGGCTCCCTTGGGAGGGAAAAAAAGGAGGCTCATGAAAGCCAGGATAGAAGGTCCCAAAGAAGACAGCAGAGCAGAGAAGAGCACTGGTTGGAGTTGGTCTCTGGATTTGAAGCCTTGTTCTACCACTTATCAGTTGACTGAGTTTAGGGAAGTCCCTTAACCTCTGTTGCCTAGGTCTCTGCAGCTATTAAATGGGGAACAAATCAGATAATACATGTAAAATGCTTAATACATAGTATGAACTTAACACACAAGTGTCAAGTAGGCTTATCTCTTAAGGAAGTTCAAGGATAAGAAGCACAAAATTAGAGCCTCACGCAAACTGGAAGGTGGTTGGGATCAGAGGCTGGTCTTTCTCAAAGGCCACAGGGCCACCCTCTCTCGTGGTGCCTCTACTTCTCTCTCCATGTTGCTGGGTCAACTCTCCCTACAGACGGGCTTCCTCTCTACTCCAGTGGGCACGCGGCCCAGTGGCCAGAACTCTCTAGGACCTTTCAGTTGCAGGGTGCACTGCCAACTAACTTAGCCTCTTGAGTTTCAATACTCAAATCGTTATGAGAGAACGACAAGTGGACCACATCAGCTTGCCAATACTGGACAGCTTCTGAGTTGGCTGCACTTGGGACAGGTCTCCAACCCACTCAAGTCACCTGCGGTCAGGAGTCAGCTACAGTGGTCTAGAGTATGGTGATGTGGGTCAAGCAAGCTGTAGGCAGACCACACTGTGTGGTCTAGATGACTCTCTGAAATGCTCTCCCAGAAGACTCGTCCTCAGAATGTGGAGGATATGAAAAATGAAATATAATGAGACACCTTTAAAACCTTCTCTCACCACTACCCTCCATGTCCACCCCAACTGTGCGATGAAAACAGTTATTTGACTAAAGGGTATAACTGTGATACCCTCCTTAGTCTTAGGCCCTGGAAAGGACCGTATAATGGGTGGGACAGTGACTCCTCAAAAGATATGTGCATATTCTAACCCTGAGAACCTGTGAAAAAGACCGTATTTGGAAAAAAGAGTCTTTCCAGATTAAATTGAGGAGATCGTCCTGAATTTAGGGTGGACCCTACATCCAATGACAGGTATCCTTTTAAGAAAAGCAGAGGGAGATCTGAGACACTAGCAGAGGCCATGTGAAGGCAGAGGCAGATTGGAGTTACACAGCCCCAAGTCAAAGAACTACTGAACCATTAGAAGAAAGTGGGAGAGGCAAGGAAGGAGTCTCCCCTGGAGCCTTCAGAGGGATCAAAGCCCTGCCCACACCTTGGTTTCAGACTTCTGGCTTCCAGAACTGGGAGAGAATACATTTCTGCTGTTTTAAGCCACCAAGATTGTGGTCTTTGTTATGACAGCCCTAAGAAACCAATACAGACTCTAAAATAAGCATCTGTGTTTATCCGTTCAAGAAGTACTTCCTGAGTACCTACTACATGCAAAGCCCTGAGCTGGGCAGGACACTACGAACATGCTGGGTAAGATAAAGGAAAGGGGGATCCAACACACAAATTTGGCACATGGGCCGGCATGGTGTCCAACTTCACGACAGTGCATGGTGAGAACACAAGAAAAAATCTGGCTCAAGAACAGAGGTACATAGTACAGCCCGCTGAGACTGTGGGTGGACCCCGGGGGTCAGGTAATATAATACTCGGAGAACAAATGCCTATATTTAAGTTAAATACAGTGTGCCTAGGAAAAGCAAAGTGCTCCCCTAAGCCCTACATAGAGAAGGAACCTTCTGAATTGCTCTTCTTCCTTTCCTTGCCCAGCAAATGTCTCTACATCAACATCAAATGCTATCTCCCTGATGAAACCTTTGCTGGCTGACTCCCTAGGAAAACGAGCAATTTCTTCCTCTGTACATCACATCAGGCTTTTCATACCGTTATTGCAGCACCTATAGTACTGCTTTGCCATCATTTGCTTACAAGTCTCCCTTCTCCACCAAATTAAGGCTCCTAGACAGAAGGGACTGTGCCTGATACATCCTGGGGTCCCTAGTACCTGGCGTAAGAGATGCTCAATATATTTCTTGAATGAATGAGTCAGAGTTATTTATTTATTCATGAGCCAGGGTCCTGCATTGAAACATGCATAATAATTAAGTGTTAAAACATTTTGAGGTCAGATATTTAAGAGTAGTCTTGCTCACAGTCAGAATGAATCATATTTTTGTATCAAAATAGAAACCTTTTCTATTCTTTTCTGCTCACGGTAATTCATGCCAACATTTTGGTATACAGTCAAGAGTATAGGCACAAATATATAAATAAAGTAGCCTGAACATCATGTAGCAAAAGGCAATAAAATAATTTATCAGGTTCAAACTACCTGAATAGAATTCTTTGAAATGCTAGAAACAAATCTGTCCTAATTTTTCTATAGAAGGAAAATGTACATATAAATGTTTCACTTTGCATTTACATGCAAGGACTATTTTAGATCAGACAGTAGTCTAAGGGGCTGTTATTAAGAGAAATGGTTTGGGGCTGAGGATTCAACAAAAAGAAAAAAAAAAATCACTTAACTATTTGTTTTTTAATGTTTACAACCAGGAAACACCCATTTACCTGTACAGCAATGGAGAACCCATTCCTCTGCTCCTTCTCATATTATTTTTTCCTCTAAGGGCAACTAAGTGACGTGTTGCCACAGGTCTGCAGGGACCATGGCTATGCTCCTAAGGAAATGGGCAGGAGAATGAACGGGCAATTTTCCCAACTTACAGAACAAAAACTGGAGCCCAATGGAGGATGGGCAAATGTGTTTTTACAAGGAGGGAAGCTGAATCAGCAAACTGCTTACTGAAAATGCCCCCCTTCTCCACTCCAGACCAGGAGTCTCTCTGCAGTGGCTTCTGACCAGGGACACTGAGTTTGGTGATGCTGCCGTAGTCCTATCCATGCCAGAGCCCAACCTCATTAGACAAGTCAGTTCAAAAGAGGACAGGGAACCTTTGCCCACTGGACATCAGACCTTTTTCTTTGAGTCAACGGTAAGATTTTGATTGTTCCAGACATTTCCTTTAAAATGTTAAATCCCCCCCCCTTTTTTTTTTCATTTTAGCTTCCTTTTTCCTTAATGAAGAGTCAGAGAGAATGGATGCAAGGAAACCAGTTATAAATACAGGCCACTGTCCAATAATGATGATAAGCATTCAAACAGCATCTTGCAATGTACATTATTTCATTTTTTATTCCTAACAATTACACAAGCAAGCAGAACAGTTATTATTCCTCCGCTTTCATGTAGAAGAAACTAAGTTTCTGAGGGAATAAGTGGTCTAGTCAAGTCCATCTGGCTAGCACGTATACTTGATGCCAGATAAAGTGGTTCGTATCAAGCCCCCGGGGTATTCCCTTTAACCAGAGTTGGCATGCCAGAGACCCACCTGGGACCTTTTAAAGTTCTAGCCATTTAGCCCTAGGCAATCTCTTATTTGTAGAGGTAGCCAAGGAAAGCGGAGAGCTTTACTCTAAAGAGTAACAACTAGCGACTCGAGAACTACCCATCTCAACTTTGCCTTCTCCCCTAGACCACGGAACTCAACATCTGAGTTCCAAGGATGGCTGATGAATTCAACTGAGTAGGAGGGTAGCCAGTGATTGAGCCGCTGTACAGATCTACAAGTTCCGACATGTAAACAAGCAAGTTTCCTCCTGTCCAACGTCATCACCTCTAGAAATGTGTGAGGGATGCCCTAAGCAGGATGGATTTACAGTCACAGATAGAGCCGGAAACAGAGCATGGAAGGGGTTAGAAATTCAGGAAGCTGCTCTCTTCTTAGACATGTACTGTCCGGTACAGTAGCAACTAGTCACGTGGAGCTCTTTCATTTCAATTTAAATTAATTAAAAATAAACATTCAGCTCCTCAGTCATACTACCGATATTTCAAGTGTCCAACAGCCACATGTGACAAGTAGCTACCATCGTGGACAGCAGAGAAAAAGAACATTTCCCCCACTGCAGAAAGTTCCATTGGACAGGGCTGTCCTAGGCTGTTTTTCCTTTTCACAGAGGGACCCAAGATTTTTACTTAGGCATAACTCAGAAAGAACTCGGTTACTTTAGGTACATGCCACTGCAGAGGGCAACATGAAGAAATGATCGTCTCCCTGGCGGCACTCCTACACCGGACCCAGGGCCCCATGTTATACAAATCCAGGGTACCATTCCCATCACAGTGTACATGAGTCACGTCTTGTGGCATAGTTCAGGGTTTGTCCTGTATTACGGTTGCCTATGGCCACCCTGATCATCCCCAATTTACAACTTCTTCTTCAAATGTTTGATGTCATGTCCTCAGTATTCAGGAAAAATAAGGACCTGAGACAGCCAAGTTCAAAAGAAATCTGGAGAAAAGGACACAGCAGCATCATCCAAAGGAATTTTCAAAATAACTTACCTGAGTGAAGGTGTTCTCTTATAAAATATTCTTCTTACCTCTGTACTGGCATGTTTTTCCTTCCAAATCTCATTACTAATGCTTCTCTAACACCTACTCCTTACTCAACAGCAGAAATCAACTCCCACTCAAAAAACAGCTAAGCATTGCCACTTAAAGACTCATAAATATCAGATGCAGGCATTTTATAAGAACATTTTCGAAATTCAAATTGCAGGTGAGTGTTGCAGATTTCCTTCTGTAACTTTCTTTCCACTGGTGTCACAAATTAATTGATCTGGAGGAAAAAGAATGACAGGTGCATTCCTCACTTCCGACACATACGCCCTCCCACCATGACCATCCACCTTGGGTGCTCTGTAAAGTACTGTGTATATTTAAATGTTTTGTAAAAGGTTCTTTTCTCATTAGCTTCCATTAGAATGAGATGCTTCCATATGGCTCCAGGGCATTTAAAAAGTTAGCAAAACTTTTAAAATAACAAAATTAAAATAAATTAACCTTATAATTAAAAAATTGACAAACATGATCCAATAAAGTCTAATGCCATGCTAAAAATACTCTTGGAGTGCCAGAAGGTGGGGTGACGGCTAGAGAGGTGTAAAGAAAGACATATCTCGGCAGAGGCATTCCTGTGATTTGTGAGAAATAAAAATGTTTCTTAAGCTAAATTTTTAAAGATAACTTTTCTACACACAGCTCTCCTTTTCTTACCCTCTGTACTTTGGTGAATACATCTTTTCACTTGGACTCAGTGTAAGGGAGCTGTGTTTTTGAAAAAAAGGTCCTTTTTCTTTCTGTAGAGATGTATTTACCCTCAGTTGGAGAAAAAAAATAACAATATAAAAACAAGGCAAGAGGGCTTCCCTGGTGGCACAGTGGTTAAGAATCCGTCTGCCAATGCAGGGGACACGGGTTCGAGCCCTGGTCCAGGAAGATCACACATGCCACGGAGCAACTAAGCCCGTGTGCCACAGCTACTGAGCCCGTGAGCCACAACTACTGAAGCCTGCGAGCCACAACTACTGAAGCTCACGCACCTAGAGCCCACGCACCGCAACAAAGAGTAGCCCCCACTCGCCACACCTAGAGAAAGCCCGCGCGCAGCAATGAAGACCCAATGCAGGCAAAAATAAATAAATAAATGAATAAATTTATTTAAAAAAAACAAGGCAAGAAGCAATGGAAAACACTTAGAAACCATGATTATTGGTTTAAAGCCCATGGAAGAAATTGTCTTTTAACACAGCAACCAGTCTGGAACTGTCTCAAGTGAAGTGTGTGTACTGAGTCAGCACACATGTAAATCAAGACACGAGTTATAGTTAAAGTCGTGCAATAAACATGCACCAAATGAAGGTGGTCCTCAAATGTTATCCCCCTGTGGGTAGATAGCGCATGAGAAATCTACGCAATGACTCAAACACGACAATTCAACCAAACAGGTCCAGATTAGGCTTTTCTGAGCTTTGCTTACCTGGAGCATCAGTACAAATTCTCTATGAGATGCTCTGCCTTCCCTGCCCAGAAAGTTGACATTGCAAATAAATGGATCGGCAATGAAAAGTAACACACTGAATTCACCTATAATACATTGGAGACTAATATTTCATTGATTAATTTTTAATTTTAAAGATGGCAATGCCCTTGGCCTTCCCCAAAATGAAGGCCCCTAATTCACTCTTCAATTTCAGTCTTTATTAATAAGCTTAGTCAAAATTCATTGGTCCAAATAAAAGTAACACAACCACTGGTCCAAACAACAAAATATAACAAAACTACTAGTGACAGCTTCTGATAAAATATTATGAATTATCAATGATCAGTGGTCATTTTAAATGTAATTACCAATTACCAATGAAAAGTTGCCAAAAAATTGGAAACCTTCAAAAACTTTTTTAATTTGGTAAGAGTTACAAATGAAAACTGAGTCCTGCCGTTTGCTCATGGCCAGCAAAGTATTCCACCTAAACCAGCTGTAAAAAGATCCAGCTTCTCAGTACAATTCCCACCAGCAGTAACAAATCCCAAAGCAATACTTGGAAAAGTTGCTCAAATGAAAAGCCCCAGGGAATATCATCCTATTCATTCTACAAACACTTACAGCAAATTTCTATGGCTACATCCTGGGCTTTGGTACCACTGTGAACCATTTCACCTCTGTAATCCTAAATTGGTCCAGTGCAATATCCAACTGTGATCCATTATCATTCCCCCTCCTTTCTATCTGCCCATTCCAGCCATACCAACTCCTACCATCTGTTGGGACTACACCCTCTTCCTGTCCCTTTTCTTCCAATCAATCAGCCTCCTTGACTTCATAATCCCCCAATTTGGGGCTTAATCACTCTCCAACCTAATTCCTCAACCCCTCATCCTTGTAGCACACACACATGCCCAGAAGAGGTTCAATCCAACCATCCACTGATGCCCCTCCAGCAGAGGGCTTGCCAAGTGCTACCGAAGAAAAATAAACTATGCAGACCAGACCAATGATAAATTTGTGGTTTCCAGTTTCAGCACACCCCCAAAAAACATTTTTGTGAGGGAGGTATCCAGGCAGCTGCCTTTCCCATTTATCCACATTTTTACCACCTTCTCAAAGCACCCAGGTCCTCCCTTTTCTCCCCTGTCCATCAGCAAATGATCTCTTCTCTTCCTTGATGGTAAAAATAGAGGCCACTGAGGAATAGATTTTATCCGCTCTCAGGCTCTCTTCCCAACTACCACCAAATTTATCTGTATTCCTATCACTCCTTCTTACAGTTCCTCCAATTACAAAGTAAAAGCCATACCTTTTATTTGAGACTTCTGTCTCCCACCTGTACCCTTGATCTCCTTCTGTCTCCCTCTGGGGTCCTGCCCATCAATCAGTCTTCTCTCCTCTACCCTAATCTTTCGCTGCCCATTCCCTCGGGTCCACTAAAATGTTCATGTCTCCTTTCAAAGATATAACAGCTCTCCTTCAACCCATGCTCTTCTCCAGCTCCCTGTGCATTCTTCTTTTTCTAGGCAAACTTCTTGAATGAATGACGTTTCCTCATCTTTCATTTAATACCAAATGTGCTGCAATCTAGCTTTTTTCTCCACTACTCCACTTGGTATGATGTCACTTTTTTCTATTTCCCTTAACCTTTCTATCTAGTTATTCTCAGTGTCCATTTCTTCCGGTAAACTCTGCCATTTCCTAGAGTTCCACCAAGCACGATCACACCATTTACCATCTAAACCAGGACACTCTTCAGTGTGATAGGCAGTACACTGGCCCTTTGTTCACCTGGATTCTGACCCTCTCACTGGCTCGCTCATATTCAGCCTCCATTCAGACACCTTCACTTCTCCCATGACTCCCCTCCCTTTCCCCAGGTAGGATGCTAAATCCTGGATCCGCATCTCCAAGCCCGAGCCTTTAGGAGAGCTAAAGCCATAGCTGCATTTTTAAAACTGCAGACATCCTCCTGAATACCTCACCGACACGTCAGACGCAACAGACCCCCGAAACAACACACCACTCTTGTCTCCGGCCACCACACGCCCTATCTCGGTCAATGGCATTACCGCTCCTCCCATCATCACAGCCAGAGCCTCAGAGCCATCCCCAACGTCCCTTCTCCCTCCTTCCCACCAAAATAATATTGACTCTAAACTGTCATCACATTCTGTCAATTCCTTGTCTTAAGAATCCTTTAAACATCATCTCTCCATCTCCAAGGCCATTGCCTTGTAAGTCTCTCTTCATCTGCTTAGGACAATGTTCCTTGACTTTTTTTTTTAAAGCTCAAGCATGCCCCTTTTTCCTAAACAGAAATACACCTTGACCTGGACCCAGCCCAGTCCTGAACGACTCATCTCCTTTAACTGGTCTCCCTGGATCTACTTTGGATCCTTCTGGGTCCTTCTCCATTCTGCTTCCAGTTATCTGCCTTAAAAGAAATCTAATCATCATGTTATAAAATCCTAAAACTCCTAAAATCCGGCAAAACTCCTTGCTTGGTCACAGAGGCTTTATCATGGTCTGCTCTTGTCTACACATCCTGCCACTCCTGACTTACACTTTCCCACTGCCCCCCTGCCACTCACACTAGACCAAACCACTCTAAGGTCCTAAAGCTCTTTTATTAGCTGCATGGCAAATTTCCACACAACCTTGAAGATTTTTCCGCTTGGGTTTGAATGCCACCCTCTCCCTAAAGACCTCTCTGTCCTTCTTCCGGACACCTGTTTCCACTGCTCTCTGATTATTCACACTCAGGGCCGCCTCCACGAGGGGACTCCACGGCTCTGGAGACAAGGGTCACTTCTCACTCATCTCTGTCTTCCGCATGCCCAGAATACAGGAAGCAATTATTAAATACTTGAGAATCAATAAATGAATGAATTAATGAATACAAATGAAGTACCATGTGCCAGGACATCTGCTAATATAGTACAAATATTAACCACATATAAATTAAGCACAATCATCAAGTGAAGCTGAAAACACCTTCTCTCCATAGATGAGCCATGCATTATGCCTTCTTGACAGAATAAGACTGCATAGTATTATGTGAAGTTAAAGGGCCATAATGATTCAACTGAATGGAAAAACTACTATTTCTAGGTCCAAATCATCAAAACCCCACATCTTCCAGTGGTAAGGTCCCTAAAACAGTCACAAGGGCCAGGTATAGCAATGAGACCCTTTTCGTAGAATGTCTACATCACTCTATTCTGTAAGACTAAGAGCTGGCATTTATACTAGGGATGGAAGATTATGGTATGTTAGACACATCAGACTATGGAATAAATCATAGGAATTTATTCTTAGCCTCATCCGTAGAACTAGATGAAATGAATGATCAATACAATTATAGATCAGCATTTGCAGAACTATCTTGCAGAATTCTAGGTTCTTCAAAGTATTACTAATATTACCATTAGCAACCATTTTTTAAGGACACCTCAAGTGCCAGGCACAGTGCCAAACATTTTATACACAATCATTTCATTTAATTGTCATAATAATCCTATGGACATCTATTATAAGTATACCTGCCTTCAAGATGAGGGAACTAAAGCTTAATTATAGAACTTTCCCAAAGTTCCATAATCCAGATGAATATCACCTTGAAGCCAGAGTTGTTAACCACTGTTGCCCATGTTCATACAAGTTTTGGAAACTTGGTATACTCATGACCTCCTTGGAGGTTACAGTCTGCATTACCATTAGAAGAACTCTCAGAAGTTTCCCAGCAAAGAAAGCCTTTTGACTTTGTTTAACACAACAATCTTCAAGCTTATTTGACCCCAGGAACCTTTTTTAATGGAGCCATTTGTAACATATCAGGGGGCACATGTCGTGCAGAAGACAATTTGGCTTTAGGTGGTAACCAAAGGGATTATGAACTCACTGAGGCCAGAAAGGAGCTAACTGCAGCATTCGATACAGGTGACAGAGCTAGTGAGGCATTTGTGTCACAATCTCAAACACCAGGTGACATAATAATGGTGACAATATTCGTGAGTCAAATGAAAAGTATTTTCCATTCATGGAATGAGATTCTTTGATTTGATCCATGAATCACAAAACCAATTCAAGAAGCCAATTTGCCAAGGGGCAGTGGTGGTAAAGGCTTCCTGACTGACTGGGGCCATGGTTTTCAAATGCTGAGTCACAGAAGTGCCTGCTTGTGCTACTTTCTGGTCCTGCCACATTTCCTTCCTGTCCAGGACACTCACATCCTTAAAAGAAACCCTGGGCTTCCAATAAAACATAGTTTGGGAGACCTAAGTGTGAGAAGGCTGAGAACAAGTGGCTCTGTGACGAACAACTCACTTGTCAATTCCGCTGAATTGCTCTCTCTTATTTATGCAAATTCCATTTATTGACGACCTACTCTGTGTCAAACTCTACCCTAAGAGGGACGACAGCCTTCCCCTCAAAGAGCTCCCAGCCTCATGGGGGGAGAGCAGGATACAGAGATAAAGCAACAGACTTCATGCAGTGTTGTACAGAAAATGTGCACGATGCTACATGTACCCTCTCTGGTCCAATTCTTTGTAGAAGGAAAGAGGATCCATAAAGGCTTCACATTCCTCATTCTAAAATGAGTACATTTATAATAAAACCTGCCCTCCAAAATCCTAAGGGAAAATGGAGGTTAGAGCCATAAGAGAAAAGCTGATTAAAGGAGTATGTAATTTGAAAGTCAGCCAACATGTTCACAGTGGGCAAAGCACAGAAAGCAGGAGTTGAGATGCCTGCGGTCTAGTTTTGATCCTGAGAGGCCTTAGCAGAACCCCTGGCCTTTGCTTCTTTTTCCTCTGTCCTACATGGATGCCGTGGATATAAATTAATATAATGTGATGGGCAAAGACTTATATAATTAGAGAAGACAAATAGAAAAGACAAAAAGCTAATTTAAGATCCATTATAACAACTATTACAGAAAACAAATTTATTTCTGTATATAAATAACTTTATGTGGACTTTTACAAGACTAAAATTAAATTACAGAATTGCTTCTTGCCTACAGAAATTTTTTTCCCCACTGAACTGTTCATCTTCTAAAGTCAGACAGGTTCAAAGGGATCTTTAGATGACTTCTTTTTACCAAAATTACTTATCTGACAATCCCTGGTTGAGTAAATTCACATCTACGTTCTATACTTACAAGATAAATGAGCCAGATGCATTATGAAAATGAAGGGACGAGGACCAGCCAAATGACGTCCTCTCATGAATCACACTAAAATGCTCACGTGTTCTTTTAAAAATTATCATTATTCTTTTTTTAAATTGAAGTATAGTTGATTTACAATGTTGTGTTAATTTCTGCTGTACAGAAAAGTGACTCAGTTATACATGTATATATACATACTTTTTTATATTCTTTTCCATTATGGCTTATCTCAGGATATTGAATATAGTTCCCTGTGCTACACAGTAGGACATTGTTTAAATTATCATTATTAATAGACTTTATTTTAAAACACAGTTTCAGCTTGGGAAACTAGTACAGAGTTCCCACATCAACCTATACCAAGTTTCCCTACTATTAACATCTTACAGACCTATGGTACACTTTTTACAATTAATGAACCAATATTAACACGTTATCAATAACCCAAGTCTGTCATTTACTCATCATTTCTTAGTTTTTTCCTAATGTCCTTTTATGTTCCAGAAGCCCATCCATACATTTAGTTATCGGGTCTCCTTAGGTTTCTCACGGCTGTGACAGTGTCTCAGACTCTCCTTGTTTTTGATGACCTTGACAGTTGTGAGGAAGACTGGTCTCGTATTTTGTAGGATGCTCCCTCTGTAGGAATTTGTCTGATACTTTACTCATGATTAGATCGGGGTTATGGGTTTGGGGAGGAAGACCAGAGAGGTAAAGTGCCATTTTCATCAGTCATTTCAAGGCTACCTCCTATCAACATGATTTATGACTGCCAACGTTTGCCCTTGATCCCTTGGCTAAGGCTGTGTTCATCAGGTTTCTCCACTGTCAAGTTACCCTTTTTTCTCCCCTCTCCATACTATAGGAAGGAAGTCACCATGTGCATCTTATCCTTAAGAAGGGGGAAGGCATGTTCTCCATCCTTTAGGGTGGAGTATCTCTATGATTTATTTGGAATTCTTCTGCACATGAAATTTGCCTTTTCTTCTGCATATATTAATTTATTCAATCATTTACTTGTATCAGCATGAACTCATGGATATTTATTTTATACTTTGGGTTATAATCCAATACTACTCTGCTTATTTTGTTGTTCACACTGTTCCAGCTTTGGCCACTGGGAGCTCTTTCAACTGACTCCTGTGTTTCTCTGACACACCCCCATCAATGTGATTCTTTTTTTTCTTTCTTTCTTTTGGAGCCTTTCCTTACTTTCTGGCACTACACGATGCTCCAGGCTCATGCTGTATATGTCCTGCCCCAGTCCTAGAATCAGCCATTTCTCCAAGGATCTGGGCACTAAGTATGCTTGTTGCTACTGAGGTATCACTTCTTTTAAGCCCTTTCAGGTGACAGAGCAAAGAAATATATGTGTGTTTACTAACCCGCATACATATACTTACCTATAAATATTTCTATATGCAATTATATTTATATGTACTAAGTAAAATATTATGTATTTTTTAATTCTCCAGAAATTTTCAACACTTTTAAGTTTTCTCTTCAAAGTGCCTCAGAAGAAAACTATGTCATTTACATTTAAAATTCCCCATGGAGCCTAGCATTGAATGATCATTTGTCGATATGAAATACAGAGCTGAAGAATAGGTTGAGGTATATCTGCTAGTAGTAGGTAAGCCTCTGTCTCCTCACCTATAAAATGGGGATAGCAATGATACCAACTGAAAAGGATTACTGGAGAATTAAATAAGATGATGCATGTAAATATTTAATACACTAATAAGCACTTAATAAGTGATAAAGTTCTAGCTTATGGGGAAATATTTTCAAGAGCCAAAGATATAATGATATAATTTCAAGTTTTGACTTCTCTATGGTTGTCTTATTCATTTGTATCATCTTACTTAAAAGTAAGTGTTGATTTAAATGTACTGTTTTACTCCAAATACACTTTTTTTTTTTTTACAGCAATAATGCTACTAGTCATGTTACTCCTGGCTGAAGGCACAAAGAAATTGATTCCCTAATGTACACCATCACAACCCGTCTTGAGGAGTGCTAATGGGCTAAAAACAGGTGTCACAGTGAGGAAGAGACAGCAATGAGACATAGGATTAAAATTTCCACATGCCCCTACTCCATCAGAATGTCAATCACTCCACACCAGACATGTCATTTAATAGAAGGTAGTCAGGGTTCCCACAGAAAATAATTTCAACTCCTACAGCTGATTAGAACTGTCTCAGTACTTGGAAGACCTGTCCATACAAATCTGGAACAACATGATCAGAATGTCTTCCATCTTTTATGAGAAGATACATGACTATATATGGCAGAGAAACTGCATTATTTCCACATGAAGGGCCAAACAAGATACCAGTCACACATGGTATGTGTACAGAGTATGTTTTCTGAGGACTGATTTTAAGTAACACTGATGAGCCCTTAATGCATATTCTGGTGCTCTGAAAGATCACTTAAGCATTCACTTAAACTAAATCTGATTAGGTTATTAGCCTAACAAGGTCAGAATGAAGTAACATGCTTCTTTAGGGTAGATCGCATGAGTTTGGCATTTTAGCAAAGCAGGCTATGGTGTCTGAGATGTGAGTGGCCCCTGAGAACTGCAGAAGGTGTGAACCCACCATCTAAGTCACAGCAATCACGTGGGCCCACGGTGCCAACACAGCACCGTGTGAACTGTGCATCTTGCAGTTCTTCTGAAGAGCTCAGCATAACCAGTCTATTAATGCTGCGGAGGGATCTCCAGAGGAGGCAGAGCAAGGTCCAGAGATGACCTGTGCAGTAGGTGCAATGTCAAGTTCAGACTGCACACTGAAGATGGAGATTTCTGAGCACGAGGCTTGGCCACAACCACAGGGTGGGCCTAGCCACAGGCAGAGAGCAGAGTCTAAATCAGAGAATTAGGAAAGTGATCTCAGAATTAACAACAGGCGGCACACACCATACGAGGATATGGCTGTGAATCTCTGCCCTCCACAAACCCCTGGAACAGCCCCTGACTGGCCAGTCCTGCCCTTGCCCTCCACATAGCACCTGGTAAATTAGCTCATGTTCCTTCTCTGCTTAAAATGCTCCATTGGCATCCCATTGCCTTCAGAGTGAAGTCCAGAGCCCTGGCTGCCTCTCTAGTCCCTCAGGCTGCTTCAGCCACATCTGCCTTCTTTGAGAGGCTGCAAGATTCTTGCCCATCTCTGGGCCTTTGCACATGCTATTCCTTCTCTCTGAAATTTCCTTCCTCCCATTCTTTACAGGGGTGGTTCCTTCTAAACTTTCATTTTCTACTTAAATGTCATCACCTTGGAGCGGTCTTCTTTGACTTTTAAGTATCAATATTCTCTAGCCCAATACACTATTTTGCCTTTTTGTGGCACTTAGCATGGTTCAAGGTCATTTGTTTACTTATTTACTTGTTTTTTGGTCTGATGCCACCACTGTGCCATGAAATTCATGAGGACAGGGAACCTGCTGGCTTTGTCTTTCACTGTTTATCCAGCGTCCAGCACATCACAGGCATTCGGTAAAAAGCACTGGTGTTGAAAACATGACGCTCAGTGGAGACGCCGGGCCCAAAGGCCACACATATTGTATGATTCCATTTATGTCCAGAATAGGCAAATTGAGAGAAACAGAGCACAGATTGGTGGTTGCCATGGGCTGGGGGAGGTGAGAACGGGGAGCACCTGCTTAATGGGTATGGGGTTTTCCTTTGGCTGATGAAAATGTTTTGTAACTAGAGGAGGTGATGGCCTCACAACACTGTCACTGTAATCAATGTCACTAATGGCAACGTTATGTTATGTATATTTTACCAGTATCAGAAATCAGCGGTGTGAACCAGTGCACGCATTGTGCTCACGTTGCCTCCCACCTTCCTGGTAGATGACAGCTAGGAGGTAGGGTGCTTCTCCTCAGGCCGATGCCAGGTTGTATGCCTGCCAGACACGGATGCAGCAGGCCAGGTGCTTACCAACTGGACCATTGAGATGGACTCACTTTTATCAAGTGAATTAATCCAATGAAAACCAAATCCCCACTTGGGTTGTACACGTATACAGTCAAACAGAGAAACCCAGTTCAAGTCCCCTTTTTCACTCATAGAGAGGACAGGATGTGAGTTCCCTGTATTTGTCCCACGTTCAAGCCACCAAGCTGGCCCAGAGGGGGAACGGGAAATAGGAAATTTCAAAGCAGAAGATTTCTTCTGTTCCTTTCCTGCTTCTGCTCGGTGTCAGTCCCAGTGCTAGGGAGGCTTGCCTTCACCATCTAAGAACCTTCTTTGTATTTGGAATATTTACTTCCGTAATTCACCACTTTTCAGATTACAAGTAAAACAAAGGTGTAGGGTTGGGGCGGGGGAGGTATTGGAAGTAAAATACTACTGACACTATAAAGTTAGAAGGTGTCTCCAGTAAAATATGTAACTCTCCTGCTAAGAAGGTCGGTCAGTCACTTAACAACCATTTTTTTTGTCTTCCTTCATCTACTTGCAACAACTTGATCAACACCTTGAGAACTCTGCACAGTCCTAGAAAAAGTCAGAGTGACTAGTAACAACAATTGAACTGCTTATTCAAAGGAAATATTGGGGAACACTGAGGAAGTGAAATGCAAAAGATATATAAACATTATCTTTCCAAATACTGAAACTTAAGTATAGGAGTTTTTAAAATAAAATTTGTAGCCCAAAATGTGAGATTCACTTTTTTGGACAGGGAACAACGGGTAACCTTCTGAGTCTCCCATAGTTTGGATCCCACAAAAACCAACATAGCCTTTATCAAACTGTGAATAATTTAAACCATGTTTATGAGTTCATAGGAGGAAGAATCTTTCTAAATCAACTCCCCAAACTAGAATTCTTGATAAGCTGAGCCTTAAAAAGACACAGACTAGTTAAAAGAAATGAACACGTACTTTCTTAAGGACCTGGATTAGGTCTTTAAAGTGAAGATGCCTACATTATACACAAATGAATATAAATATCCAAATTTAGTTCATAAGGCCAAAAAAGAGACACTGATTCTCAATCATCCGCTGGAATCAGCCATTGCGGTATCATAAAACATGATGTATCAACCAGCAAGGGTATACATCACAATCCTGTTAAATATCTTGTCTGAAATGCTTCTAAATTATCTTTTTAAGTGAAGCAACCCAGATCTACAAAACCTAGATACAAACAGTTTAAAGTCAGGAAAAATTTAATCTTAAAAAACCTTGAAATAAAATATTTTAAAAAGTAGAAAAATATTTACATTTTCTACTTCAGACTATTTTGAGAATCTCACATTCAGTATTCAGTCTTCTCTAATATATTCTTATTCATCTATTCTATCTCCTAAGTAACACGCCCCCCACCCCCCGCAACCCCCCCCCCCCAACCACACACTCCCTATAGAGTTCTGGGGAAGAAAGAGGTCCTGGCTAACCTTTTCTGTTTGCCCTTTGTTTCCACTGGATTAGTAATAATGTACCATTCATTAAGCACTTGCTATAGTGCCAAGTGCTTTACATACATTATCCCTAAAACCAAGCTTTTTCTGCACTTAATGGGAAGGAAGCACTGGCTGTGGCAGAGCACACTTTACAAAGATGGCAGCCAACAATACCTCCCATCCCCATGCTCTTGTGCAATGTATCCCTGCCATCAAGAGGTGGGCCCTGTGGTGCCTCAACTCATAAAATATGGTGGAAGTGACACTGTGCCAGTTACAGGCATGGCCCTTAGCTGACCTGACAGCTTCCACTTTCTGCCTCTTGGAAACCAGCTGCCACATAAGAAGTGGCCTCCCTGAGATTGTTGTGTTGTGACAAGCTCAAGCCTCCAGAGGGGCCCTTGGAAGATGAGCCAGCATGTGGAAAGGCAGGGGAACAAGCACATGGGCATCAGAGGTATAAGTGAAGGAGTCATCTTGGAAGTCGATCCTCCAGGCCCAGCCATCAAAACTGATGCCATGAGGATGAGGCACAAACTGTCCATCCAAATCCTTTCTCATGTCCACAAAAACATAAGCAAAATAAAATAGCTGTTTCAAGCCACTAAATTTTGGCTTGTTTGTTACACAGCAATAGATAACTGTAACACTCTCCCATGGACCCCTTAGCTTTGGAAGGGTCTTAGATCTAAAACAGACTGAAAGAGATGCCGGTTGAGCTCTATCTTATGCTTGGAAATGTATAATTTATCCCATTTTACTAAGAGAACAACTGAGGCTCAGAAAGATTAAGTGACTTGCCTAAGATAGCAGAGTTTATCCATCATGTTTTCCTTGGCAAGTGGAGGAAGAAGCCTAGAACTCTGTTCTCTTGCTTCTTTATTGCTGTGCAGCCTTTCTCCTAGTTACTTTTTCAAACTCTTTGACCAGAGCATGAAAGTAACAATAAAGTACATGGAGAACCAAGACTTTATGATTAGAAGAAAGCAACGGCCAATAACAGAGACAGCAGATTGCAGTTCACCAACCCATGTTTCTCATTAACTCGCACTTCTAAGAGTGAATAATGACTTTCCCCACATTAGGCCAGCTTAATTTGTTACATGAGTCCACTTTGCTCTCAGTAGCATCAGGCCAATAGCTGTGGAGCATCCCTACACCGAGCTGGCTACAAAAGCAGCTGCAGTTAAGCCGAGGGAGTCAGTGTGAGAGGCATGAAGGAGCAGAAATGGGCTATGACTGGACTCTACTCCTTGCAGCTCCTTTAAAGGTCAAGAAGAAGCAGTTCTGCACTATCTGCTCCAAACAACTACAGAGTGAAAGCCAACTCCAATTTTGAGTTTAAAAGTAGCCAATTTCAAAAGGTTCCACTCAATAAGCCAAACATCCTCCTCAATATAAAGATTCTATAAACGTGGGAACCTATGAAGGGGTCAGTGCTTGACGGCATGTCTTCTGTGCCAAGGAAGAACACACTCTACCTCAGTCAAAACGCCCTCACTCCTCGTGCTCTCAGCGTCCCTTCTAACATCCGTCCCCTCTCACAGCCCTTTCTACCAGGCTCTCTGGAAACCTTTCTCATTGAAAACATACCCACTCACCCACTCTCTCCACACTTTCTCCATATCCAGCTTTTAATGGCAGTCTCTTCTCTGAGGACAACACTTCCCCATCCAAGGAAATCCACGTATACTCCCACATCCTCTGCACTACAGGACCATAAAGTGGGGCAAGGGAAGCCCTGCAATGCAGTGAACAGTGCAACCAACTGCTTATTGAACATCTTCACCTTGGAGATCCCAGAGGTACTAAAATTCCACATGTCCATAATTGAATTTATTCATCTTCCTCCATGTCAAAGCTGTTATTTTGGGGTTTTGTTTGTTTCTTTCTTTTTTCCAGCTTTATCGAGCTACAGTTAACATATAACATTGTGTAATGTCCACAAGATGTCCAACATGGTGATCTGAAGTATGTGTATACTGCAAAATGATTACCACAATAAGGTTAGTTAGCACATTCATCACCTCACATAGCCACCTCTTTTTGTGCGTACACAAAACTGTTATTTTGTATTCTCTATTTCAATTGATAGAGTCTGTCCATTCATGCTAGAAACATAGAAGTTATCTTTGACTTCTTCCTGTCCCTCACCTCCAACCCCACAATCAGTGACAAATTACTCGAGTTTCCCTCATATATATTTTAAAACTTATCCTTCTTCTGCATTCTACCACACCCCTAGTTTAGTCACTCACAGCAGCTTAACTGGCCTGACTCCATCCTAGTTCTCTCAGATTCAGACTCCCAAGTAGCCAGAGTTCTCCCTCTGAAATACAACTGTGTCCTCATTGTTCTGTTTAAATTCTTCAATGGTCTTCTCTACCTGGAGGATAAAGTCTAAGTTCCCTAACACTGTTAGCTAGACCCTCTTTTATCCCATCCTTACCCATTTCTGCAGCACAGTATTTCACCTCTTACTTCCTCACTCTATTGCTTGTAGCTCCCAGCACACTTCATGCTGTTTGTTACCTCTGCACCTTTACTAATGTCATGCCCTCTCTGTCTGGGTGCTCACCACCTCTCTGTCCTCTCCCACACTTCACCTGGTTATCTCCCAGTCACTACTACATAGAGTTCAGGTGTCTCTGCTGCTAGGAAGTCATTCCTGCCATTGCCCTTCATCTTTCACCACCCATAGGCTAGGTTCCTTGCCTGTGTTCCTGTAAGAGACTTGGATGACCTCTATCACTATATCTCCAGCACTTTCCACAATACTCACTACTAACATAGTTTAAAGAAACTATCATTTACTCATTCTTTGTTTCTCTAGCACCTAACACCAAACCTGGCATTGTAGAAGATGCTCAAGAAACTTTTAATGATGGATGATTAAATTATTATAGGGATATAAGACCCAGAGAATAAGTCTGTACCAAAATGTATCTGTTATCTATGGCTGTATAACAATATTACAATAATTTAGTGGCTTAAAACAATACACAGTTATTGTCTAAGAGTTTCTGTAGCTCAGGAATCCAAGCATAGCCTGGCTGGGTCTTCTGCCTGGGGGTCTCACAAGGCTGCCTTTAAGATGCTGGCCAGGGTTGTGGTCTCATCTGGGGCTCGACTGGGGAAGGATCTGCTTTCAAGTTCATGCAGTTGTTTCCAGCATTCATTTCCCTGCAGACTGTTGGGCTGAGGGCCTCACTGGAACTGGAGGTCTCTCTCCGGTGCTTGCCACATGGGACTATCCAACATGGCCAGAAAAGGAGAGAGTGGCTCAGTAAGATAGACATTAAAATCTTATGTAATGTAATCACAGAAGTGGTATCCCATCACCTTTGCCATATTATATTTGTTAGAGACAAGTCACAGGTTCCCTCCCCCACTCAAGGGCATTAAAACCAAGAGGTGGGAACCATGGTGAATCTAAGAGTCTGACTGCCATACAAAGATATGGTTTTGAGAGAACTCAACAGAAGGGGTGTGTAGCTAAAACAGCAAGGAGAGGACTGAGAACAGCAAGAGCTTGTTAATTGTGTTAAAAAGAGTATGTTTATGTGCAAAACTTACTGCACAATCTTATTAATTTTTCTGTTTATGGAAATGACTTTTAGGTTACTAGAGAATTCCACAATTAATAAAAAAAAAATCTGTAAAGCATAGCTCTGGGTTTGGGGGCAAATACTAAATTTAAAACATTGACCATTTTCTACTTCTTCATTCTTATCGGCATCATTATTTTTGTAACTGGCTCTGTAGATCAGCTAGACTCTTCTTAAATCATTTATTTTTCATCCATTTTACAGGGTGTTTGGGGCCCAGGAAGCAGAGCTTTATTTAATATCTCTCAATAATTTATAGCCAACAATACACTGAGGGAAATGTCAACCTCATAAAAACTGAAATTTGAAAAGTGAGAAATGTTCAAATTTTCCTCAGAGAAAGAGAAACTTATGAAAATAAGGCAAGTCAAGGAAGTATATTAAAACATTTCAAAACATAAAGAATGTGTTCAATGCATCAGCAAATTTTAGATGTGTCCCTGTGAGCTGTGCCACATCTATTACAAAGATGGCAGCCTATGACTGCTTTATGACTAGGCCTGCCACGCTTCAGACAAATCAGCACCGAATGTGGCCAGTAACACAGTGGTCACTTCAAGGTAGAACTTTGCCTCAAGGCCTTCCTATATCCTCCCTTAAAAGGGCTTCAATCCTTTTTATAAATGTTGTATTTCCCCTGTGAGTGGCTCTCTGCTCCCTCTGATTCTGGGTTAATCACAACAGTTATGGAGAAGGTCCCCAATGCCTCTCAAGAGGTACCACGTATGAGGGAAAAGGAAAAAAACAACTTCTGACTTTCTCCCAAAACATAAAGCTATTAGCAATCATATGCAAAGACTTGGGGACCAGACCAACCTGGCCTCCAGAGAGCCAAAGGGGTCAAATTCTCCACAGTAAAAATAGCCTCTCAGGCCTCTCTTTAGTGATCAGGGAATAAGGAGAGAATTTTCCAGTGAACTTTTAAGCTTCTATGTAATTTCTGAGGCATAACTATTATCTACAATTAGATTTTCAGGGTTTCCCAGTGAAATTCAATAGCACTCTGAGGATTCAACTGGAAAAGTACCCTTTCTCAAGGGCAACCAGATTGTAAAGGGTATGGCTAATGCCTCAGGTAAGGGTTTAAAATGCTGAGGTTGGGATTTTAACATTAAGCCCGCAAACCTACCAGTCCTGGCACTAAACTGGCTGACGTTGGGCTCCAGCTAAGCATCAAGAATTTACAAAAGAGCATGGATGAGGGTTCTAGAATCAGAACAATCATCCTTACTAGCTGGGTGGGTTGTTTCACTTCCCTGAGCCTCAGTCTTCTTCCCTACAAATTGCCTATTTCACGGACTGGTAGCCTGAATCCGGGTTCAGACATCTCCGAGCATATTAGGTGAGCTTAGAGGAAGGGGAGTCTATCAGCAACTGAATTTATCTAAATACAGAAGAGAGCCAGGCTCACCAACTTGACTCGGGTTGGAGGGGAGCAGTGATCTTGAATTCAGCAGGGTAGAGACTACACAGATCCATCCCCAGCCTAGACCTATGGGCTTGGGCTGAGCCCAGAAAGAGAAGGCCGACATGGAGAAACCAGAAGAGCCTTTTTGATGAGGGGCTCTAGGTGACATGGGGGCATAAGCAAGCTGCTCTGGTGTCCCCGAGGCAAAAGCGTGACAACCTGAGAAAGGAGTGAACTCCCCTTTCACACATGACAATGTGGCCTTATTGTAACATAGGCTTCAAGGGACACAGAATATTTGGTACCCTGAGGATGCATTCAACAAAACTTACCAGATATTAGCTGAGCACTTATACTGTGGTTGGAAGAACAGAGACAGGACTGGGGCAGAAGGCAGAGCACTTATACTGTGGTTGGAAGAACAGAGACAGGACTGGGGCAGAAGGCACCAGAAGCCAAGGTAGAGGTACAGAGTTGCACTCTACACAGGGGGGCTCAGAGGGGAAGACAGGAGAGAAGATGCCCCCCCAGGAACCCGCAGGTACTCGAAGGGAATTTTGCCAGGGTGAGATCCTATGGTTACAGGTGGGGACAAGTGTCTAATATCATTAACATCAGTCTGACCCTCAGTCTCATTATACAAGTAGGACAAGCTGGGGAGATCAGGGTCATTACCATTATTATTTGCAGTGGGAAAAATTTGGAAATTAAAAAAAAAATAAATCCAGATTTCACAAAATTTTCTTCAAAGCAAAGCAGGAGAGATGAAGAATATTCCTCCAGTGATTGTGAGGCAAGAAACTGCTCCTATCATCAGGCCAAGTTAAATTGTGCTAGTTCAATTTCCTTATAGTGTCTCACGGTTTTTCCCAGCTTCTCTCCTCCCGGCTTCCTCATCTTCCCAGAACCCCATGCGAACCCCCATCTCTGGGGGAGGAGCAGGGGCTGCTGTAAGGCCGCTGCTCAGATTAGGCACGAGATGGAAACTCAGGTCACATTTCATAAAAGATGACTTCTGAGAAATACCAAATCTGCTTCCCACAGCTCATGAGTTCTTCAAAGTCCATTTTAATTACCAATGTTTCAAAGGAAAAGTCCTTTGTCTACTTATTCTTTAAACAGGGAGTTCAGGTTTTCTTCTATTTGAAATTGCTTTATTGACTTGACTTGCAGCAATTCTCTTAGGTGGGTATCACCAGCAGATCCCATTCAGCTAAGCACTGGATTCGATTACTGTCAAGTAAACAACTTACCACCCATGCAGATTCTGTCCCCAATGAAATCCCCGTGTTACTGAATTGAACACTTCTCTATGAAAGGAAACGGAAAAGACCCTCTCACCAAAAGGCACACCTTCATGCCATATTGTGCTAGTGTGGTTCCCTGAGCTGTAGGGACACTGCACATGGAAGACCAAGGAGGTGTAAGGCAGCAAACTCAGCCCTGCATCTACATCAGAACTGCCTCTCAGGAGGGTGATGTGTAACATGGATCACTATGAACTATGTCTCAAAAATATTTATATCTTTAGACCTACTTATACCATTTGTAGGAATTTGTACTAAGAATAGAAAGTGAGTGTAGAAATTCACAAGGATGTTCATGGCAATGTTATTGATGGGTGAAAAAAATGGAAAGAAACTAACGCTCAATGATAGGAATTGGCTAAATAAATTAGCCAATTAAATATCCTACAGGTATTTTCAGACATTTAAAAAATACAGCAGAATATATACATATAGAAATGATACTATAATGAGCAAAGCAAATTTGTACTGTAATTTATAAAACATACACGTTTGTACATAGAAAAAAGAGCCAAAGGATAGACACCAAAATGTTAACATTACTTATTTTTAGGTGGTAGTTTAATGGGTAATTTTAATTTTCCTCTTTTGTCTGAGTTTGTAAATTTTCAATAAAAACATGTGTTACTTTTTTAATAATAAAAAATAAAGTATTTTGGTTAAAGTTAGAAGAGAACTAAAAATAATCTAGCCCAACCTTTCATTTTTAAATATAGCGATGGTCGAGCTTCAGGAAGTGTATTGGGCAAAAAGAAACTCTACCACCAATTAAGTGAAAATAATTTCTTAAATTGTTATTCACATTAATGTTACCTCTAAATAAAATTTGTAGTTAAGTGAATTACAAACTTATCAAAATAATCTCTGACTTATTATGAAACTAGAGCCCCTCTAGACAAGTAGTTCTTCAGGTTTTCTGCATCACTGAGACCACATTTTGAAATATTTGATTAATGCCATCAATGCAACTCCCAGAAAATGCACAAAGCTCTAATAAAGGGAAGTTTAGCACGTTGGTTCAGGGATTCACAGAGACCCAAAAGCCGGTCCATGGGTTCCATACAGCAGTGTTGTACGCCGTGACATGAAATCGTATGATGTGGAACAGAAAATGATAGAATAAAGAAGAATAAAAGGGAATAACATAAAATAAATCATGCATTTATTCTTTTAGGTGTCTGTGTATTCTAGATTGTGATTAAGCTTTCTCACCATGCGGTAGGGTTAATCTGTAGCAAAGTGACTATCCTAGAAGCCCATTACTTGGGTTAAAAAAAATCCTGCACTAGAAGGGTAAATAGCATGAGGGTGATTTAACCAAGCATCAACTACACCTTTTGGAGGAAATAAGGGAAAAGAGTGGAATTTCTTAAACTTCCTATAAAAAGTTACCTATTGCTGCTTGGAAAAAATAGGAGTTAAAAATTTGGGTCAGGGCCTGAGCAAGTACTTTTGGATTCTTTCTGGTCTATATTCCTTACGTATCAATACTTAACATTAATTATTTCTAATTATGATTTATTTACCACCTTTAAATATGGACAGCATTCATTCATTTACTACGCTGATTTCTGTGAAAGTAAATCATATCTGGCCACATGCAAACTCATTTTCTCTTTCTTTCTCTCTCTCATTCATTCTCTGTCTCCTTCATTCATCTCCCCCTGCCTTCTTCCCAGAACAGAGCAACAGCTAGAAATGGGGAAATTCTACAGAACTGATTGAATCTGAGACATCCATACCAACCACAAGGAGACAAATGTCTGTTTCAGACTGTCTCCAGCTCATGCAAAATGCCTGAATCCAATGGATCTATCAGAATGGTGGATTTGTGTCCCATTAAGACAACTGATTCAATCAAGTTTTCTCTCACACCTGTTTCAGCATGAGCCACTGTACAGCTCTCAAACACCCCTTGTCAATAGGACAGACACACACCTCCTTAGTTTTATGGGAAGCTCTTGTAACTGTTTTAGTTCTCACTCAGGAGAGTGTAGACAGAGGAGGGAATTGGTGCCAGGTGGGGGGCTCTTCGTTAGAACTGCTGCTATTTTTCTGCTCTGTCCTTTGGAGCTTTGACATGCAGGCCTACACCATCTGTGGCAGGACAGCCCATGGAAACCAAAGCTGAGGCCAAGGTCACCTTCAGCACTTTCAGCCCTTCTGTTCCCTTCCCCAGGTGCTCCCCAAAGAGTATCTGCAAAAAGGGTCATTGCCCTGCATGAAAGTGTGGAAGCAGAAGGAAAACTTTAGGCATTACTGGGAGATATAATTTTTATTAACTCATTACATGTGGAAAGCACTCTTTCAGGTTCTGAAGTCACATTACATAGGCTACATCTGGCCCTGACCCAAGAGTTTCAAAGGCAGTTCCAAATAAAGGAAAGGAATTTTCAGGGAAGAAATTATCTAAGGTCAGTAAGAAACAGGCCCAGGATGAATCACAAATTAGGGTGAAGGCCAGGGAACTGATCATAAGACCTTTTTTTTTTTTTTTAATTTAGGCAAAACTTGCATAACACAAAATTAACCATTTTAAAGTGTACAATTCAGTGGCATCTAATATTGTGCAATTACCACCTATATCAAGTTCCAAAACATCAGTATCACCCCAAAAAGAAAACCCTGTACCCATTCAGCAGTCACTCCCTGATCCCAGGATCCTGAGCTCAAAAGCAGATCTGACACTGTGAGGTCTGTTCACAAAAGGTCTAAGTTGAGCATAACGTCAGGCAGGAACTTTGCTCTTCTCCTCCATCGCTGTATCCTCAGTATTGCTGAAGCGATGCTGAATAATTGGGAACCAAACTGAGTAGCACAGCAGAGAACTTGACTTGTCACTAAGCCAGCGAAGTATTAACCCCTCTCTGTCTACCCCCCAGACACTGAGCTGGGCCAGGCCATCAGTTCTGGAATCTAGAGACCTGAAGGGGCCTGACACCCAAGTAAGAGTTAAGAAGGACCAAATTTGAAGACATGAGGTTTAGCGAGCACTTCCAAAGTGATAGAAGTTTTACTTTATCCCATTTAACCCCCCATGGGGACATTTGGATCTTAAGGAAGCAATTTGTGTGAGCTCACTCAGCTGGAGAGAGGCAGAGCTGGGGCTGGGGCCTGGTCAGTGCAGCCCAAAGCACTTGCTTCCTAACACTAGACCATGGCCATTTTACAGATGAGGAAACTGAGGCTCAGAGCAAAAGCAGCAGGAACCCAGGGAATCAAAGATACTACAGGCTTCAGGACACTTCAACATCAGGATGGGCAGGAAAGCTGCCAACTAGATGGGTGAGTTTACATCTGAGTCCAAAAGGGAGAGTCCTCACTCTTTGATGATGCAATCAGAGGCAAGACTCCATGTCCTGGTGATACTGCAAGGTGATACTGTACAGGTCATAGGGTGAACCCAAAGGTTATGACTAGAAGGCAAACCTAATCTATAAAGTGATCCACAGAACCCACTTATGTAATGTTGTAACGTAAAAGATCACTTTCTAAGCACCTAAATACCCACTGGTTTTAAAGCTTTCAATGTTTCTGTTAAAAAGAATATTGTTGGAGCAGATGGCAATGTCAATCCCAGCAAATGGTCTTTCCCCCTCTCCCTCCTCAACTTTTTAGAGTTCAGTTTTGTCTCTTTTCCTCAGGGAAAGCAGAGGACAGAGTGGTCAGTGTGCCTGGTAGTTTAAGCCTCAGTGACAACACTCTGAAGCAGACACTGCTCTCTACCCACTTTCAGATACGGGACCTGAGGCCCAGAGAGGTGAACTGCAGCAGAAGATGTCCCTGCAGCCAGCTGGCACCTCCGAGGACAGCAGCCACGGGGACTGGGACACGTGAGAATTAGGAGAAAGAGGACGTGGAGGTGACTTCCGGGACGTCAGGAACGACACTGAAGAATTTCCCCCATAACAGAGCTAGTGCAACAGAGAAACAGTTCTGAGACTACACTTAGGACAGAAATTTCACCTCCCACCTGGTGTGGTCTGGGAAGCAGTGGCTATCTTATTCATTGGTTTGCTCAGTAAAGCCCAACACATTACTAATATTTGAAAATTTTCTTTCTGTATTGCTTTCTCTGGGGTTATAATCTTAAGTTATTTGAAAAGATTTTAAGTGGGAGTGTATTTTATTTTATTCCTATTTTAAGTGTGATTTTACTCTTATTGGTGATTTTATTCCATGTAGGAAAAGAATGTCTTGAAGCAAATAAATATTCAATTAAATAAATAAATAGAATCTAACAGGAAAATAGGATTCACTTTCTTTGTCTATTATTATCCAGGAAAAATATGACACAATGAAAATGTTAGCTCCTGTATTACAAGACTTGCAGGAACCATGTGTTCCTGTAAAAGTACCAGTAGCATAAAATCACAAATCTCCCAAGTGCCTGGGATGCTGTCTACATGGATCACGTGAAAGCCTAACAAATACAAGGCTTAAAAGATGCACTTTAACAGCCAGTATCTTTCCACGTCTATGAACTGTTCTCTAACTATCCATCTGTCGGTCTATCCATTTGTCTATATACCCATCCATCTATCAACTATCTATCTATCTATCTATCTATCTATCTATCTATCTATCTATCATCTATCTATCTATCATCTGCTCTGTTGCTAACATAAAACATTCAAGACTGTGAACAGATAACTTCCCAGCCAGGTAGGTATCTTTGGCTCTCTTGTTGAAAAGAGTCAACACCTCTTAACCCACAGCTGTAAAAGCGAAGTTCCAACTGAAGATGACTGAGAGTTGTGTGTAAACATTAGGTAGAAATTACAGGTTCTGTGTGCCTTGGGCCAAACGAGTTTTGGTCCTGCCAGCATGGGCAATACAGAGTAACGGTATAGAATGTGGGCTCCAGCATTTCGCTGCCTGTGTTCAAAGCCTGAGCTCCTCTCTTTCCAGCTCTGTGTTCCTAAGCAACTTACTTAACCTCTTGTCTTTATTCTGCTGTGAAACAAGGTGATATTAATATCAACCCCAAGGACTGGATTAAGTGAGTCAAATAAGTACAGTGCTCAAACCGCACCTGGCACCTACCGGGCACTCAATAATGATTACTCTGTCTACAGATCATTTTATATCTGGTTCTTTAACAGCAATCAAATTAGTATAGACTACTGAGCAAACTGTGCTCTCTCTCCCATGTTGTTTTCCCCAAACGCCATCAGAAGCTATGGAGTATAAGTCTTGAGAAACATACCACCACTCATCTTTTTTTCATAACTCACCGATAGCTTTTGTAGCTCTATTCATCTTCCCGCAGAGCTTTAAATGACAGAACTTCTAACATTCCCAAAGCTGATCAGCAGATAACGTAACACAGTTTAAAAGCCGGTTTAAAAAAAATAAGAAAACTCTTTTATTCAAAGAAAAATTTCCTTGAGCTAAGCCACTTCACTCACCTCAAAGAGAAAAGCACATTTCTATAACATGCTGGCCCATTTTAGCAGACAGGATGAAATAAAAGAATTTACCCAGTCTGAATCTATCATCAGGGGGAAAAGAAGAAATATTATCTCTATCATTTAAATTCATTTGCGATATATTTTTGTATCGAGGCATATAAATAATGCATGATGGCATTTCGGAACCGTGGATTCATGCTCCAGTGTGTCCTATTACCTTCCACTCTGTGGTCACAGTGAACAGGATCCTGTGGTGAGCTCAGAGAGCTGTTTTAGACGGAAAAGTGGGAAGGGAATGGCCTCTCCCGGGGCTCCGATGTGTCTGAGTGCACTTCCTCCCTCCCACCCCTACTACCCTCCCAGTGGGTGCTCTGAGGCCTGGCTGTGAGCCACCGCGATGTCCTTGGGAGAGGGTCTCAGGGGCTGGCAATGATCTGCAGTCATCGCAGTTCCCTGAATTGGCCATCTTCCCGCCGCCCAGGGAAGCCAGCACAGCAGAGGGAGTCGCCCAAGGCTGGTTCGCCTACTGGGAGGGGGAAACAAGCTTCCTTCCGAGCTCTTTCCTAGGAAAATACTTATCCAATAAGCAAATTGTGATCTTCATCTCATGTAAACACGTATGCCTTTATTTCTTATCTGTTTAAGGAATACACCACAACTGGAGACATTTTAGCTCACAAATTTACCACCCTGCTTGTCGGTAGAAATAAAAATGGGATAAAGCTCACTAACGTATTTTGCTGTTAGGTTCTACAAATCATGTTTTACAGCCTGTGTGTGTGTGTGTGTGTGTATGTAGTAAGAATTGGCAAAGAAAAGTACAGCACAGTGAAACAACTAAAAACAAATTATTCTCTCATCTTCCCTCAAATGTTAAGTAAAGGTTAGTAGGTCCACCTTGGTGTGTGACCATGTCCTGAAGAAATTATTGATCCAAAGATGTTCAGACAATAGTCTCATATAGAACAGCATGAAAAAGAGCAGGTAGAAAAGAAGGAACCAGAGAACATAGTCAATTCTTGCCTGACATCCTGGTTTTGAGGAGAAAACTCTTCAGACTTCGTAGATTTCTAGTGGACCCAGAAAAGCCTTGTTTCATTTGGTTAAAGAGATTTGATTGATCTTGGCTAAATACTGCCAAGGCTAAATAGTATAATGCAAGTATCATTATTATATCATTATCAGTATCATTATATCAGAAAATAGCGATACTCAGTAAACCTGCTGTTGAAATCTTAAAACAGGACAAATACTCAAAACCGTCTGGACCACACTTAAACTCATACAACCACCTGCAGGGCACCTGCTAGGTGCTGCTAGGCACTGAGGGGGGGTCAGGACCCTGCAGGTGGTGATGGGGAGGGGCCCTGAACACAAGGCGTGTCCTACAAGACAGGGAGTTGAAAGTGTCATTGTGACATGCAGACTCTGAGAGTTTGCTACCAGCTGGAAAGATCACAGAGGCTTCTTAAAAGAGACAGTATTCCAAATCCACTTTCAATTAAAAGCAGGATTTCAATAGGCACAGATAGGGGAGGGGAGAGCGGGAGTTAGAGGAGAAACTGGTCTCTCCTGGCTGTGCACATGCATATCCTACCTCTATTTAAATTTATTTATTTATTTTATTTATTTATTTTTGGCTGTGTTGGGTCTTCGTTGCTGCGCGTGGGCTTTCTCTAGTTGTGGCGAGTGGGGGCTACTCTTCGTTGCAGTGCCCAGGCTTCTCGTTGCGGTGGCTGCAATTCTCATTCTCTTGCTGCGGAGCACGGGCTCTAGGCACGCGGGCTTCAGTAGTTGTGGCATGCAGGTTCAGTAGTTGTGCCTTGCGGGTTCTAGAGCGCAGGCTCAGTAGTTGTGGTGCACGGGCTTAGCTGCTCCGCAGCATGTGGGATGTTCCCGGACCAGGGCTCGAACCCGTGTCCCCTGCAGTGGCAGGCAGATTCTTAACCACTGCGCCACCAGGGAAGTCCTCCTGCCTCTATTTAAAATGCTCCCTGTCACTCATGGGATGGAGTAAAGGCCCCTCCTTGACCTGTCCCCTCCCCCCTCTCTGGTTCATTCCTACTGTGCGGATTTCTCATCCCAGGGAGTAGGTACATGCAATTCCCTGAGGTTTGTTTCTGCTCTGCTTCCCACCCTCAAGCTTTTACACACAGGTTCCTCTTCCTGGAAAACCGTTCCCCCCTCACCTCCCAGCTCCCCACATGTCCTGGTTCCCTCCAGATTCCTTTGATCCTTCAGTGCTGAAATCAAACTCAGTCCCCTCAGTGGAAGTGTCTTCATCATCCCAGTAGAGGAGAGCCCTACCATCCCAGTAGGGCCAACGTGTTCAGAAGCCCAGCCTGCACCCAGGTGGGTGGGAAACTCCACTCAGCCCTTTGGCGGGCAGAAGAACAATTCTCCTATAGCTTCCACCATGCTGCACTTGGCCTGGAGGAGAGGAGAGCAGCACCAGAACCCCAGCATCCTCATGGCCAGTGGTACCAAGGACCAACCCCATGTCCTCTCCAGGGCTCTCCTGACCCATTAGAGCAGGGCTGCTTCTACTGCCTCTAGGTCAGCACTGGGGGAGGGCTGTGGCCCAAACTGCTGGTAGCTGCTTTAGAAGGCAGGGTTCTTAGTGCCTTTGTCCCCGCCTTTGCTCCTAAGCCATAAATCCAGGAAAACAGGAATAAAACTGAGTTACTCAGCTTAAGTTACACTCTATTACAGAATCCATCAGGGTGTGTCCCACTTTCCTGCTCATGCATCTGGGGGCCCTACTAGACCCAGAGCTCCCTGAGCATAGGGAAGGTGTGTCATTCATTGCTTTAGCCTTAGTCCTTGGTAAATCTAAGTATGTCATCCATCCGTGATGGTGGAAGGCAGGAGAGAAAAGCAACAAATATGAAAGGGAACAGCAGAAAATACAGTAGAAAAGAAGGTTGGCCCAGATCACTGTTTAAATGGCAAAATAAGAAACTGAGAATACAGATGATGGTAAGGAAGAGGAAGAGGAAAATAATGGCATTACTGAGCACGTACTATGTGCTAGGCACAGTTCTAAGTGCTTTCCACATGTTGTCAATAAAGGCGAGGATTCGAGGAAGATTCTGGAACAGGAGAGTGGTGGGATCAGAATGATGCTTTATGAAGATTTATCTGACAGCAGCAGGTAACAGGGGCAAGCAGGGGGGAAGGGGTGGTAGTGATCCCACAGAGAGCACGTGTGGGATGTGCAGAGGAAATGGAAAAGCCAGGGCAGAGGCAGAACCGAGGCTCTCACAAGGGACAGAGTGACAGTGAGGAAGAGACTGAAACTCTGATAACAGGAGGAAAGGGAGGAGGGAAGATGATGGGTGCTATTGGTTCTAAGCGCATCCAGGCAGGCATAGAGATGCACACTGGAGCCAGAGGAGGGAGCAGAGCTTGAGACAGTCTCGGGATCCTCACAGGTGGACGCTCTGCAGTTACGAGGATGGGCCTTCCAAGAGTGCAGCGTGGTCAAGGCAGAGCCTGAGGAGGGGGGTGATGGGGAGGGATGCAATTTCAGTAGAAAGGTTGTGGAAGAAAAAGGAGGTAAGGATACCGCTTCCGAGACACGTGATGGGGAAAAGAAGGAAGAGGAGAGAAGTGGGGGACAGCTTTCTCTGCTCCTCTCGGGCCCCAGGAAACTTTATGATGTCTGAAGCCTGGAGGGAAAGATCTGCTGGAGAAAGACGGCAGATGCCACAGGGAGAGCCTTAACTGATGAAACAAGGTCCCAGCGGAAGTTAGAGGAGGTAGAAACAAGGGCAAGTGCAAAACTTAGCTTCTGAAAGCTATTTCTTTTCCTTGCAATTCGAAAGAGGAGGAAAGTGGATTAAGAATAAAAGGATCATTTGGGGGATGGAGAAGGGGAAAGCTGAGGGCGTTCTTTTCAGAGGGCCTTTCCTTCCTGGTGATGTGTAAGAGGGATGGAGGGGAGGGCAGTGCTTGGAGGAGTGGAAAGGTCTGAATCAGGCATTGCCACAGGGAACAGAGGGGTCATCAGTCGGTCACCGGATCACCTGACCACCAGCCCAGCCACTCCAGGCTGATCCATCTCCCGAGGGGATCAGAGTGATATTGTTGTTACTGTTGTTTCCAATGGGGTAGAACAAATCTTAAAATGTTTTTTTCTCCCAAAGACACAATAAAATAGCATAACAAGAGGAGACTTAAAGGTGTTTATATCTTCTCTCTTTACATTTTCCCGTTACACTCCAATGAGCCGGTCTACAATTGGTTCGTATAAAGTAGTCAAAACAAATCCGAAGCTAGATTTCTCCATTACATAACCAGATGGTCAATTCATTGTACAGTCGCTCCCAGCTTCACAGAATATAACAGCACACTCTCCAACACTACAACAAAAGACAAGTCTCCCTCCAGTATTCTTCTTGTAAGAAGAGTTTTTAAAAATGTTTTAATGTAACCATGCCGAGGGGTAGGAGGGTGGGGAGGAATGGAATGGGACTCTGAGATTAGCAGATGCAAACTATTATAAACAGAATGGATAAACGACAAGGTCCCACTGCATAGCAAAAGGAACTACACTCAGTATCCTGTGATAAACCATATGGACAGAATATGAAAAAGAATGTATATATATGTATAACTGAGTCACTTTGCTGTACAGCAGAAATTAACACACTGTAAATCAACTAAGCTTCAATAAAATAAATTTTTTAAAAAAGTTTTAATGTAACACACATAAAGGTGTATATGGGTTTATGATAGTTATATCCAGTTTGGGAATGAAAAAATAAGACAGCATCAGAATCCTGCATCTAGCTATTTTTTAAATTGTGTATTAAATGTAAAACATGTTTAATAAAATATTTTCAGGCAGGGATTATTCCATAGCTGACTGAAATCTATCTCACCATATATTCTGCACCAATGACTA
The DNA here is from genome assembly GCF_028021215.1 of Eschrichtius robustus. NCBI lineage: Eukaryota > Metazoa > Chordata > Mammalia > Artiodactyla > Eschrichtiidae > Eschrichtius > Eschrichtius robustus. The sequence continues at coordinate 25,180,620 of NC_090834.1, read as the reverse complement.
TTTCCTTGTAGCTGAGACAGCCTAAGACAAATTTATAGAAACTACTTCACACTGTATCCCTGAACATTTAAATTGAAAACAAAATATTATATGTTAATTTTTATAAAGTTAGGCAGAATCATAGTTCAAAAAGAAAGAAAAGGTCTTACCTGTTGTAAAATAATAATACAAGTAGAAATGCAACAGCCAAACCATCCGGAAATGTTATTCCAGCCAGATGGGGGTGGGAGGGAGAAGAAAAAGTTGTGATCAACAGTGATATAAAAACATTTCATTTTCTAAACAAACAAACCAAAGCATCGTAACAAAATGAGCATTAACAATCATTTTGTAAAAGATGAAATAAACTATAGAACCCATCATTTTGCTGTATTTGTTAGCTTCTCAATACAAATAGAACTATCCAACATAGAAGCAGTAATTCCAAACAGAAATTATTTTTATTTATATGATAGAGCAATTTGTTTTAAACTTAAGAACTGGAGTAGGCAAACTACAGCCCACAAGCCTAATTTGCCCACCGCTTGCTTTTATAAAGTTTTATTGGAACACAGCCACACCCATTTGTTTACGTATCCTCTGTGGCTACTTTTGGGATACAATAGCAGATCTGAATAGTTGCTAGAGAGTCCATATGACCCTTAAAGCCTAAATATTTACTATCTGACTCATTACAAAAAATGTTTGCTGACTCCTGTTTAGGAGTAAATGGTAAAATTATTCCTTTACCTTTTCCTTCTCAGACAATTCCAGCCCAATCAGCCTTGACATGTGCTGCCCAATATGGTAGCCACTAGCCACGTTTGACTACCGCGCACTTGAAATGTGGCCAGTCAGAACTGAGATATGTAAAATACATGCCAGTTTTCAACAGAAAGTAAAAAGCTCATTAATAAATTTTAAAATATTGATTACATACTGAAATCATACTTTTGATAGATTGAGTTAAATAAAATATGCTATTAAAATTAAGTCAAATATGTTATATAAAATTACATTAAAATTCCAGCCATTTCTTTTTCCTTTTTTTTTTTAATGTGGCGACTAGAAAAATTTTAAATGCATATGAAGCTCACCTTTTATTTCTATTGCACAGTGGTGGCCTAGAGTCAAGGCCCAAAACAAATAATGCTCTGAGGACTAGGTCCTTCCAGGATCTGATCCAAAACTAGCACACAACTCAACTTACAATGGTGTGTAGGCTATACTCCTAGGACCTAGCAGCAAATGATAGACAATTGGTCTGCTTTTCGATTTGCTTAGTAACTGAATTGCACAACTTGTCTGGATAATTTGGTGCTTGAGATGGTTTAAAAAATGAGTGAAAATGTTCAATTACTAGCTACGTACAGACACAGTTTAAGCTGTTGGGCTCAAACTGCCTAGGAGCAAAAACTTTTGGTAAGGGTCAATTACATCCTTCATCTTCCCTCATTACATAGATAGGAATAATGTGAGCTCTCACTTCCCGCAAGTTCAGTGCAGCATATAAGTAAGTAAGGGGAGGTGACAGGGAAGGGCAGAAAAAAAATCAAGTTCCTATTAGTGCATATGTGCCAAATGCAAAAACCAGATTTGAAGAATACAACCTATCTTATATAATTCATACTTCACACGTATTCTGTTTAACACTTACCTCACTTAATACCCAAAGGTCATTAGATACAGAATTCTTTTTTCACGAGTTGCCCATTGATTAGGCATATTATTTCCATATAAGTCTATGTAGTAAAATTAGACAAACTGATGTTTACATAGATGATGAGAAGTCAGCAGCCCTGGAAATGACTATTCACCTCATCACATCCACAGTGTTTGTGAAATATAACATCATATCCCAGATCGTAAACATCCATTTCTCCCAAGGCCACACAGAGCCAATCACATGTGGTGTCTGTGATGGAAACAGGCTGATTTTTAACCACTTGTGAAAGCAGTCTCATTACTCAAGCAACAAGCAACCATCGTGGGGCAGGCACGGCAAGAAAAGGAGGGGAGCAAAGCACCTCCCCTCACCCCCAGCATTTCCATGACATTTTAAAAATTAAGCTATTTCCAAGGCAATGGAGCAATGGAGGCCAAACCCCCAAGTTCTTCAGGGAATGAAATGAGGTCCAATGCTCCTGATGTGCTGGTTGGAGCTTCCCCAGTGCTTTCTGTCATGTTTCAACTATCCAATCACCACTCTGCTACGGACCCCAGGCCAGGCTGGTCCACTCTGCTGGATGGTGAGGGATACAGGGGTGGGCAACAGCTAGTTCTTCCTTGCTCCAAAGATGCTTAGAATCAAAAGGGAGATCAGATGAGCACAGCTAAAGAAACAGGATGTAGGGCAGACCAAGGTAGATCTGGAGCAGAAAAGCAACATGCTAGGAGCATGCACAGATGGGAAAGACCCTTCCTTTTCAACTAGAAGAGAGTCAGGGAACTTTTCGTGGAAAGGACGGCTCGAGATGAAGAGTGATGAAAGGATTCTGTGTCGAGAGAATTACCTAAAAAAGGTAAGGAAAAAAAAAAAAAAAAAGGTAAGGAGGCAAAAACGCGGTGGGCATGTTGAAAGAATGGTAAGCAGCACATCTTGGCTGGAACATGGATTTAGGGATTAGAGTCAGATAATTGAACAGCATGTTGGAAATGGGTCATGGAGAGTGTCTCCACGCTGGACAAAGAGACCCAGACTTCATTTGGCAGGCAGGGAAGAATCACAGAAGACTCCCAATCAGGAAAATGGCAAGATGCAGAATGACACAGAGGCCAGAGCCCTGGACGGGGCATCACAGAGCCCTTAGTCATGGGAGGTGCACTCCCACTGCAGGGGTGACTCTGGCTTTCTGGGACCATATTTCGTTGTTGTTGTTTTCTTGGAGGTGGGCTGGAGCAGACAATCTCTAAAAGTCCCTCATGCATAAGAATAAGTCTGCGTCCAGGAGGAGAGCTGTGTTTGGGGAAGACCGATGTGACATTAGCGTAGCCCCAGGCTGGAGCCTAGGACCAGGAAGGAGGGGACAGCAACACAAGGGACACATGGAAATGAGAACCCCAGCGTGTGTGTCTGAAAGAGAAAGAGAGGGCAGCATAGAAACACCTGAAGCATTGAGAAAAGAAAATTCTATCAGGCTTATTTATTTAAAATATTGGTAGAACAGAAAGGAAGGAGTCACCGATGATTGTAAGGTTTGGTGTCTGGGTCTCAGAAGACCTGCACCCTCAGCAATTCAACTGAGACCAGCCAACACTTATTAATCAACTCCGTCGGTAGACAGACCCTGTGCCGGGCAAGGGTCTCGGAGATGAGTAAGACAGGGAGGCTCCCTGTGGCCAAGCACAAGGGTGAGGCTTCTGCTGGTGTGCATCTTTGTTTCTGCTGTGGTATTACTTGTTTGTGGGCACAGCAGAGGGACACAATGGCCATTAGAGCCTTGGACTAGACCCCCGACAGCCTAGAGCAGTCAAAGGGCAAAAGGATCTGAATTCACAAACCCAGCTCTTTTGCTTTTCCCCCTGTGTCACTCTGAGCAACCCCTGTAACCTTTCTGAGCTTCAGCTGCCCCATCTGTCAAAGTGGTTGACAATACAGCCCTTCCTATATTATGAAGCGGTTTAAATAAGCTTATATATGTGGGAGCACTTTGTGAATCTCCTAATGCCTTATGAATGCTGTTCGACGCGGCTGTTCATTCTGAGGTGCTGGTGTGGCATCCAGGTACCCAGTAAAACTACAGGTACACAGACTGGGAGAGGGGCCCCGCTAAAGATAAGTTTGGATTAAGATTGTAGTTAAGATTGTAGTTAAAGTCATGAGAACACATGGAGGGGCTAAGGGAAAAAGCACAGTGAAAAAAGCTGAGAGATAAACTTAGACGGATGCCCACATTGATGGACCGGAGGAAGAAAAGAGTCAAAGGAAACAGAAGGTGTCCTAATGTAGGCATTAGAAAAAACACTGGCCTTGAAAACCCACGTACTAGTCCAGACTCTCCTATTTATTGATTACTTGGCTTTGGACAACTTATTTAAGCCTCTAGTCTTTGAACGTAGACACAGGTACCCCTGGGGCATCAGTGATGAACAGAAAAATACCAAAATCTTAGCCTATCTCTATAGTGCCAATTTCCCCCAAAGATTTGATGCAGGGTGTGGAGAGAGGGCATTTACCAAGGTAGGATGAGAACTAGAATAGTGAGGATTGTGATAAAACACAGACAACCCTGAGGAAAGAGAGGCTCCCAAAAGGAAAAGGTGATCAGAAGTACCAAAGAAGGCGGGCAGTCAAGGAGGATGAACAGCTGAAGGGCTAAGGGATTCAGAAGTCATCAGTGACTTTGGAGAGAGGCATCTCTAAAGTAGAGGGGACAGAGGTGGATGGCAAATGATGATGGGAGGATAGAAGGTGAGGTTGTAGGAAAAATGGGGCATGAAAGGATGGTCGTGTCCCAGGTCTCGGGTGAGTCTCTGGGACGGGCCACCAAGCGAGGGTCCTTGGCTTCACACAGGAAAGAATTCAAGAGTGAGCAATAGTAAAGTGAAAGCAGGTTTATTTAGAGAGATACACATTCCATAGGCAGAGTGTGGGCCTTCTCAGAGGGCAAGAGAGGCGGCCCCAGGACATGGGGTCCTCTCAGAAAGAGAGAGCGGCCTGAGATATGGAGGTTGTTGGTTTTTATGGGCTGGGTAACTTCATAGGCTAAAGAGTGGGAGGAATATTCTAACTAACATGGGGAAGGGGCAGGGATTTCCAGGAACTGGGGCACCACCCACTTTTTGGCCTTTTATGGTCAGCCTGGGAATTGTCATGGCACCTGTGGGCGTGTCATTTAGCATATGCTAAATAATGTATTAAAGGAGCATATAATGGTGCTCAAGGTGTACTGGAAGTTGAATCTTCTGCTGCCATCTTGGGCCTAGTTGGTTCTAACCAGTTTATGTCATATCCTGTTCTTAATAGTTATGTCATTCTTTTGATGGTTGTGCCCTTCCTTCCTGTTTCTGCACCTGAGAAAGGAGGTGACAATGGCAGAAGGAAGAAGCAGAGTTGACAAACAATTCAGGCTATGGAATGGGGGAGATGCAATGTTTCTGGAGAGCAGAGGGGTAGAGACTTCTTGGAAGGCTGATGGATCAATTACTGAGGAGTGGGAGAGAGGGCCCATGGGCAGAGTTTACCCTTAAAAAGGAGAAGGGGTGGCTCTTCTGTTGAGACTGTGGGGAGAGGAAGGACTAAGAACACGAGAGGTTTGAAGCAGGAAAATAAAAAGAAAGAAACAGTTCATATCAAACAGATTGAAACTTCCAAACTGGGGGTGAGGTCATTTACTAAGAGCTCAGGGCTGGGAGCTCAGGGCGTGGGAATGGTTTGGAAGAGCCCCCATGGGGACTGAGCTAGGGAACCAAGGACACAGGACTACATGTGCTCCCGGAGAGCTGGCTTCCAATCAGAGACTTGGCCCAGGCAGAGAGGGGAGTGGGTCACTCTGAGGAGGGGCTGACAAGGCAGGCTCTCAGGGAGACCTGGACGCTTCAGGTAACGCGGTCACATTCTCTGGCCTGGCTGGTATATGCTAAATGCTGCACTGGGGTCTCCCCAGGTAACAGCTTAGTCCAGGGAGAAAGAAAGGTGATCTTCATTTTTTTCCTTGTTAAGAGTGATAATAGAACTAAAGAGATCATGGCAATCATAAAATAACAGGGTACTAATTATTTAGACCAAACATACTTAATAAATGTCAATATATTATGTTATATTATTATGCCAATAATATAACACTATTGGAATAGTGTTAAATTTATTCTAAAAATTACACCAATGCTCCTCTCATCCAGCTCTGCTAGATGATATAGGATTCACATACCTGAATTTACCAAATAATGATGCTTTCTTCCTAGAATGCCAGGGCCTTTAAAAAATAATTTTAACACCATGTTCTTAAATGAGAACAATGCATTTCCTTACTAGGCGGAGCATGATTTAATATCTTCTTGGTGCCTAGGGGTCATCATTATAAAATCTGTCACTATGCTGGACTCTATAATATGATAATGCCTTCAGGAGTGCTGAGATGTTCAGAGTTACTTGTCCATTCAATAAACATCCCAGACCTTGATGTCATTATAGTTCATGATGCTGCTGTCTCCTTCTCAATGGTCACATCCCAGGGTGAGATTTGTCTTATAATGGGTTGTCCACATAAACTTGAAAGGACTAAAGGTTCTGGGGGAAAATATATAATCAAATTTATTAAACCAGAATTGCTGCTTTCACTGAATTACAATGAAATGGTCTCTAGCTGAAAGGTCCAGGGTGTTTCCATATGTTTCCTACAAAGCGAAGTGCGTGGGTTTTGTGACAACTATTTTCCTCAGTGCTTAGATATTTCACTGTGTCTCATTTTCTTGTCTCTGCAAACTCAAAGAATGAGCTGTCAGAAGTCTGACCCCCAGGAAACTATAATATTATTATATTGCCTTCTCCACTATTAAGTGCTGAAGGGTCTTCCTTGAAGGTTATTAACATGGTCTTCTTAACATAGACCTGAGAGTATTTTATTATAATAACAGAATATTCCCCACGTGTTCTTAGATGTCTAAAGAGAATAGAAGCTATTTTTTTCAGCCTTGAATTTCTCATCATAAAAGGTATCATGATAGCCTAAATGACTTGGGTTCTGGGTTTGGCTAGTCATGCTGACGCTTTCCAATGATGAATCCCTTATTTAATATTTTTAAACCACAAGCTATTTGTGAATCCCTAAAGCTGCTGACAACTAAGGAAAGGTAATATTAAAACAATATTTCATCTTCATCTTCTATCCCATCCTACACCCTGAGATGGTAACAGATTGGAACTGTCACCCAATCAGACATCTTCTAGGTCTACAGAAACCAGGGCCATTAAAAAGAAGAGGGGCAAGAAGAAGAAAAGAGATAACCACAAACCTTATAAGCACCTCATATGTTCAGATAAATAATATTACTTCTGGAATGCGGCTAGCTATATACACAAGGATACAATGAAAAATAGCTTCCTTTCTTAATAAAGGAAAGAGACCCCCCCTGAACCCATCCATTAGTGTGTTTCTTGTCTTCAACACTCTATGCTACAACAAAGCCTTCAGGGTTTTCTGTTAAATCTAGGTCCCAAATTCACAATCCCTCAAGAGGAGGTAAAAGTAGAAAAAAAAAGTCTATTCTGTCTCAAGGACAAACCTCTGATAGACAAGGGTTTCTCTGCCCAGGTGCTAATGTGCCACCCGTCTGTGAAGAACTGGACAGACAGGCAGCAGAACAAACTGACCGCCAGGACATGTGGGTGAGTTAAGCTGCAGCCTAATTACCATGACTGGATTTGAGGTTAATTTTCCTTTTCTGACAATAGCACAAAATAAAAGACAGCTTCATCAATCATATAAATTAGCATAGCCCTCAGGCCCAAGCCTCAAAGAAACTAGGTCAAATCGAAAAGAAATCAGAATAAGTTGCAAGTCAGAACTTGAACAAAAGCAGATTATAACTCTCAGCAATTTTTTCTCTCTTACGGCTGCTCAGTGATATCAAACAGAATATGTCTAAAACAATGGTAATACCAGGGCCAATGCATGAAAATGTGGCTGGTCAAGAGTCTTTATAACTATTCCTGCAATAGGATTCCTGCAATAGGATTGATCTAAATTTCCTTAAGCCATTTCTTCAGTCTCCACCAGGAGTCCTTGTTACAATGCTGTGAATACAGGATATTCAGTAAAGGCTTATTAACTAAGGACAGGCAGGGGAATGAAAGTGCTTTTTATAATGATGAAACCCAAAGTTCATAAAGAAAGAATCAATGGTGTGTTGACTAATTATATTTTAGGGACACACCGAACACAAGCCCATTTCCTCATCTGCATCAATCAGAGATTACAGGTGACACGGGAAGAGGTTAAATTATATACGGATAATGGAAAGCAGGAAACTACAAATATCAAATGTATAGCATTACTTTAATCTCGTGACACTTGCATCTGGGTACGTGTGTATGATATCTTACATAGTTAACATTTTATGAATTAAAAAAGAATTTTAAAGGGTTAATGTACAAAAGCCACCGGTGGCCTCTCAAGGAGTACACTTCACCGAGATGGGTAAGGAAGCTGGGGAAACATATCCCTCTATAAAGACAGCTCCTGAGGAAGAAGAGACCTGCAGTGGTGTGGCTGCTGGTCTTTAATTCACGTGAGCTTCTTTATGGAGAATAACCACTAGGCTGTCTGTGGAGTAGAGGAATAATATATTTCCCCTTCTGGGGCTTCCCTGGTGGCACAGTGGTTAAGAATCCGCCTGCCAATGCAGGGGACACGCGTTCGAGCCCTGGTCCGGGAAGATCCCACATGCCGTGGAGCAACTAAGCCCGTGCGCCACAACTACTGAGCCTGCACTCTAGAGCCCACGAGCCACAACTACTGAGCCCACATGCTGCAACTACTGAAGCCCGCACGCCTGGAGCCCGTGCTCTGCAACACGAGAAGCCACCGCAATGAGAAGCCTGCGCACTGCAACGAAGAGTAGCCCCGCTCACCGCAACTAGAGAAAGCCCACACGCAGCAGTGAAGACCCAACACAGCCAAAAATAAAAAATAATAATAAATAAAAATAAATAAATATGTACAGCTTAAGAAAAAAACAAAAAAGACTAACCCGGTATCAAATTTAGGATTGAAAGCAAAAGGAAGAAGCCTTTATATTTTCATCCCAATTCTTCAGCGTTCTTCATCCTGTCTCCATACTTGTACATCCTGAAGCCGGCGCCCTTCCAAGGCCATCCTCAACCGTACATTTCCTGCTATATTTTCAAAACAACTACTAATATTTCTGCTACCATTTCTATTACTACTTCAGTGTACAGAGTAAGGTAGGAATCTTCTCAGCTCTGCTTCCCAAGGCAAGTCTGATAATATTACTGATCACACATGAAACGCAGCCTATTTCAGAAGCATGGTTCATCCCAGAGCCGCAATTACTGGTCCTAATTCCGAAGCCAGAATCAGTGATGTGTCTGAATTCCAGGGAGATGACTGAATGGAAATGTTCACATCTGATCACCTCTCACATACAAATTACTGTGTATGCCAATCTGGCAATTACCTCAAAAGTAATAGTAAAAGCCATGCAATCAAATCCGTTATTATAGTTGCCTTCAATTATGGGAGGCAAGAACCTGAGTGCAGAAAATTTACTGAGGGGGGAAAAATGAGTCTCTGTATCTATTTTAATTTTAAATCAAGTCATTTCATTTCATTGGAAAACTCTTTTAATTTTGGAAAAGACTCCATTGAAATACCCAGCTAAGTATAAGAAAATAATCAGCTCATTTTCCCTGGCACACAAGGAAACTTTGCACAGAAAACAAAACCTCAACTTCCACTCTTTTCTTCCACAATTTTATTCAATTACAGACAGAGGTGCAAGTCCCTATCGCTTCTTAAAGCGACAAAGAAAAATGGCATAAAGAATATAAAATAGCCTAAAAATATGATGATGCCCTCCTGTATTGTGCATGACAGAGAAAACGCCATATGTTCACCAAACCCTACTCCTTTCCTGCCTGGGCACATAAGAATGTTTCCCAGCCTCCCTTGCAGCTAGATGGGGCCACTGGAATATGGATGGAAGTGAGGCAAAGCACATCCAGGCCTTGTTCCTAAAACCTCCCCTGTGGTCCGCTGCACTCTCCCTGCGTCCTGTAGGTCAGCCCACAGGATGCAGGGGATTCTGAGAAGGACTAGAGGATGGATGAGCTTGAATCCCTGGATGACTGTAGGGAGCAGAGCCTGCCTCGCCCCCATACTCCCAGGTACCTGTGTTAAGTCCCTGTGCTACCCCCTGTGTGGGGGAGGTTGTTTCAGCAAGTGCTATAGCCTAACTAAGTGCAAAAAGCACAGGAATCAGTTCTACCATCTATTCCTTACGTGCAAGTCTGGAAATCTGCTCAGTTTAAGCTTCAATTTTTCATTTATAAAAAAAGATAATAGAATTGATCCTTATTATTGGCAGACTACAAATTCACCATTTCACCTACCAGATAAGCTTTATCTGTACCCCTGAAATCAGTGCTGGTGGCCCCTCTGGGGTCAGTCAAAGACCTGTGCAGAGCATCACCCACATTCCCAGCTGCGGTGGAACAAGGCCACGCTCACCTTCTTGTTTCCACTCTCCTACTACAAACAAGGGTCCTTTTCACGGTCTGTTTAGTGCTACGTTTTTCTTTGAATTTTTGTTCTTTTTGTTGGTGACTTTGCTGTTGAAAATGGTCCCCAAGGTACCGCTGAATGCTGTCTGGTGTTCCCAAGCATGCAAAGGCTGTGATATGCTTCACAGAGAAAATACACGTTACATAAGCTTCGTTCAGTCATGAATTAGACATGCTGTTGGCCATGAGTTCAGTGTTAATGAATCAACAGTATATATTAAATAAAGTGTCTTCAAACAGAAACACACATAAAACAAGGTTACGTATTGATCAGTTGGCAAAAATATTGTGACCAGAGGCTGGAAGGAACCTAACCCTAGAACATCTTCCTAGAAGCGATGATTCAGGGCTTGCTAATCAGTGCTCCTGGCAACTTCATAGAACCTCCTATTGCAAATAAGGAGAATTGACTATAATAGCGTCCTTTACAAAATAATGAACGTTGATGTGTTTCCTACCTTAATGGGGTATAAAAATGTTGATTATTGTTTCCTTTAAAATTTCAGCTGTACACTGGGCCAACAAAATCACTTTATTTACTCTCCATCCTACCTCAAATCCCTAGTGGAACAAGGATTAGTCCTCCTTGCTTGGTAACTACTGCCCACAGTAAAGCAAAGTATTATGTTCAAATTAACTTCCTTTATTATGCAGTTTTTTACACAGCTTTCGGAAGTCTCTAATTGCATTTTTTCATTTTCTTTTCTTGACAGTTGACTTTTTTCAAACTCTTTAATCATATCTGGTATTGTATGGACCAAACACCCCCTTTTCCCCAGAGTCCACTTGCCAGGAGCCCCACACCCTCTTGTCCTGACCTCACTTGGCTCCTCTGCAACTTTGCTCTCATCCTGAGACTTTCCTCACCACTCTCGCGAGATGCATAGATTCTTCCCGAAATCCCTCATCTTTTTTTTCTTGGTTCTCTCCCTCGTTTTGCTGAAGCACATCCCCCTAAATTCCCAACAACAGCTGAAGTTATTAATTCTCAACCAATCTTGTGATTATGGTCACCCATGATGTTGCCACTTCGACTGTACCATCACCTCAGTCGTTACCGCACAAGTTTGATTCTGTGTGCCTGAAAAACACTGGCTTTTGTGATTTACGCTAGTCACAGAAAAGATTATGTTCACAATTTCTGTGCAAAAGGAGCAGCATTAGCTCATGAAACAGCCAGCTGGGATTAATAGATCACCTCCTAACATTGAAGAAGTAAATGTGTTTGCAGGTTGTATTTAAGATGTATCACTTTCTGAACTCTAGTGATGTTTTTAGATTATAACTGAAAGAACGATATCACATGTTGCTGAGAAGAAAAGGAAAAATAAAAGTAGATGTACAATAAATTTGAGCAGTTGTTATGCTATTTTATTTTATGCTGATATTTACATAGGAAAATCAAAATGGCCAGTTGATGTAATTGCCCAAATAACTTAGAGAGGAAAAATTACCCTTATACTGCACCAAGATGTTGATACTAAATTGTTTAAAATGTGCATATGCACTAGTTTGATTTATTAGATAACCTTATAATCCTATAAGTGCCAAGCAACGGAGAAATGTCAACACGATTTGACAAGGAAATCCAGGTTATTATATAGATACTTTTTATTCCCCCAGAGATCACTTTCTGGGAATCAATTCAAGGATTTGGTTTGGTAAGAATCAAATCTACATCTCCAGGAAATTTAGGAATAAACAGTGCATCCCTCCACCATTAAGAGCATGCCTTTTATACCAGTGTGATTCTTGTCCTCTGATTCAATACTGGAAGGGACTTCCCATTCTATCCAATATGAATCTAAAAACCCTGAGAGGTAGTCAGTTTCCATTAAGTTACATTAGCACGGAGACCAGGAACATAGAAATTCTGATTTCAGTTACCTTAAATTGAAATAAAATCTTATTAAAGGAACTCAAGTCATTCATAGAAATGCTGGCTCACTGAAGCCATATGACTCAGGTCTTTGGTTATTTGGAGGTGTCTAGTCTAATGACTTCCTAGATTTGACAGTTTGGGGTAAGGTAATTCTTACACATTCAGGTGAAAATTCACAGCAGTCATTATTAAATGCCAAAAGAAGATATCTGAGATCAACTTCATGCCAATGACTTATCTACACCAACAATTTATCATGCAGCAGGTTCTTTGTGGCAGCTGGACAAGGATTACAAGAACTAAAATCCAGGAGATCATCTTTAAAGGTCTAGATGAGTTAAAAATTAACCTAACAAGGAGCAGCAGCTTTCACACCTGTAATGGAACCAACCCATCACATGGGGACACAGCTTCACTTTCAGGGCACCACTGCTGTGTGACTTTGATGTCCACTGGCCAGGTGCTAACATTTAAAATCCCTACAACACTGCTTCTATTCATTTCCACCTACGTGTTGCTCCAGGATGTTTTATGTCCCCTTTAACATCTCAATTTTTTTTTCTTTCTTTGGGAAACAAACACACATTTTGAATTTTTTTGAATTAACAGTGGAAAAGGCTGTTGATTTCAAAATTGTTAAGAAAATTAAATGCTGTCATATTGAATTGCTCCTTTGTTCACACAGATCTCAAGATGATCCCAGGTCCTTGGATGGAGGAGAAGAAAGCAGTCACAGAATACACCTCACCTTTGTGCTCCACCTCCACACACGGAATCTTATTTCCCAGACGGGCACTGACTACAGGTGCCTAACTGAAGAGAGCGAGCTTAAGTCCCTTCTGTTAGAACAAAACTGAGAAGGAGGAAGCTCACCAGACTCATCATCCAGAAGAAAAATGGCAGAACAATACAGTCCAAAATATAAATGGAAAAAAATAAGTTTTCTGCTACCAAATGTGAGGAGACAAAGCTTGCTGCTCTTGAATAGCTGATAATCTAACTGAAGTTTATTCTTTTGATACCTTCAAGGATAGCTCAGATGGATAACTCTGAGGTGGTTTTGACATATGAAAATAGTCAAAGGCATTCAGAGCTAGGTCCGGTAAATGAGTCTCCTGGGGGTGCTGTCAATGACAATGACGCCTGGAGACTGGAGGAGTGGCTTTTCTGCACCTGCCACTGCCCCCCATGCTCCCAACTCTAGGATCTACCCCCCACCCCAACTGAAAGTGCAGGTTTGAGCCGAGACCAGATGTTATCCTGTGCGCCTCGTCACATAGCTTGGTATGCGCTGATGCAATAAATTAATAATAATAATAATAATAAATATCTGCTGAAACACTGTCTTGGTAAAAAGACTGAGAATGGCCCCAAATCCTTCTCCTCTTGCATCTCACATAACCTCTCTAGAACAGCACAGTTTCTACATGGTAAATCTGCCTATTTGATCTTATCGAGGCATGTTCACAGTGTATCTATATGCAACGAATCTCTGTGATTTGCAACAGTTTTATTGGTACTTTATGGGTACCTATTAAAACTCTCGCTACCTCGTCATCATTTTCATCACTAGGAATGCTCGGCAGCTATTGCATCCTCCCTCCACCAGCCCACTTAGCAGCATCTTGCATTCACTGTTAAATAATCTTCACAACAAGCCTGCAAGATGAACCATGGTGAGAGCGGAAGACCTTGGGGGAGCAGGGAACTGGGTACGAGTCCAGCTCTGAATATGTGACACGGGATAAGTTGCCTACTCACTTTGAGTCTATTTTTCCAACAATAAAATAGTCATTAAAAACTTAAAATTTAGTATGGCTGTAACGTACGTTAAGTGCCATGTCTAACAAGTTTTTAATAAATGACACCTATTTTCATTATTACTATGATCTTAAAGATGAGTAAACTCAGGCTCCAAGATGCTAAGTCACTCAGGTAACCAACTGCATGGCTGGTTCCAGAGCCTGTGCTCTCTCTCATGTAAAATGTTTAACCACAGAAGGACATTTTACAATGTTTAGCACCTTTTGTTACCACCGTTTAAACTTTACACAGTATTTGTTTGTTTCTAATGTTTTCAAAAAAATATATTGATTATTCCCCACCTGCATCCTTGAAGGCACCACTACCATAAGAGGATGTACGTCCCTTTCTATGAAGGCTCCTCCTACGTTTCCACAAGGCACTAAAGAAAATAGGCACCTCTCTACCTATTATACACACATTCAATTTCCTCAAAAAGCACAAAATCCTGGGGAAGCAGATTAGCCAATGAAAACCTTAACTACTAAGTTACTTCCTTTTAGGTCCACCATGATTTCACGTATGTCCTAGACATGAGTTCCTGCCCATCTCTACAATTCTTATTAGTTGGGCAATGAGAAAGAAACTGATTACCCATCTGGTTTAATCTTTTGGCTTCATAGGCTATATCTGGAATTTACAGTGCTTCTCTAAGAAGGCCCTGGAGTTTTACAAAGTAATTCATAACTCCTTTGAAATATTTCCCTTAAACCATAGAATCCGATCTTTTGAAAATCCTTGTAACTCATAATTCAGTCTATGCACTTAATAAGCGTTCTTGAGCACAGCAGGCTCTCCATAAATATTTGCTGACAGTTCAATAGCATTAGCTGATGATGGTAACGCACTTAAAAATATATGCAAACTATGTCAAATTGCGCAGTGTGGGTACAGCCACACAATAACTCAAAAGAGTGTCCCTAAAGCAGCCAACCCACGTTGATGTTTCTCTTACTCTATGCTTACATGTTTGCAAGTGTGTGTGTATCTCTCTCTCTCTCTCATTGCTGGCTCCTTTATATCATTCAAGTCTCATTTCCAACGTCAGTGGGAGCTTGCATTGACTACCTGCTCTCTGCCCACTTACTCTCTTTGCCATTGTTCCCTTTTATTTTCTTCATAAGACTTCTTATGTCTGAAACATCTTATTCATTCATTCATTCACTCATTTACCCTTTCACCATCTGTCTCCTCCAAACAGAGTGACAGCTCTCTGACAGCAGGGTCTTAACTTATAGGTTACCACTGAACCTCAGCACCCACAAGGGTGCATGGCACATAAGCAGGTGCTAAACAAATAATATGTGAATAAAGGAAGAAAGGGATGAATAAATACAGCTGTTTTTATAGTTCTTCTCATAACTTAACCAGTTATGTCTCATAACTTAACCAAACTATAACCCAACATGTGAGTAAGAGCTTGTTTCCATTTATAACTCTTGAAAGTCTTTAGAACCATTCTATATATACTTAGGTACTTAAAAATCTCTGATTAAAAAAATGATTTGGGAAGTATATAAATTACTCTGTTAGGTAAGCAAATTATTTAATTCCAATGGTTCACAGACTAGATGGCCAAATATTTTAACAACAAAACCATTATTAACTGACTACAGCATTTTCTGAAACCACTGATGAGACAACTTGGGATATATTGTTCATTTATTTCCAAATCTCAAGTTTTCTCCTATAGGCATGAAGCAGAGCACAAGTAGTAAATCATCCCTGGTTTCAACTGGTTAGTTTTTTTCATCATATCATAAGCCTTAAGATTCCTAATCCCCATTTTACCGCTGAAAATGTAAACTTCATAATGAGGTAAAAAGTATATTGTTACATTATTTTTGCAAGCAATTTGTTAGCACATGTTGGAGTCTGGAAAACCATCTCCTACATACTTATTAAATATAAAGCTTTCAACACATTGGTTGATGCTAACCTTTCTAGATTCCACTAGACTTCTAGAACAGTAGAGGTAAACAAATCACTCCAACAATCACAGAATGAAACGATTAAGAAAATTCTGCAAAAATGGGTAAAATAGTAAACTAGAGTCAGAAAACATCCAAGATATAAAACTTATCATATGTAAACTGAATACAGAATGGAATTTGCCTGATGGCTCCAAATTTCAGCTAAAGCTCAAATCTGAAGACAGCCAGTGAAAAGTTATTCTGGCCTTAAAGACACATCACCTCAGGGCCTATTAAGAAGTACCTGAACTGGTCTTTGGACCAACCACATCCATCACCTCCCTCCCATCTCTATAAGAGACTAGAGATTGCTGGGGAGGAGATTCTCTGACCTAAAGCAATTCACACACATTGGGAGTGCTCTGACCTTCCCCACCCTCCAATCTGAAACTGAATAATGGATACCCCAAGGCAACCCCTTGAAGTGCTAAAGGGTACTTGCAGGGAGGAAAAACTAGACTGGCCATTTTAAATACCTGAAAGTTACTAAAGAACTAGAAGGTCTACCCAAGAAGTTGTTAAATACCTTGTGTTTGAGGTTTATGAAGTATTTTTTGCAGAAGATCAGACCAAAATATTGCCCCATGCATTAAACTGAGTTTACTGACCACCCATTAGGGAAAATATGCAGTTCATTGAATGCTAAACACCTTTTCATGTTTTTGGCAAGGCTATTTTAAAAGAATTTCCTCATTTTGTTTTCATTCAACATCATTAAAACAAGAAAAGAGATGAAATCCCTAATTCTGTAAAATTATTAACCTGACCTTGAATACATATGCATATATTTGTATTGATTTCGATGCACAAAGACAGACACACACACACAGAAAACAGAGCTCTAAAATTGTTACTCAGTCATAGGTGGTTTTAAGTTATTTCTTTTTTCTTTTCTTTTAAAGGAAAAACTACTCTGTTCATACTCCCCAAGTCCTTCAATGGGTTTTCTTCTTTGAGAATGTTTTCTGCCTGGAGATGGTCATTGAAATAAATGAAAAATGGACAAGCCCGGCCAAGTGAATTCTTGGCTGTAATCTCCTTGGGAAGTGCTTTGTGGGTAGGCAGCTGAAAGAACTGCTATAAAAGTCACGGAGTTGGCATTTAATCATTTCCGCCTCTCCATTCCCGGGTCACATCTCTCCTTTTTGCTTGCATAAGAAATGTAAGGCTGCTAAGAAGGAATCAATGTTTTAATGTCTAAGTTCAATCAACTACCAAAGATTTGTTTTCTAATAAGTGTTTCTTCAACAAATTTTCTGCTTTTCCCCATGGTGAGAAAGATAAACCACATCAATGGTACCACCATTTATTAAAGTTCTTATAGCTCTGATTTTTGTATAAATAGTAGAGTACCTAGCAGTTGTGCTGGAATCTGCTACTCTTCTCCCTATAGCCTCTTGTCTCCTCTGTAGTAATAAGGACTGGGCATCTAGTGAGGTACCCTGCCACACAGCTACCCACCTACATTATCAGGCTTCTCCTGCATTGGGTGTGGTCTGGTGGCCAAGTTTCCGCCAGAGAGATTTGCAACTTCCAAGAAGCCACCTCATGGGAGAGGGAGGATTGCCCTTTTTTGTCACTTCCTCTTTCCAACTGGCTGGAATGCAGATATGATGTGATGACTAGAGCTCTAACAGCCATCTGAGGCCATGAGGTAGAAGCTCCCTGATAGCATGGGGAAGTCATCATACCAGCTCTGGACTACCTACCTTCGAATTTCTTTTATCTAAAAAAGAAACAAACTATCTCATTGAAGCTACTCTCATTTTAGGCTTTTGGTCATATAAGGCCAAACCTAATCTTAATTCAATTTGTGCTTTCTTGGCACTCTCTCTACCAAATTCTATTCTCAAAACCCATTTATGCCCAGTTATCAAAAACAAGGTCTCTAAATTCTCCCAGGCAGATTTATATGAAGCCGTTAACTAAATTCCTTCATTCCATAAGTCTAAGTGGCAGGCATGGCATTGTCTTAGAACGGTACTGGAGATCATCTATGCAATCCCAGAAGAATTTATCTGGCCCAGAATGGAAACAACAAAGGTGGAGACTCCAAAATCTTCCATCCTCTTCACTAGCCTAATAAGCCAGCAAAATATGTGCCTCTGAGAACTACACATGCCCAGGTTTCTAAACTAGAACGAGAGGATTAGACTCACTGTCCCAAGACAATGTGTTTGCATTGAGAGCATTATCCTAAATGAAGTCAGTCAGTCAGAGGCCTGTTGGCTTAAACCAACTCCCTCCAATATATGCTTAGTCTCAATGCATCTTTTAAACTCAAGTTCCAAGCTGGTGGACTGACATCAGACTTTCCTGTTATGAGTTTCTGTTCATTTCCTTGGACGGATTATATAATTCCTATTACAAAATGTTTGCAAATCACTCTTAGCACTTCGATGATAAGATGGCTCTGCTTCAACACATTACCAGGCTATGTATTTCTCCACATTGCAGAGAAACAACCACCGCTGCAGCTGTGGCTTGGTTTAATTCTTTACCTCTGCCCTTTTGGAAGTTTAGTATAGTCTAGTAAATGGTGTTATTATCCTGAAGGCTAACTAAGTGAAGCCAAACAGTCTATAGTAGGTTTTTAAAAGCCCCAAAGATCTCTTGTAATACTCTAACCATGCAAAATGACAATTTGTAAACCTGCACAAGCCGCCAACTTATTTAGTTTCATGACAATTAGAAAATCACCATGACATTATTAGTTTCATTTTGTATAAAAGATATATTCTTTAGGGATTTAATTGATATAATGTATAAACAGAAAATATCTTTCTCACATTATGAAGCGTGAAAAAAATTCACAGAAATTCCGAAAGCTGATTGAGGTTAGAAAAGATGAAAACATACTACAATTTGCCTCTTAAAACCACTTTCCTGTACCAACTGCTATATGACTTAAGCCCAAATGAATACCCTAAGGATGTTATCATAGCTTAGCTCTGTTTCTTATTAGAATAAGGCTTCCACACATATCCCTGGACACATTTATATAATGTCTTCTCTATTCCTGGTTAACTTCCTGGACTCCTGACCAGACATTTCCATAAGGCCATCCTAACAACGGATGCCATTCACTGCATACTCCGTAAGAGGGCTCTGTGCATGGAGGCTCTTTGCATCCCACTCTGTGGATGGACAGAGAAAGGACCACAGCATGCTAACTCATGACCTTTTGGAGTGATGGTCTGATTCATTCAGCCAATTCTTACTCCCAATTTTGAGTAGAGCACTTAGCACAATACCTGGAGTGTGGTAAACACTCAACTGCATTACCATTATTGTTCTTATTACTACTAATTTCTTATCCTAAAAGTTAGTAGTTCCTGACTAGTAGGAGCCATCAACTAAGAAAATAATCAACAGTAATACATCACCAACTACCTGCTATGAAATAATGAATCCAATAAAATGATGGATATAAAAACGGTTTTAAAATCCTAAGGGCGGTTTCTTCAGCAGAGATATGTCCCAATACCTCCATCTGGGAGCAAACTAAGTTGTGCTCTGCTTTGTGCAGAGCAAAGGACTCAATGTCCTTTGCTTTTAAAAAAATCTTTTACAGTTTCTAAAATAAAAATAAATGTAAAAATTAAATTAAGAAGTCTAAGGACTGGTTCAAAGGTAAGGTGTAAGGGATCTTTGTCATCTGAATATCCAAGTCCCTACAGCTAAGAGGGCTGGGTGTGGAGCATAAGCCACCTTAGTACAATATTCACTGGTAAATTGAGCACTGATAAGAATAGTTCCAACTGAAACGGCCCTTCCTGACGCTTATGTTCCTTCCTCCCCTTCAGCTCAGTGTCATAATCCGTCTCTTCCTGATTTTCAGATGAGGTATATCCAAAGGTATAATGCAAATGGAATGAAAATAATCACAGATCTCACAAGGATGTAGTATTGCATAAAGGCAATGAAAGCAGTGCTGAAAACCTGCTCACATCACAGCAGAGCTGTTGACAAGAGTGGGACTAGCTAACAACCAAAGAGGTTAAAACTGACTAGGATGAAGGCAGGATGGTTGCTTCCAAGAGGATGATCTAACTCCTAAAGGATTTAGAGAGGCTCTTGAAGATTGTTGCAGAAGTGACCCTCTCTGATCAGGCAGTGGAAAGTGTAACGTGCAACAAAGGATGTCCTTTCATGTTATTACACAATTCCAGAAATATTAGGAGGAGCATCCACAGTGATGGCTTAGTCTGCTCGAGCTGCCATAACAAAATACCACAGACTGGAGGGCTTAAACAACAGCAGTCTACTTTCCCACGGTTCTGGAGGCTGGAAGTCAAAGATCAAGGTGTTGGCAGCTTTGGTTTCTTCTGAGGCCTCTCTCCTTGGCTTGCACATGGTCTTCTCACTGTCCTCACAAGGTGCTCTGGTGTCTCTTTCTCTTCTTATAAAGACAACAGTCATTGGATTAGGGCCCGACCCTTATGATCTCATTTAACATTAATTCCCCCAAAGGCCAAATACAATCTCATTGGTCTGGGGTTTGTTCTTGGTAGGCTGATTGCGGATAGAGGGACCACAACTTATCGGCACAGTCCAAGGGTGTGCTGACAGTCAGAGGTCGGTTAATGACACACCAGGTGTCTCCTCTCCCTAAGCATGACCAAGCACCATGCTTCATTCAGGGCATTCCGAAGAGAAGGGTTCTCATCTTAAGGCCAGAGCACAGAAAGGCGTAAAACACCTTCTACTGCTCCTGGAAATAAGAAACCTATTCTCCCACCTTTGTTCTTTATGCAAATCTGTACAAGCACTTCCCTCTGTTCTTTATAAAGAGTCCAACATGGAAAAATAGCAATTTTGGTAGTAAAAATTCTCTACCAAAAATGATAGTTCAATAAAACTAGACCACTTAGCACTTTTATAATGAGTCTATTAAAACAGGTCTTTCAGGATAAAGCATTTAAGACCATGACTGTTCTAAATGACTTAAAAACAGAGTAAAAGCTAAGCACAACCAAAGCAGTATTGTGAATGGTTAACTGAATGAGGACCCACCATCTATACAATCAATCATTAATAAAGCCAAATATTTCAGGTTTATTCTGCAGTGACTGATTAAAATATATTAAATGGACATGGCTGAGCCACGTAGACATGGCTAAAGTACATGAATTATCTGGCAAATCTAAGTAGCCCCATCCAAGACTCCAAACGTGGGAATCGTCAGAAGTAGAATCAACGCTGCCCATGACGAGCACAGCACACATAAGCAATACTGTCCCAGGGAAGGGTTGCCTGAATAGATTCATCTACATGGACCATGGTTATACTGTTGTGTAATAAGTTCTCTTAAGTGCACAAGTTCCTTCCCCAAAATATCTCCTTTTCATTCCTCACTCTTTTATGGAAAAAAAAGAAAAAAAGAAAAAACTTTAACGTAATGGGCATGGCTATTGCACAATAATATGAATATACTGAACACTATTAAACTGTACCCTTAAAATGATTAAGATGGTAAATTTTATGTTATGTAGACTTTTTACTACAATTTAAATTTTTTTCAGTAAAATGCAAAAAAAAAAAAGAAAAAACCAACAGAGAGAGAGAGAGAGAAAGCCATAGACTTTTGACCTATTCATATTTTCAGCTAAATCACAGGCCAAGTAGGACAACATAAGAGATGTAAAATCTAAATCTCAGGAATATTTCAATTTATACCCTTTGTTCAATGGGAATTTATTCCAAATATAATTGGTACAAACAGCAGCACATGGACAAATAGAGAATTTTTTGGTGCGTCTGATTTCTTTTTTTTTTTTGACTTCCATACTTTACACCTATTTGATGGAAGGGATCAGAGGAATTGTTTCACTTAATTTCACCCTTACTACTTGCAGTAGAGATGCCAAGACCACTGTTTTTTCAAATTTCATAATGGGAAATTTTCATTTATTGAGACAAATAGGGATGTTGGTACAATATGGTAGAAATATCTGATACAGATACAGCATATACAGTATATCATTGCTATAAATGAAAAAGAAAAAAATTCCTCATATTTACTTTGTGTACTTCCTTCTCCTCTTCATGTTCAAAGCTTCTGATTAGAGTTAATTAATGTATCAAGGTGTCCTCGAGTCCTGGTCACGCTTGTGCATGCACATGCCCACACATAACTACACACACGCACACAAATCCACATACACGCACACACAGTATTCATGGCTGACTTTACTATCAACAAAAAGGTCCAACAATCATCTTTTATTTTTTTCAGACCCAAGTGAAGGATGTTTTTGTTTGTGCATCAGATCCATTGATGAAGTCACCACAGCTCTGGGAATTACTCACTAGCTAAGTAGGCTTGCTGTGACACCAGGGGAATACGAACCATTGTTTTTTCCAGGAGTCACAGTAGCAGACACTACTCTGCTTGTTCTTATTTAAAGGTTGAAGAGAAGGGGACTCTTGGAAAATAAATTCTAAAAGATCTGAAAATCATAACAGCTTTACGTCTGCTTTAAAAAAACTTAAAACATATCTAAACACAATTAAATTTCTAACCCAGTTCATTACGTATTATTTATCCTTGTTTTTTTTTTTCCAGTCAGCCTCATTCACCTCTTCCAGTGACGGAAGAGTCACCTCTTCCAGGCATCTAACAACAAACGCTCTCAACTTCTAGCAAAAAAAGAATCTCTCTCAAGTCCTCTTAGAGAAGGTGGAGGCACTTCTTCTACCTCCATGCAAACTACTCAAGACGCAAGGAAGGTGACAAACCAACCTCCAAACCATAGTCACTGAAACAGGCTGACATACTTCGCATTAAAGAAGGCCATAAGCTCCAAACCATGATATAACTGTGTCAGGTCTGTGCTTACACCTAACTGATTCCCTTTAATACAACAGTTCATTGGAAGTACCTTCTACTCACAAATACTCATCACTGAAAAGTAAGCAACAAAGAAGGAGACTCATCTGGACACCAACTGTTTGCCTGGTACACGCCAAAATAACTTGTAATTTAGAATTGCTTGCTTTCACGTGTCTCCTGTCTTCTTTCTGACCTACTTCACATCCTTTTATTCCTCCAAGTGATTTATAAAGTTTAAGAGTTGCCGTGCCCTTTCTCTCAGGAAACACTAGCACATCCTCCAGAACAGTTAAAAAATAGATAATGATCCCCCTCATCGTCTCCCTGTTCTAGCTGAGTTCTGTTTGTCACCCACAGGGCCATCAGCAAAGGCTCTCAGGAGATAGTCGTAAACAAGCAATTAACACACCCTCCAAAGCTGCGGTGTCTGCCCCACATGTCTCCTCCCCTCCCACTGGAGGCTTCTCCACCAAGCTCTGCTCAGACATGTGTGCTCCTGCCTTAAACTCTGAAGGCTAGAGGGCGAATCGTCATGACTCAGTAAAAGCTGCTTGCGTTGGGGAGGTGGCAGTGGGGACAGCAGTGAAAGAGAAGGGCAGTGTCCAGAAACAAGACCTCCACTCAAATTCACAGCTGGGTCACCACCTTTGTGGCCCTGGGAAAGTTGCTTAACCTCTCTAATTTCTTTCAGCTGTCAAATAGAGAATAAGTACAGGACAACTCACTGGTCACCCTGAGGATTACCCAGGACGGCATGTGAAGTTCTTCACTCGTTGCCTAGCTGATCATAGTAAAACCCCAATACTTACTGTTTGCATGAACTCAGCCTCCTAAATAGATCTGTGAATGGGCTTAATAAATTGAACCATTTATGGACATTTCCTTGAGTTCCTCCAATTAAAGCTGTTATCAGTTTCGAATCAATTTAAATCAAATATTTAAAACCTGGCACAGCACCATCACCCTGGTCTGGCTCTTCTCCTAGGAAGCCTGCTCAACACCTGGTATCTTCAGGCTGCTGAGTCAAGGTTCTCTCATATTCTAACTTTGTCTCAAAGAAAAATGTCTGTCTCTATATCCTCCTTTTATGACAAAAGCCCTAAGACAAAGGTACAAACTCCAATGTTAAGAGTGTAAGTGTAATGCTTGTTCCCGGTTACCTGTCTAGATCTATTACATTAAGAGTGACCCCCAGCCATCCATCTTAAACCGCCCATGACACCAGAGAGTCACAACGAAAATATTTCACAAGATCTGGATGTATAAGATGTGTCGATTGTGGTGTCTTCCATGCCCACAGTTCTTCCTAAAGGCAGCAGCCTTAAATGACTGTATTCTTTTTTTTAATTTTTATTTTATATTGGAGTATAGTTGATTAACAATGTGTTAGTTTCAGATGTACAGCAAAGTGACTCAGTAATACATATACACGTATCTATTCTTAGGTGACTGTATTCTGTTCTGCCGAAACTGCTACCTGGGCCAGGGAAGGGTAGTACCATGAGGTGGCCTGGGATCCGGGGCACAAGCCTGTCTCTTTAGAGACCTGAACTAGAAAATACTGGAGGAGTGAGATGGGGAGGTGCAGGATGAGAGGGAGAGTGGCTGGAGGGGCCACAATGAACCACAGATGCCTGGAGAACGTGATGAGAAAGGAAGAATCAGGAGGTCGTGGGGACTGTCTGGAGGTGGTGCAGCCCAGAAGGGAAGGCAGGAAGCCGGCTGGCGGCAGCTTGCCCAGGCCCAGGGATGCTCGATTACATGACTCACAGCCTTCAAGTGAAGATCCAGAAACACCTGCTGCCGTGGGCCCCAGCGCAGCAGTTCTGGATTCAGGATAAGCCCTCATGCTCCCAAGTGTGCCAAGCTCAGCCCCGGGTTCCCGTGCTCAGATTTCCACGAGCTTCGGTTTCGCTGACCGCCTGGGGTGTGTGCTCATCTGAATGGATCTCTGTCCTTACGACCCAGAGTGTCACAGCATCCCGTGGGGATTTCCAATGTTACGGAGACTCCACCTTTTACTGCTGTAACTTATCCCTCAAAACATCCCCTGGTAAAGGAGACACTGGAAAATGGACCCCAAACAACTTCTATGACCGACTTTTATAACATACAGTTTTGTATTTCATTACAACATTCTTTCTGCATCATGTCACACTGCTCAGTAAAAGTCCTCCTTTACGACAGCATTCATTCATCATAGAAGGGAAGGAGCTGCCTGCCTGTTTTGTTCCGTGTCAGGGGTGACGCTGGGCAGACGGAAATGAGCCCCATGGGAATAACTTTACAAGCTGCCTCTCTGCCCTTACGCTGAGGCTCCCCGCACAAACAAGCCCCCCGGCCCTCTGCACACGAGGTGGAGGAGAGCCATCTGCTTGGAAAGCACATGTTTCCGTCCAGCAGCCTGCCCTGAGCTAGCATGTCTCTCCATCCAGAGGGCTGCATCATATTATATTTTGCATAGCTCTGTTTTACTTATTTCAGGAGATGCCAAGTTCATGGAATGTTATAGTCTAAAAGTATTACCAACTATAAGATAAAGCATATTTTAAACATGTTCCCCAGGCCTGCATAGTGTACTATTTATGTGCAACAGTGTAAATAAACAAAGTTTCAAAGATTAGAAATGTGCAGGGCTTCCCTGGTGGCGCAGTGGTTAAGAATCCGCCTGCCAATGCAAGGGACACGGGTTTGATCCCTGGTCCAGGAAGATCCCACATGCTGCAGAGCAACTAAGCCCATGCGCCACAACTACTGAGCCTGCGCTCTAGAGCCCGCGAGCCACAACTACTGAAGCCTGTGCACCTAGAGCCCGGGCTCCACAACAAGAGAAGCCACCGCAATGAGAAGCCGGCGCACCGCAACGAAGAGTAGCCCCTGCTTGCTGCAACTAGAGAAAGCCCGAACAGCAACGAAGACCCAACGCAGCCAAAAATAAATAAATAAATGTATAAAAAAGAAATGTGCAAAAATGCATATAGAAATACTCTTGCTCCATGCTCTTTCTTTCGGGAACAAAAAGTCATGAGGGTAAATCGAGACTTGTATTTGTCTTTAAGAAAGGTAGTTTAATCTGAGACATTCAAAGGGACAATTAGGTCAGCTATCATGTATCAAAATCTTGGGCAAAATGCCAAGCATTTAACTTTAAAAACTGCATTGGAATTTGGATAAATATTTAAACTACTTTTATAAACACTGATAAAGCATGAAAGTATGAAAGTGGATTTTTTATTTGTTTCAAATAAATGGAATATATTGACATTAACCTGGCTAATACAACACATAGCTCTGCAAAAGTGTATCAGTTGAGGCAGATTGTTTTTAGCTGCAAGAAACTAAAATCTTAACTCAAACCTGCTTAAGCCATTAAAAAGAAAAATCTCCCATAAGCAGAAGAACAGAGGTTGTGTAAATTGATAACGGGAACATCAAAATCCCATCTCTCGGCTCTGCAGTCTCAGTGTTGGCTGCATCTTTAGATGTGTAGCAATATAGATTTAGCAGCTTTGTGCAAGAGTCTAGAGGTGACAATGTCCAGAGGAAAAATATATATGATCCATTTTTGTAAATTTTTCTTTTGCTTTTTAGAAAATTTTTTATTCTGAAAAATTTCAAACGTATGGAAAAGTTACAAAAATTACACAGCCCATATATCCTTCACTGAAATTCATCAGTTGTTAACATAATTCCCCATTGCTTTGTCTCCCTCTCCATAATATATACATAATACTATTATTGCTGACCCATTTGAGAGTATGTTGCAGACATCATGATCCTTTACCCTTAAATACTGCAGCATCTCTCTCCTAACAACTGGGAGAGTCTCATGTGCCATCTGTACCGAGTTGACTAGTGTCTCCCCCAAAATTCGTGTCCACCTGGAACCTCAGAATGTGACCTTATTTGTAAATAGGATCTCTGCAGATGCAATTAGGTAAGATGAGGTCATAATGGATTAGGGTGGGGCCTAAACCCAATGAGTAGGTGTCCTTCTACGGCCATGTGAAGACAGAGGCACACACGGAAAAGGCCGTGTGATGACAGAGTTTGCAGCGCTACGGCTGCGAGCCAAGGAAAGACAAGGATGGCCAGCAACCGCCAGAAGGCAGGAAGAGGCAAGGAAAGACCCTCCCCTGGAGCCTTCAGAGGGCATTTGCCCTTCCCAACTCCTTGCTTTCAGACTTCCAGCCTCCAGAACTGTGACAGAACGCATTTCTGTTGTGTTAAGCCACCCAGTTTGTGGTCCTTGGTTACAGCAGCCCTAGGGAACTAATACATAAGCACAACACATTTATGAAGTTCAGGAAGTCTAACACTGATACAATGCTAGTATCTAATATACAATCTATATTCAAATTTCATAAAGTTTCCCAAAATGTCCTTCATAGCATTTTTTTTCCCCCAAACCACACTTCAATCTAGGATCACACATTGTGTTTAGATGCCATGCCTCCTCAACCTCTTTCAATCTGAACCTGTCCTTCAGCCTTTCATCATCCTTCATCACATTGATGGTTTGATGAGTACAGGTCAGTGGTGTGATACAGCAAATGAGATTGCTAGGATCCCCATCATACACAGGGTGTTTCTTTTACAGTTGCTCATGCTGTGCATGGTACCACCACCACCAACCTCTCTGTCTGTCCACCCTCCTCCTCACCACGGTAAAATTCCTACCCCTGTTGAAAGGCCCAAATAAAGGCCTACCCCCCGCCCCATGAATCTCTTGCCCACTCCTGATTATATCATTTCTCCTGCTTCTTGAATTACATCCATAATAGTTACTATCTTAAGAGTTCATTTGACACTTAACAATAACTCGACTTTATTGTCATTCAACTTTTCCTAAGTATGCATCGTATCTTACCAAAATCACCCTTACTGCTAGTACTATGTACTCAATATGTACATTACTTGAATTTAATTTAATTAACATTTTCAGTAATTTATTACACAATTAAATACTTGGTACTCTCATTAACGGACTTTTCCTGCTTTTCCTGCTTGACTTGGGTATAGCGGCAAAAGAAAGTAATGAAGAGCAGATCTTTCCATCTCAGAAAAGTCAGCAATTATAAATCAGTAATTATTTCCATAAGAACAATTACGCTTTCAGGTATACAGCTGATGTTTCCTCATTAGGAGAAAGCACTCCAGAGAATAGACTATGACTCATAGATAATAGGGAAGGTGGTTTTATTATCAGCGATTGCATTGAAAAGCTATATGATCCTGTTATTCATAGAATAAGGAAAATGAAGGAATTAGAGTCAAGCCTCACTTATTCGTACTTACGTTATTGAAAGCCTATCTGACTAAAATAGAGAAGTCTGATTTATTAATGTTTCTGAGGAAACAGTTTGATTCTTTCAAGTATAAAGAGTTATTTTTTAAAAGCCAATTCATAATGAATTGCTCAAATGAAATCTTGCTTTAATAAATATATAAGAAGGGGCTGTAATTAGCAGATCAGAACCAGAAACATGAATCAAACAGAAAACTAATTTAGTTCAGAATCAGATCTGGGAATGCTTTGACATCCTAGTTTTATTCCAGTTTCATACTTTCCGAAAATATAAAATTGGTTCATTAGGTGGTTTTGCTTTTCCTTTTAAAACTGAATTAACAGTTCCTTTCTGGTTCAAAATATGGTTCAATTTCCTAAGTCAAAGAAAGCTTCAGCATCTTCTTCTTAGCCTGTGTACTGGCATCGCTTATGCTGGAAATTGCAGACTCTGTACCTAAATAAGAGCTTTACTGTGCTTGCAGGTAAGTCATCTTGCTCCCCTTCTGCTTTTGTTTCCTTTATTCTTATTACTTGATCCCTTTTCATGCCTTCATGATGCATACAAAAGTAAGCATCACTCTAGCCCTTTTTGAATTATCACAAATAACTGAATCTTCCAACCTGGGATTAATCTTTTCATCCTCTACAATCCCAAAGCATCTCTAGGACCCTGATCTTACTTTTCACTCAAAACTTGGATACTTGGTCTTGGAAAAAAAGTTCTTTCTGATCCAGGGATGGATTTCAGTGATGAGTCCCCAATAGAGAAATAAGCACTAAATCACATTCAGTTACATATATCTCTATTGAGACTCCTCTCCTCATTGCCTGTCTAGTTATGCTTACTCTCATATATAGCAAGAACTGTTTAAAACCTTCTAATTAAATAAGCACAATGAAGACTTCCTACCTTCACAAACTTCAAGGTTTAGTTTGACTGAGCAGATAAAAGTTTTGCTAATATGTCAGTAAGTCTAGGGTGTGGTCCTCACGAGTCTATGCTGTTTTAAAAATGGAAAACAAATGGAGATGACCAGCATGTCAACCATACTGTCTATCAGTTTCCTCCTTTATGAAGTTCAAGGCTCAGTGTCTCAGGCTAATTCAGGTTCTTCATGAACAGCCAAAGCCTTTAGAGCAAGTTACTGTACTCTTCCACTGTGACGCCCCCAAATCGCCCCGTGAGAGACCTGTCAGGACGACACACGACAGTCTGCAGCTTATATTGGCCTTTCTTTGGTCTTTGGCCCTGTGCACAGGACTCAGCTATGCTTCAGGCTCAGTGAGCCCACACTCACCCTGGAATCTGCTGTTTATATAGAGTCTTCAGCCAAAAACTATAGTTGAAGGAAGATCAGCAAGAATGATCTCCCAATGGATCAAAAAACATTTCAGAGTGTAAAACCAGAATGTGTTCTGGTTCTCTTTCTTCTTAACCTTTAACATATTGATTTAAAATCACAACAGAGAACAGAGAGATAAGTCATCTCCAGACAACGTGTTTTTAGTTTCACTACTTGGACAGACAATGGGCCTCTCTCTGGAACTATCAGGAAGAATGACCACCGTTTGAATATTCTAAGCTCAAAATCATAGTTTTGGGAAGTTGTCCTCCAATATTAACTGGCTTATAACCAGCAACTCATTTCGGGGTACATTTTGCAACGAATTTATGGGGAGGCTTTTGCAGGTAATAAAATTAGACATATGAACTGGTAAAGTTTTTTGTGGTTGAAATGAGTCATTAATCCTGCTCTGAAACTGTCCTGGCTAAATTCATCACAGCCATGTATTTCCACCCCTATGAAACTGCTTTTATTGAGGGGTGCTTTGGAGAAATCCTCTCTGCTTATACTGAGGGAAGCTATAAGAAATGGCCACATGAAACTTACTCCATACCTGTGATTATTCTTAAAACTAGTATCAGAGCATCACAAGATAAAGGCCTTACTCGGAGGATAAAGGTACTGACCCTTCATTGAAAAATGTCATTATTTACATTCAGAATCCATAATGATGAAAGCATATTAGAAAAAGAACATGAAGAAGAGGGATTTCTCCAACTCTTAATTACCATAATTCATGAATTCTAAATCCCCACGTATTGTAAGACGCACCATTATTTTACGAACTAAGAAAGAAATAAAAGCTGTCAATTAAATTATGCCACAATGCCTTATCACTTCAAATTTTTGTTTCACACCTAGTAAGAGAGTTCTTTTATACACAGATTTTTATCAGATATCACCTTTGTACTTAAGTAAAAAGGAAAATATCAGAAAAAAATGAATTAGTTAAGTATCTCTAACACTTTTTTACATTCAGAATCCAACTTCGGATTATGTTTTGACTCCAAACCATCCAGTTCCACGTCTTTCCACACAATATTACCTCTGTGCCATCAAAAGCATTGATGACACAACATCTGTAAGACGGCTCCACTACTGTCACCGGGATTTCCTTCCAAGCTGCTGATACGCATGCTGCACACTTGCTGCTGGTCCTCTGGATGTCCATGCGTTCAAAGGCAATCACAAGTACATCACAACTGCTGCATGGCTGAAAGCTGCTGTCAGACACCATTGACTATAAGAAGCAATCCTGTTTCCAGAATTATTATAATGGAAACATGTGTTCCTTAGAACCAATGCAATGTGGTAGTTTTGCGACCTTGCACAAGTCCCTTAGCCTAGATTTCATCTGCTAATCGAAAGGAGCATCCTTGATCAGCAGGAAAGGCTCCCAGGGCTTTAAGATTCTGCGACTTTATTTGTACTGCTTTGTTTATTAGGTAGTTAGGTTCGAAACAATCAATAGGATGCTTTTAGACTATTTGAAAACAATTTGAGAATAGAGAGAGGTCCAAATTTCTCCTGCTCCCTTCATTTGGCACTACCTGATGAGACCTACAGATTACTTCTGGATGCCTTTACCCAAACCTAGGCTGCAATGCACAGATTTTAACTTAAGGATATCTACTCAACTGGTTTTTAAGAAAGCACAGCACCTAGAGGGGAAGGAGACAGGTACCAATGCCCATTTATTAGAAGGAAAACCATGTCCTTCATAACCAAACTGAACATGGGTTCCAGTCACAGGCCTACTACTTACCAGCTCTGTTGAGTTTAGACAATTATACAATGCCTCTGTGACTCCCTCAAAGTCCTCCTATGTAAATGAAGGTGAACATTCATGCCTCAGTTTATGTGAAGGAATACACATCTGGTATAGCATCTAGCACCACGTATAGTCAATCAACGTTCCCTTCAAGGATATGAATTCTGTTGAATTCTTCCCTAAATCCTAGACCCACAATTATTTGTAAAGTTGCCTTGATTAATGCATTGCTTCCTACTCAATGACCAAAGGAGAGGGGAGCAGGCTTTGAATTTCTATACTCTTAAAAATGTCACGCTCATGAAGATAAGCAGTATCCCTTCTTTCATAGCAGCTAATTTATTTGGGATCTTTTTATTTCCTCATGAAAGTCAGAGAGTTTAGTACCTTCTAAATATCACAGCTATATGAAAATGGTACACTACTTTAATAAAATTATGTTATGCAAGAAATCACCAAAGCCACTGCTGCCCCACCAGCCATCCCATGGCAAGAACCTGTGCTAACTTTGAACTCCTGGGGCCCCGTAGGGCCAAGTTTTTGAAAATGATGTTTGTCTTCTCACCTTATGAAACATTTTGCCTGCTTCTGTCCATTTCAATTTTGATTACCAAAAAACCCACTAGTTTAACTTTCTGCCATAATTGCAGTCTATCAAAAAAGTTCTATTTATTGTAAGCATACAACTACTCTCAAATCCAATTCACCATAGCACAAAAGTGATAAAAATCATGGTGTTTGTTCTATTGTGATAATGACTTATTTACTTGTTTCTAAAAATTCTGTTTGCAATCAGGAATGCCACCTGTGGGTTTAAAACAGGAAACAAGAAATAGAGGTTTTAAAACCATGCAAATGTGCAAGATAATGATTAAAAGTAATAACCATCTGAAAGTATTGAGGATTGAGACAGACATGGAATTCACTGTCCCTGAGGGTCCCCACAATGAGCTGACAGGATTCCCCTGGCCACAATTCATGACTCCATAGTGAATAGCAATAGTTAATCAAGAAAGCAGAGGCTGTTTCTTTAAAACATGGGTTTTAGTACTTGGAGATGCAAATGAGGCTCACTTTGATAGCCCTTGCACGTGTGTAAAAACACATGCAAGAAGTGCACAGTCATTCCTTTCAGAATGACATTTTATAAACCAATCTTGCAAAGTAAGAAGGAAAACTGCCAGAATTTTTGGACGTGTATTGGCAAGGAACAATATGATATAAAGCTCAATCAAGCAAACAAAGAAAAAGATTGCTCAAAGCTGCCTTCAAGATTGGATACAGAATCTCTTCAGAAGGAAAAACTCACATGTTGAGAGATAATTTGTTGAAGCTCTAGACTGAAGATGTGGTCAAAACAGTCTCAAGGGAAAAAAAAAATTATATATATATATATATAAAAGAATAACCAAGTTGAAAAAGGCGTCATTTTTGAATGACACTATTACAGGATGTTTCAATGTGCTTGAAAGACATACCTACCTTCCATATTCAAGATGAAAGTCTATAAAATGAGCAGTTAGGCCTCCAGGCCCCCATCCCGACATTGCAGTTAAGCCACCACTGCTCCCCCAAACCCTACAGAAGATACAAGGCTGGACTCAGGAGAAACTGAGTCGGTGACACCAGCAAAGAAAACGTACAAATGGGAATGGAGATCTACACTGAGAGATTGAGTGAGAGCTGAGTGATGAGACCCCTCTCACCTAATCCCCTTCCTCACCAGATCCAGAATGGCAGAGCAAAGCTGCCATCCCCCATTTTCTCCAGGCAGAAGACTAGAAAAACTGAACCAGAGAACTGTGGAATTTCAAAATACTGGGAACAGAAACAAGATATTAAACTGCATCCTGAAAATGGAAAACTGGGCACACACAGAAAAGTGGGAATCAGAATGCCACTGGACTTCTTGACATTGATACTGGAAGCCTAAGAACAAAGAAATAATGCCTCCAAAACTGCAAGTGAAAATTTTCTTCCTAGAATTCTCAAATGATCCTCATTATAGCAAAAAAAAAACAAAAAAAAAGACAAACATATATACTTGTGCGTAAGTACACACAGCAAAAGAAAAATAGAAAGACAGAAAGGACATAAACAAAAATGTTAAAAAAAGAGAGAAAAAATAATGTTAAATAGCTGGTTAGATATTAAAATTCATCTCAGTGTTTCTCTCATGGTTGGAAGAAAGCCAACACAATGAGTTCTGTCATCTCATTATCTCTTTGGTGTATTTACAATGATGATGTCTCTGAAGACATTTATCCTCAAAATTCTTTAGGTAAAACCATCTGGTGAAGAAATCTTAAATAAGATGTATGAGTTTTCAGCTAGGCTGATACTGACACATATCGATATGTCAGCAAATTTGGACAACCTGATGAAAAGAAAACCTTTTTATGACTCAGTCACTGCATCGTTCACTCCTTAATGAATCTGACACCCAATTAGCTCAGCATATTCAAAAGGACAGTTAAAATTATTCTTAACATATATGCATCATAAATTGAATACTTCTATGACAAATCTGTAAGGCACAGGTAAAGTGGCTTTTATGTTGGCTTGGCAAGAAGGCACTAGTCGAATTTCTGAATGCAGGGTTTATTTCTTATTTTTCATCATAGGGAAAAAATCCTATATTCATTAAAAAATCCGGATAAGCTGAATGAATTCACTCTTCACTTTAAAGAAGCGGTAGTCCACAGAGTTGGCTACTTTAACAGACTTCTACTCAAGTAACAACTGAAACGTGAAAAAGAACAACAAAGCTGAATGTTTTTGCCACACGAGACAAGACAGCTGCAATTAAAATGAAGTTTGAAAGTTGGATGAAAAGTATAAGGATTATTTGGGACATTTAGTTCATTTACATGTGATAAAAATGAAAACATTAATGATAAAATTAAGAATATGATCATCAGTAATCTCTTGGCATTGAGAGGCCTTTCTTTCCCTAAAATAGAGAGAGAGAGAGAGAGAGAGAGAGAGAAAGAAGGCACTATCAATTGACCAAAGACCCTCTGAATAATGATTTACTCCTTTAATAAGAAGAAGTATGCCCTCAACACTGCATCCCACCACCCTCTTCAGCAATATTTTAAGCCTTTCTTCCAAATGATTATGATTCCAAATGATTACTATTTATATGTATCTGGGTATCAGAAACCAAGACCAAAGGAAAGGCTTGGACCATGAAACTGACTTTTGACATCGGCTTTCCTCAGTTCAACCCAATTTTCCAAAATTAGTAAAATTCAATTAAATACCATCTTTCTGTTTAACTAAGACCCAAAGGAAGCATTTTTGTTTTTGTTTTCTGAATGATTATTAACTTCAAATATTAATCTATTATTAAAAGGACTGTGTAAATATCATAAAAGTATTATCCAAAATTTGCATAAACCTTTAAGATAAAACATAAGACTTCAAAGAAATTCCACTTGTTCTCCCCTCTCAGGAGCCCTCCAGGTGTTTCCATTTACACCCTTCTGTTGCAGGGGACTCACGTAGAAGGTGGCTTGGAAAAATGAAATTCCCTCATTGCGTACCTTCCATTATCCCAATACTTATCCCAATATCTGAGGGGCACAGAGGAAAGTAAAACATAAATGACTTGATGGAAGCCCCTTCAAACATTCATTAATCAAAAAAGGAGCATTTAACTTTTTACCTCGTAGAACATAGATTATACCTTCCCTCACAAACTTATTCATTCGTTCCTATTAAATTAAAATGTACTGCAGGCTTAATGTGTGTCCCAATTTGTGACATCTTGTTTTTAGAGATCCTTGTATTCTCTGAAGGTTCCCTAGAACAGAACAGGTTAATTTCTTCCTTCCTTCCTTCATTCATTCAGCCAATATTTATTGAATACCTTTTGCAATGAACATAGGTTTCTGCCTATGTTCAGTATCTCGGAGGGAACAACTGCTCCCCCTTTATCAGTTCATGGGGTTCAAGGGAGGCTGACTCCTCCCACTTCCAGCTGTCCCTACAGGGACGCCTTCTCCCAAGCCCAGCCTAGTTTCAGAAATGGGTATTTGACCCAAACAAAGCTAATGAGAGCCCCCCCGCCCCCAGGGCTTTTGTTGGGACAGTTAGAAGGAGACAACCTCTTATTTCTGGGCTTAGTTGTCTAGAGCTGCTGGTTCCTCTAATTGCCTCCCCATGGAGAGAGCCTGCCTGGGAATGAAGCCAACGCAGAAGGAAGCACAACGGAAAGATGGAAAGAAAGGAAGTCTTGGTGACATCATCCGTCCACCTGTATCCAGGCACGTCTGAAGGACTGCACTTCACCACTGGATTTTTATTATATGAGCCAACGAAGTCTGCTTAATGTTTATTTTACACCAGTTTGATTTACGTTTCTGTCACTTGCAACCAAAGGGTCACTAATACACCTAGCCCAGGACTGGGCACTGTGCCAGCCTGTGGGGCTATAACAGCAAATGAGACAAGTGAGTGGGTATCTGTGTGGCTTCCATGACCAGAGAACGAATAGGGACAACAGAATGTCCAGTTAAGAGAGAAGGCTTCACAATCGGTCATAGCCAAGTCCAGGTCTAGCTGTGCTATCCACCGGATATGGGACCTTGGATGGTCCCTAACTAGACCTACCTCACAGGCTTGTCTTAAGAATTACCCGAGATTCTCTATGTCAGTCACTTAGGTCAGTAACATGCACATATGAAATGCCCAAAAACACGACTATTATTATTAGCAAGGGAAACGTGACTAAATTCCTCAATGGCCAGTCCACGTCATCTGATCAGAGATTTCAGTCCTCTTACATAGCATCCTTCCTTGCACTGGAGCAAACACACCCAGGGTCATGTCTACGCTCCAGGAGACACTGCTCTTCACCAGCCCAGAGACTATGAGCTTGCTGTCCAGTGTTGTTTGGGGTGCACTCTATCACAACGAGGTTGTCACACCACACCCAGGAGAATATCTAGGGCACTGTTTTATCACCCCGCCTACAAAGAATGTGCAGGGACACATGGGCGCAACACACGCACACAGGATGGCTGTTGTAAGAAGGAACCAGAGTACTCACATATTCTCTCACCTCTACGTGACCTTTAATAGAATTTCTATTTTTGGATTTAGGGCAGCCTGCTTTCCAACTTCAGGTTGCAGACGTGGGAAGATTCCTTCTTTCCTGTGATTACAAACTAAGTGCCTAGATCCTGAGGGGGAAGACACTACTATACACATGCACAAATACACGTGCATATACACATACACACATATAATTTGTGTGTATATATATACAATATATGTATATGTGTATCTATACATTAAAATATATATAAATAGATGTG
Organism: Eschrichtius robustus; assembly: GCF_028021215.1. NCBI lineage: Eukaryota > Metazoa > Chordata > Mammalia > Artiodactyla > Eschrichtiidae > Eschrichtius > Eschrichtius robustus. Next base: position 25,144,174 of record NC_090834.1, on the reverse strand, counting down.
TGTGAATATATGTATATGTATGTATGTGGAATTCTGTAGAACTGGCACCCAACACCTAAAAGCTTAAAATAAAAGCAGTTTTAAAATGGTAACCACTAGACCCCAACCTCCCTGCAGCAACTTTGACTCATCAACCTTCTGGGAACAGTGTTAACTATGCCACGCTCAAAGATCCATCAAGGTAACGCCCACTCTAACACCCAGAGGATGACAACCATATTTTGGGATGCCTGCATTTTAATTCACGTGGCTTGAACTCCCTCAAACCGAATTCACCATGTTTCATTACGTCATCATACAACCTGCAACTAGTTCCTGCACTGCCTGTCCTCACGTGCTCACGTTTGGCTTGGGATGAAATCATAATAATACTAATAACACTTCCAATAATCACTGCCACCATTCACTGGGCTTCTTATGTGCCAGAACCTGGAAAAGGAGACCAGAGAATTCCAACCTCACCATACAGCTCCATAGTCTTTCCGCTCCTAGCCTCACCACAATGGTAGCTGTATCATTTATGTGATTGTTGCTTTAATGTCTGGCTCTCCCACTAAACCATAAGCTCCAAGGGATCAAGAACCTTTTCTTTTTTACTCACCCCTTAAATCCCAGCACCTAGCACAGTCCCTGACACACAGTAGAGACTCAATGAGTATTTGCTGAATGAATACATAAATGAATGTGCAGACAGTGATACTGAGATTATAAAGAAACAGATTAGGTCACACAGCTATTTAACTAGTGGCAGAATGTCAGCCCAGGTGATCCTACAGCAAACTCCTTCCTCTGTGTAAAGCTTCTTATGTATCTGACTCTTCAGTAATTCAAATTAATCTTATAATAGAAAGTGTACCAAAGTAACCAATTACCATCATATCAAATGATGTTTTAATTTAAATAAGCTTTATTCATATTCTGGTGTTTTAATTTAAATAATTAAATTATTAATCACTGTACTTCTTACAGTGAGCTTATAATAATGACAAAGGTGCAAAGTACAAATAAACACACACTTCATAAGACAATTCTAAACCACCCAAACCTCCCTTTAGGTCTGAAAAACGACACAGCTGTTTGTGACAAGGACATTCTCTCAGGGGAAACGTTGCCTGAATGTGATTACCTGGAAATGACATCATGATTTATAGCACAATATTCTAAATTCTAAAGCTGTAATTTGTAATGAATCAGACAATATCCATATGGGACCTGGTTTCCTCTTAATTGGGGTTATCTGCATCATCCACTTTGTTCTAATTTTTTTATTAAAAAAAACTCTCCTGCAAAACATGAAATGCAGACTCCAAGTCACAGTAATTAAAAAATGAATACACAGAGAGTTAGAAAGAAGAATATTTTACAGAGTGTTTTCCTGAATTCTCTAGAATTGTATGACGTCTATTATAGATAATCCAGAAAACATGACTCATTTTTTAAAAACTTTTTTTTTAACATCTTTATTGGAGTATAATTGCTTTAAAATGGTGTGTTAGTTTCTGCTTTATAACAAGGTGAATCAGCTATACATATACATATACCCCCATATCTCCTCCCTCTTGCGTCTCCCTCCCACCCTCCCTATCTCACCCCTCTAGGTGGACACAAAGCACTGAGCTGATCTCCCTGTGCCATGCGGCTGCTTCCCACTAGCTATTTTACATTTGGTAGTGTATATATGTCCATGCCATTTTCTCACTTCGTCCCAGCTTACCCTTCCCACTCCCCGTGTCCTCAAGTCTATTCTCTACGTCTGCGTCTTTATTCCTGTCCTGCCCCTAGGCTCTTCAGAACTTTTTTTTTTTAAATTCCATATATATGTGCTAGCATACGGTATTTGTTTTTCTCTTTCTGACTTACTTCACTCTGTATGACAGACTCTAGGTCCATCCACCTCACTACAAATAACTCAATTTTGTTTCTTTTTATGGCTGAGTAATATTCCATTGTATATATATGCCACATCTTCTTTATCCATTCATCTGTCGATGGACACTTAGGTTGCTTCCATGTCCCGGCTATTGTAAATAGAGCTCAATGAATATTGGGGTACACGTGTCTTTTTGAATTATGGTTTTAAGAGCGTGTATGCCCAGTAGTGGGATTGCTGGGTCATATGGTAGTTCTATTTTTAGTTTTTTAATGAACCTCCATACTGTTCTCCATAGTGGCTGTATCAATTTACATTCCCACCAACAGTGCAAGAGGGTTCCCTTTTCTCCACATCCTCTCCAGCATTTATTATTTTTTTGATCATGGCCATTCTGACTGTTATGAGGTGATACCTAATTGTAGTTTTGATTTGCATTTCTCTAATGATTAATGATGTTGAGCATCCTTTCGTGTGTTTGTTGGCAATCTGTATATCTTCTTTGGAGAAATGTCTATTTAGGTCTTCTGCCCATTTTTGGATTGGGTTGTTTGTTTTTTTGATACTGAGCTGCATGAGCTGCTTGTATATTTTGGAGATTAATCCCTTGTCAGTTGCTTCATTTGCAAATATTTTCTCCCATTCTGAGAGTTGTCTTTTCGTCTTGTTTATGGTTTCCTTTACTGTGCAAAACCTTTTAAGTTTCATTAGGTCCCATTTGTTTATTTTTGTTTTTATTTCCATTTCTCTAGGAGGTGGGTCAAAATAGATCTTGCTGTGATTTATGTCATAGAGTGTTCTGCTATGTTTTCCTCTAAGAGTTTTATAGTGTCTGGCCTTACATTTAGGTCTTTAATCCATTTTGAGTTTATTTTTGTGTATGGTGTTAGGGAGTGTTCTAATTTCATTCTTTTACATGTAGCTGTCCAGTTTTCCCAGAACCACTTATTGAAGAGGCTGTCTTTTCTCCATTGTATATTCTTGCCTCCTTTATCAAAAATAAGGTGACCATATGTGTGTGGGTTTATCTCTGGGCATTCTATCCTGTTCCATTGATCTATATTTCTGTTTTTGTGCACTACCATACTGTCTTGATTACTGTAGCTTTGTAATATCGTCTGAAGTCTGGGAGCCTGATTCCTCCAGCTCCGTTTTTCTTTCTCAAGATTCTTTGGCTATTCAGGGTCTTTTGTGTTTCCATACAAATTGTGAAATTTTTTGTTCTTGTTCTGTGAAAAATGCCATTGGTAGTTTGATAGGGATTGCACTGAATCTGTAGATTTCTTTGGGTAGTAGAGTCATTTTCACAATGTTGATTCTTCCACTCCAAGAACATGGTATATCTCTCCATCTGTTTGTATCATCTTTAATTTCTTTCATCAGTGTCTTATAGTTTTCTGCGTACAGGTCTTTTGTCTCCTTAGGTAGGTTTATTCCTGGTTATTTTATTCTCTTTGTTGTAATGGTAAATGGAGTGTTTCCTTAATTTCTCTTTCAGATTTTTCATCATTAGTGTATAGGAATGCAAGAGATTTCTGTGCATTAATTTTGTATCCTGCAACTTTACCAAATTCATTGATTAGCTCTAGTAGTTTTCTGGTAGCATCTTTAGGATTCTCTATGTATAGTATCACGTCATCTGCAAACAGTGACAACTTTATTTCTTCTTTCCAATTTGGATTCCTTTTATTTCTTTTTCTTCTCTGATTTCTGGGGTTAAAACTTCCAAAACTATGTTGAATAATAGTGGTGAGAGTGGACAACCTTGTCTTGTTCCTGATCTTAGAGGAAATGGTTTCAGTTTTTCACCATTGAGAATGATGTTGGCTGTGGGTTTGTCATATATGGCCTTTATTATGTTGAGGTAAGTTCCCTCTATGCCTACTTTCTGGAGGGTTTTTATCATAAATGGGTGTTGAATTCTGTCGAAAGCTTTTTCTGCATCTATTGAGATGATCATATGGTTTTTCTCCTTCAGTTTGTTAATATGGTTTATCACATTGATTGATTTGCATATATTGAAGAATCCTTGCATTCCTGGAATAAACCCCACTTGATCATGGTGTATGATCCTTTTAATGTGCTGTTGGATTCTGTTTGCTAGTATTTTTTTGAGGATTTTTGCATCTATGTTCATCATAGATGATGATGAACATCATTGATGTTCCATTGATCTATATTTCATCTACAATTGGCTTGTAGTTTTCTTTTTTTGTGACATCTTTGTCTGGATTTGGTGTCAGGGTGATGGTGGCCTCGTAGAATGAGTTTGAGAATCTTCCTCCGACTGCTCTATTTTGGAAGAGTTTGAGGAGGACAGGTGTTAGCTCTTCTCTAGATGTTTGATAGAATTCACCTTTGAATCCATCTGGTCCTAGGCTTTTATTTGTTGGAAGATTTTTAATCACAGTCTCAATTTCAGTGCTTGTGATTGGTCTGTTTATATTTTCTATTTCTTCCTGCTTCAGTCTCGGAAGGTTGTGCTTCTCTAAGAATTTGTCCATTTCTTCCAGGTTGTCCATTTTATTGGCATATAGTTGCTTATAGTAATCTCTCATGAGCCTTTGTATTTCTGCAGTGTCAGTTGTTGCTTCTCCTTTTTCATTACTAATTCTATTGATTTGAGTCTTCTCTCTTTTTTTCTTGATGAGTCTGGCTAATGGTTTATCAATTTTGTTTATCTTCTCAAAGAACCAGCTTTTAGTTTTATTGATCTTTGCTATCATTTTCTTCATTTCTTTTTCATTTATTTCTGATCTGATCTTTATGATTTCTTTCCTTCTGCTAACTTTGGTGTGTTTTGTTCTTCTTTCTCTAATTGCTTTAGGTGTAAGGTTAGGTTGTTTATTTGAGATGTTTCTTGTTTCTTGAGGTAGGATTGTATTGCTATAAACTTCCCTCTTAGAACTGCCTTTGCTGCATCCCATAGGTTTTGGGTCGTCGTGTTTTCATTGTCATTTGTTTGTAGGTATTTTTTGATTTTCTCTTTGATTTCTTCATTGATCTCTTGGTTATTTAGTAACATATTGTTTAGCCTCCATGTGTTTGTATTTTTTACAGATTTTTTTCCTATAATTGATATCTAGTCTCATAGCATTGTGGTCAGAAAAGATACTTGATACGATTTCAATTTTCTTAAGTTTACCAAGGCTTGATTTGTGACCCAAGATATGATCTATCCTAGAGAATGTTCCATGAGCACTTGAGAAGAAAATGTATTCTGTTGTTTTTAGATGGCATGTCCTATAAATATCAATTAAGTCTATCTTGTTTTTGTATCATTTAAAGCTTGTGTTTCCCTTTTTATTTTCATTTTAGATGATCTGTCCATTGGTGAAAGTGGGGTGTTAAAGTCCCCTACTACTATGACTGTGTTACTGTCAATTTCTCCTTTTATGGCTGTTAGCATTTGCCTTATGTATTGAGGTGCTCCTATGTTGGATGCATAAATATTTACAATTGTTATATCTTCTTGGATTGATCCCTTGATCATTATGTAGTGTCCTTCTCTGTCTCTGGTAATAGTCTTTATTTTAAAGTCTATTTTATCTGATATGAGTATAGCTGCTCCAGCTTTCTTTTGATTTCCATTTGCATGGAATATCTTTTTCCATCCTCTCACTTTCAGTCTGTATGTGTCCCTAGGTCTGAAGTGGGTCTCTTGTAGAGAGCATATGTACGGGTCATGTTTTTGTATCCATTCAGCCAGTCTATGACTTTTGTTTGGAGCATTTAATCCATTTACATTTAAGGTAGTTATCGATATGTATGTCCCTATTACCATTTTCTTAATTGTTTTGGGTTTGTTTTTGTAGGTCCTTTTCTTCTCTTGTGTTTCCCACTTAGAGAAGTTCCTTTAGCATTTCTTGTAGAGCTGGTTTGGTGGTGCTGAATTCTCTTAGCTTTTGCTTGTCTGTAAAGGTTTTAATTTCTCCACAAATCTGAATGAGATCCTTGCCGGGTAGAGTAATCTTGCCTGTATGTTTTCCCCTTTCATCACTTTAAATATGACCTGCCACTCCCTTCTGGCTTGCAAAGTTTCTGCTGAAAGATCAGCTGTTAACCTTATGGGGATTCCCTTGTATGTTATTTGTTGTTTTTCCCTTGCTGCTTTTAATACTTTTTCTTTGTATTTAATTTTTGATAGTTTGATTAATATGTGTCTTGGCGTGTTTCGCCTTGGATTTATCCTGTATGGGACTCTGTGCTTCCTGGACTTGATTGACTATTTCTTTTCCCATAGTAGGGAAGTTTTCAACTACAATCTCTTCAAATATTTTCTCAGTACCTTTCTTTTTCTCTTCTTCTTCTGGGACCCCTATAATTCAAATGTTGGTGTGTTTAATGTTGTCCCAGAGGTCCCTGAGACCGTCCTCAATTCTTCTCATTCTTTTTTCTTCATTCTGCTCTGTGGTAGTCATTTCTACTATTTTATTTTCCAGGTCACTTATCCGTTCTTCTGCCTCAGTTATTCTGCTATTGATTCCTTCTAGAGAATTTTTAATTTCATTTATTGTGTTGTTCATTCATCATTGTTTATTTGCTCTTTAGTTCTTCTAGGTCCTTGTTAAACATTTCTTGTATTTTCTCCATTCTATTTCCAAAATTTTGGATCATCTTTACTATCATTACTCTGAATTCTTTTTCAGGTAGACTGCCTATTTCCTCTTCATTTGTTTGGTCTGATGGGTGTTTATCTTGCTCCTTCATCTGCTGTGTGTTTCTCCGTCTTCTCATTTTGCTTAACTTACTGTGTTTGGTGTCTCCTTTTCGCAGGCTGCAGGTTTGTAGTTCCCATTGTTTTTGGTGTCTGCCCCCAGTGGCTAAGGTTAGTTCAGTGGGTTGTGTAGGCTTCCTGGTGGAGGGGACTGGTGCCTGTGTTCTGGTGGATGAGGCTGGATCTTGTCTTTCTGGTGGGCAGGACCACGTCCAGTGGTGTGTTTTGGGGTGCCTGTGACCTCATTATGATTTTAGGCAGCCTCTCTGCTAATGGGTGGGGTTGTGTTCCTGTCTTGCTAGTTGTTTGGCATAGGGTGTCCAGCCATGTAGCTTGCTCTCATTGAGTGGAGCTGTGTCTTAGCTTTGAGGTGGAGATCTCTGGGAGATCTTTCACCATTTGATATTATGTGGAGCTGGGAAGTCTCTGGTGGACCAATGTCCTGCACTCAGCTCTCCCCGCTCAGAGGCACAGGCCTGACACCCGGCCAAAGCACCAAGTCCTTGTCAGCCACACGGCTGGTGTAACTATTCTCAGCATGACTAATTTCAACCTGATGTCACCGAGCTGCAGTGGTGTGTTATCAAGCAAAGCCTTAATAACCTCAATCAGCACTCCCTAATGCTTTCATTGATTTTTGCTGAACTCTTGCATCAGCAGCCAACCTGTGCTTGCAATTCAGTCGTGATTTGACAGTACCAGACTTAGTGCTGACATAATTGACTCCTGAGGCCGCCATGAGAGCTCAAAACTTTATTGCTACATTTTTGGTGGCACTTTTTGTCCTTTGAACAATATGGAATAAAATTATTAGCACTACATAATCAATATTCCATAAAATATCAGGAAAAGGTTAATAACAATATATATTTTAAGCCCTCCCCCTATTTTTAATGTCTGTGTCATACCAACCTGATGGTTCACCCCAAATGTACCCTTTGAAGGATGTACATTTGAAGGTGTAGGATCTAATCTGTACTTCAATTAGGACCTGAAATGAAGGGAGTTTATTTTTGTTTTTATTTTTGGCTCAGTCCAACAAGAATGAAATTATGATGTTATGTGTTATTAAAGTGTAGAGAAACCTGTTTAGCTCAGTTTTTAAAATGTGATTTTATTTGGCGGACTCCAAGTATTCAAAGGCATTTTAGCCGATGCTGGATCACCCCTGGGAAAATGAAGTCCTAGATGAGAAAGTAAAAAAGAGACCTGGGCACACATATTATGTGGGCATGAAAGACACTCAGAAACAGCTGTAAGGATAGAGTAGATATTCACTTGGAGCTTTTGGCTAAAACATGATAACTTAAGCTTGGAGAAAATAAAGGCATCTTAGTATAGAGAGGTGCTTGGAAAGTAAGAACCTGTATCCTAAACGGCAGTGAGAAGAAGTAGAACAAAAGGGACCAGAAGCTGGGTTGGGGGAGGGAGGTGGAACAAAAATTTGGAGACTTAGAGATGAAGTACTACATTTGTATCTGGGATTTTTTTTTTCCTTTTCCTAACTGGGATTCATCAAAATATGTCAAACATCAAGGTTAAATATTTATGCTGTTAAATCAATAATGAAAGAATATAAAAAGCAGATGAACTGAGAAGGAATCCCCATTTCTCTCCCATCCATCCTTAAAGAAATCTAATTGCCTGCAGGGCTCTTAATCAGACTCATGTCGGTTTCAAGTCCTACAGGTATGTGCCTGGGCCAACTAGCCAAGGCTGAGTAGAAATCACCCTGCAATGTCAACCTCTTTTATGATGAACACATCACATGGCACTGTGAAAAGAGCCTAGATGTTGAATCAGATGGAAAAAGTTGCTCTCCAAGCCTCAAACTCTTCACTGAGCCCTTCCAATCCAACTCCAGCATCTAATGACTCCAGGGCTTGATGATGAATTCTAATTTGGGCTCTGCTCTCTGCTGAGCACCCAACCTGGCACCTCCTTGTCTGGGACATGCAAGCTAAGGATAGGCAGGTCAGCCCACTTCTTGGTGAAACGCTGGAAAGGATCTAGACAGAACAAGAGTCTTCATAGGGAAAGAATCATTTTTTAGGTCTTCGTAAGAACAGAACCAATTATCCACAAAGCTATACTGTTCAAAATGGAATCATCAATTAGCTACAACTAAAACATACTGTGTTAGACCTGAAAATAATCTTTGATGGGATAACTTCTTTATTACTTAATTTAATTATGGTTCTTAAAAGAGACATTGCAGGAATTAGCAGCCCTCAGTAAATTCTTCTATGTCTTAACTCCCCTTTGACTCACCCATTTACTTGCCATTTATTCTCCAGCCCAAAGAAAGTGAGAGAGAAAGAGAGAAATAAAAAAGCTTACATATGTTTACATATATCTTAGTATCTAATAATAAAAAAAATCATATTTTTCAGGGAAAAAAATCTACTTTTTCCTAGCCCTGAACTCTGATGGTTTTATCACTTGGATCTTTATAGAAGGAAAACTGCAAATAATGGGCAATGTCCCAAAAGCAGTTTGACCAAAGAATGCAAAAACATTTCTTTATATGACCATTTTACATGGCCTCATTAACCTCTCTTTTGAAAATCCACCCCCTAAAAACAAAGAAGACATGACAACACCTATAAATCTCTTTTTGTGGTGAATTAATACACTATGGAATTAATTAATGTTCCATCTTTGTAATTATCACTGGTTTTTATGTTTGATGTAGGTGGAAATAAAGTAGCCTTTTAATTCTGATGTTATTTTCTCAAATAATAGGTTCCCTGACCCAGTCAGTATTCTTTAACACCCACAGCCTAATATGGTAATTACCCGTTTTTTCTGATTAATTTTTGCACTAACAGAGGAGGCCCGGGAAAGGGTGTGAAAGTGTCTGGTTCATCCTCCCACCCCCACCTCTAATTCTGACTGAAGCTTCTCGTGCCCACTCCCCCTCAGGGACCTGTCCTGTGCACCCTTCTTGAGAGAGAATGCTCTCAGGTAGCTGTCATGACTGCAAATCAAGCTGATAAAATCCTTACCACAGGGTTTGCTGCTAAAAACTTGACCTGTATTACCCTTACCAGCAATGTCTGCAATTTAGTTGGAGGAATCTACTCTCTGGAAAAGCACTGTGTGATGAGCAGGGTTAGAAATGAGCACGTGTCCTCAGAAGATACTGTATAATTGAAATTTGCTAGGAGGGTAGATCCTAAGGTAACCCTGTGAGGTAATGGATAATGTTAATTAGCTTGACTGTGGTGAATCGTTCACAGTATATATGTATCAAATCGTCAAGGTATACACCTTCAATATATGCACTGTTAAAAAAGGTAAAGACAATAATCTTCCACATTCAAACTTTTTCCATACAATTAACGGATTGAGCTAAAAGTACAGGACTATGGGCTCTCCATTGCATATGTAAACCCAAATGGCAAATCATCAGAGGAGATTTACCAGTCTCCCTAATAAAAATAGGTGGAATAAGACAATTGCACAGCCCTGTCTTTCTGGAGACCAAAATGTCTGTGTAAATAAGAGGTATAAAACAGAAGACCCGATAATCTCAGGTGGGGGATATATTCTAAGAAAACAATCCCAAAAGCAAAATAATCTTTACAAAAGATTATTGCCAATATCAATACTGTTTATGAGGACTTTCCTGGTGGCGCAGTGGTTAAGAGTCTGCCTGCCAATGCAGGGGACATGGGTTAGATCCCTGGTCTGGGAAGATACCACATGCCGTGGAGTAACTAAGCCCGTGCGCCACAACTACTGAGCCTGTGCTCTAGAGCCCCTGAGCCACAACTACTGAGCCTGCGTGCTGCAACTACTGAAGCCTGAGCACCTAGAGCCTGTGCTCCGCAACAAGAGAAACCACCGCAATGAGAAGCCCATGCACCACAACAAAGAGTAGATCCCGCTGGCCGCAACTAGAGAAAGCCCATGCGCAGCAACGAAGACCTAACGCAGCCAAAAATAACTAAATAAAAATAAATTTAAAAATTAAAAAAAATACTGCTTATGATATTAAACAATTAGAAACACACCAATTTGTAATAATAGGGGAAAGGTTAAGTATGATTATGACATATCAACGTGATGGATATTTTATCACTGTTAAAAACGTTATGTAAGAAGTTTCACTCAATGCAAGATGAAGAAATTCTAGTGATCTGCTGTACCACACTGTGCCTCTGGTTAGCAATACTATGTTGTACACAGAAAATTCGTTAGGAGGGCAGATCTCATGTTAAGTGTTTTTGCCACATTAAAAAACCAGTACTACATAAGCACACAGTCATAGAAATTATACATAAAATAATATTCATTTGGAAAATTATATCATATGTGCACTGCTTACACCTATGCAAAGTGTACAAACACACACAGATAAAAACTGGAAGTAAATTTAAAGTTATAAACAGAGGTTTCAATTAATTATATTCCCTTTTTCCTACCCAATTAAGTGTATAATGACATTTTTTTAAAAAAAATCAAAATAGTGGACAAAGGGGAAGAGGATAGGTCCTCAAGTAGAAATGCCACCAGGAGTTCTGACTTGCATAAAGAAAGGCTGGTTCTCACTTCGATGATAACTCAGTGTCTGGGCCCTTCTGGCAGTCAAGCTCCACCAAGGCTCCCAACCTGTCAGGCAGTGTTGATTGATCACTTCAATAGAACTAGCCAAACAGAACCAGATCAGGGTCAGTAGATTTTTATCACCGGGGCCACATTACATTTATATTTGAGATATGTCCAAAGGTCTTCACAGCATCTTCAGTCCTCTACATTCCCCTAATGCTACATCTACACTACCCAAATAAATCTGAAAATGATCACATACTATGCAGACTCGCTCCATTTCTACTGTTCCTATTTAAGGCTCACAACTACATATTACAAAATCATTCCTTCTCCATTTAAAGTACAAAAATAGATGACAATAGGATGCTAATTAGTGCCTTAATCCCTGCTCAAAATAGCGCGGCTTGGAAAACAATGCTGGCAGTTCCCACACTATAATATCAACAAAAACTCAAATGTGGAGAGCACTTTACAGTATAGAAAATGCTGTTGTAAACATTAGTTTACACCACCACAAGATCCTTACATTGTTAAAATTCAGCTTAGCTTATATTAAGATGGAGTGTCAAAAAAAAGAAAAGATGGAGTGTCAAGTTCTAGCAGCTTTCTAATTGCAAGGAAAAGTAGGCAATTAGAAGAGGCCTATTTAGAGGAGCTACTTCTCAGACAGCTATGATATGGAAAACGATATCACTTAAAGCTAGCAATTCATTTAATCCAAAGTTAGGTGGGAGGGTATCGAATTTAACCACAAAACCTCTTTATTTTTCACAGGTCCTTTTATGGATTCTCCGGTCGGGGGGGAGGGGGGCAGGAGTGGGGGACGATTTAGGATTCATTCTACTGAAGATCTGACCAAAGTCAAATGTAGAGAGGTTACTGAATCATTCCTAAATACAACATTTCAATTTTCAAGTGTATTATAATTCAGCAGACACTGACTCAGTGATGATTATGTGCCAACCTCCAGCATATATAAATAGATGAAGAAGACAAGGTCCCTAACGTCGGTGACTGAGGCAGGGCTACAGAACAACTATCAAGCTTGGGATCTGCTGAGCCCTTCTCACTTGGATGATAGATAACACAGCTTATTTCTTCTCCCACTCAAGTCTCCACTGTAATAAAGGGATATTATAATATTCTTTATAATAAAGGGATAACATTATAATAAACGGAAAAGAGAAGCATGAAAGCACAAGAGCAAGAGAATGGGAGGGGAGTCATCAGCAAACAACGATGATAACAGATCTCTACAAAAGCAGGTAGAAAACGGTGCCTGAAGAAGGGCAAAGGAGGTCCAGCAGAAAATACAACCTTGAGGGACCCAGTGCCCCACAAGGCAGGAAGTACCTGACCTGCCTTGCAGATACCCAGACAGACTCAGGCCCACCAGGCCCTCTGGAGAAGGAGCGTGAGCTGCAGGGCCAAGGTCAGTGGGGACTAATTAAGAGTTACAGACCAGGCTGCCTTCTCCTCTTCCCCATCATCTTATCTCTGAAGACTAAATTATCAGGTTTCTGGATCTCAGGCTAGAAGAAGAGGCTTTCCCCAAAATGAAGAATATAAGTCTTCTCATTGCAATGACCCATCAGGAAAAATGAACTCTGAAGGTCCACACTTAGGCACATTGTGTTAGAACGTTCAGAACAACAAGGGTGAAGAAGAGATCCTATACGCTTTCAGAGAGAAAACGAAGACACGTACAGAAAATGAACTATCAGATTGGCATCAGACTTCTCATTAGAATTAAGAAGGTTAGAAGACAACAAGAAATGCCTTCTAGTCCCAATGGGGAAATTGTTTTCAGCCTAGAAGTCATATGTAGTCAGCCCTGTAATTAACAGGACAGCATGCAGACATCATCAGACATGCGTGGGCAGAACAAAGACATTATTAGAAATGCATGGACTAAAATGCAGAAAGTTTACCTTTCATTCATCCTTTCTTAGGAAATTATTTGAAAATGCCCTCAAACAAAGCCAGATAGTAAACAAGGAAGAAAAGAAAGGCATTAAATTCCAAAAACTGGATTCGACCAAGAAGAGCAAAGAAGGGTCATCCTGGGGTGATAGCTATGTAGCCAATCTGAGGTCAACCAACCCAGAGGAAAGCAGCAGGGGGACAGAGGAATCAGGGATTCCTCTTCACAAAAGGGATTCCTTCAAACCTAGAGACACTGGGGAAGCTTAACAAGGTGATAAAAGCAGACAATGCAAAAATGAAACAAAACAAGAAGTAGAAACTTTAGGAAATCTTCATAGGAAAGGGTATATAATCATAATATTCCATTTGACTCCTCAATGAATAGTATTTACTTAGTCATCATAATGTAAAAAATATTTATTGATTTTCAACTTTAAAATTTAAGCTATAAAGAAATCACTGAAGACTTAATTATGGGTAAAGAAAAGCAAGTACACGTTATCCACATTGATAATATAAAAGGAAATGGACAGATGTCAAAGGCTGGGAGAAGAAAGATAATAGGGAGAGCTGAAGGGAGTATAAGTGTGCTGATAACCTCCATCCATAGTTGACAACACAAAAAGCAAAGTAGCAGCTAACTGCTTAAAGTTAAGAACTTAACCAACCAAAAATTGCAAATAGTGATGGACCTGTTTTCGAAGATGGGGGTTGGGTGAGTTAGGGTGATGTCAGAAAGATACACTTCTTGGGATTAACAGATACACACCACTGTATATAAAACAGATAAACAACAAGATCCTACTGTATAACACAGAGAACTATATTCAATACCTTGTAATAACCTATAATGGAAAAGAATCTGAAAAGGAATATATATACATATATATTTAGTTATATTCAATATATATATAAATGAATCACTTTGTCGTACACCAGAATCTACAACAGCATTGTAAATCAACTATACTTCAATGAAAAAAAGTCAATGACAAAAACAAAAGAACAACAAAAAAGAAAGATACACTTCTTTTATCATAGAGGAAGTCAATAAAAAATGACTAAAATTGATCAACCCAGAAAAAACAGTACAAATTTACATAAAAGGGTACACATTTTTGCATTTGCTTATATATCAATATGAAGAATTTTCTAGAAGAGACAAGAGTTAACTGATTTTTCTGACTTTTCTCCTTGGGGAGATTCTAAGGTATAGGACAAAAGGTGAGAAGATTTTTCACTCTATGTATTTTTATACTTTTTATTTTTGAACCATGTCAAATGAATTACCTTTTCAGACAATGAAATGTGTTAACAATTTAAAACATACAAATATATTATTTAGCAATATGGAGGCAACCAAACTAAAGAAACAATGAAAAAGTATAAAAGCGGTTCCTTTTACAGACGGGGGGTTAGTTATCAGGGAATGAGTGCTTTTCATTACAATTTCACCCGCACAATACTTTTAACAATTTGTGCATAACAAGCTTCATTAAAAATTTAAATGAATAAAAATAAACAAAAAACCCCAGATGAAGAAAAAGGCTTCTTTAAGAAAAGATGTCTTTCAGAGGAAGCAACTGTCACATAATAATACAAATCATCAATCATTCTCTACAATCCCCCTCTCCTATTTCTCCAAGGCTTCTTCCTCCTTACTCCTCCCAAGAGAATTTCGTAATTATGATACGATTTCCAATAAAATAATAATGTATTTAATGTGTTAAAGGCTGAAGAAAAGTTAGCTACAATGAATATTTCTCCCTTAAAACTTTTATTACTGAGGCAACAAACATGTAAACCATTACATTTCTCATCATTAAAAGAAATGGAAACTTTAAATGACTTTATCAACATTTACAGACTATCTATTGTGAATCATAATTATGCATAATTACTCATTGATGATACTCCAAAATATGTCCAAAATTATTACCAAAAACAATTTTTTCATACAAACATAAACTTTAAAAATACTCAGACTGGGGGTAAAACTAAGAGTCAGCAGTCGCAGCAAAATGAGCTGTGTTAACCTGGCCAAGTCATCTATCCCCTATCCTCTCTTTCTTTTGCACCTTATTTCTTCATGTGTAAAATAAGTTAGATAAACCCAATCTCTAAGATCCCTGCCAGCTACAGTCATTTTTTGCTTGTTTGTTTTACCTTTCAGGCTATTTGCTAGTGAAAATTTAATAGCAAAGACTCAATTAGTGGATGTAACCATTAATGTCCAGACACGGTAAGAGTCTGACCAATTGTAATATTCTATCAACCACATCACATTGTCCACCCTGAGTGAGGTTACTAAGGCTTTTTCAAAGTGCTGCCACTGGGTTCTAGTTTGGCTATTCCATCAGTCATCTGAGGTGTGCTGCTGGTAGCAGATTGAGGAAGTAGTAAAGCACAGTCCCTGTTCTCAAACTGTTCACATGTAGAGGGGGAAGTGAACAGTAAAAACAGTAAAATGTTGAAAAGTGTTCTGGAAGAATTAAGTCTATGGTGCTAAATGGAACACAGAGAGTAGAGTAATTCACTCTGCTAAAGGCTGTGAAAAGAGGATAGACAAGGAGAGAAGAGAATCATGAAACACCTTTTAGGATCCAAGTGTAAATTGTGCTTTTTATTCTTGTTAAATTTCATCATGTTAATTTTAGCTCTTTAATCCAGACTATTGAATCCTGATCCTATTAGCCATCATTTAACTCTTGATCCCAATCTGTGCCACTTATATTGCCTTTCCATCTAAAATACTGATTAAAAAGTTGAAAAAGAAAGTACAAGCGAGTCCTGCAAAATGCAGGACCAACCTGGATATTTCCTTCAAGTTGATGATGGGTATCGTCATTTGACTAATATTTGCACTTAACTTGTATTTTTCTCCGTTTGACTATCATGGTAAACCAATGTAAACCCCATCTTCAGTCTAGAAATCCTGCCAAAGAAAGAAAATTGAGGTCTGACATAGCTTTTTCATAGCAAACTTACATGAGGTGCTAGACCTCTCCCCTGGGCTCACATATGGCATGCTTAATTCTTAAAACTTTCTTAATTGTTAAAATATTCTTAAAACTTGTCTAAGATAGACATTCTTTACCAGTCTGAAGTAATACATAGAAGTCACCCGCTTTCCATTTAAAAACAATCAGCATTGGGGCTTCCCTGGTGGCGCAGTGGTTGAGAATCTGCCTGCTAATGCAGGGGACACGGGTTCAAGCCCTGGTCCCGGAAGATCCCACATGCCGCAGAGCAGCTGGGCCCGTGAGCCACAATTACTGAGCCTGCGCGTCTGGAGCCTGTGCTCCGCAACAAGAGAGGCCGCGATAGTGAGAGGCCCGCACACCGCGATGAAGAGTGGCCCCCGCTTGCCACAACTAGAGAAAGCCCTCGCACAGAAACGAAGACCCAACACAGCCATAAATAAATAAATTAATTAATTTTAAAAAAAGAAAGACTAGCACCGATTTAAAACTGTATAATTAAAAAAAAAATCAGCATTTTTGTTCAGATTTCTCCAAGTTATTTCTATAACTGTCCAAGAATCTTATTTACAAATTATCCTAGTATCCTAGAATATAGTTTCATTAATGCCAAGGGATTCTGAAATCTATTAAAGCTAAATAAATCTCTCATCTATTAGCTATGTTATTCACCATCAGCGCTGAAAAATAAAAATCCCAATGAGAAGTTGGTATGGATTGAAAACAAACTTCGTCAAAATAGAGCCAAAGTGAACAGATAAAAAAGAGAATAAGATTGCAAGGCAGGAGTATGATGTACAAATGGCAGCTCCGTGGTCTTACTTTTTTGGAAATATACAAAACAGCAATTTGCTTAAATGACTCAGTAACCATTTTTACCAAACATTACATATAAAAACTGCCCATCCCAGAGAGTGGGTGTTTGGCTAGACTCTGTCCTCGGTCCTCTCTGCTTCTCTCTCTAAATGGACTCACTCTCTGAGACCCACCTACTAGTTAAATGACTGCTGATGTAACCTGATCTCTCCTAAGAACTCTAAGTTTCTATTTCCAGCTGTCTACTCGGCTTTTCTTCCTAGACAGTCCACTTTAACCTCAGGGTGAACTCGCCCCAAGCCAAACTATCACCTTCTGAAAAAATTAAAAGTCCCCTCTTCTCCTTCCCCATTTCTGTTGCTAGTGCCACCCTAAGCCGAAAACCTAAATCATCGCTACTCTTCCCTCTGATCCATATCCAAACCAGACAACACGTTCCTTAGTGTTCCTGCCATTTGTAGTGTCTCTTGCATAATCCCTTCCTTTAATTCTCACAATCAAAATTCAAATTCAATCTTCTATCATCTTATACAGGCTCTCCCCTCCCCACCATAATCTTTCCCAACTTCCAAGAGAAGGGCAACAGATTCGTCTCTCCAAAACACACTGTCATCATACATTCCCAGGCTCTAGAGTTTCCAATGACTGATGATCTCCCAACTTCCCATCTGATGAACAAGGCCACCCACAGTGTAACCTTCAAAACCATCATTCTTGTTTACTCACTGCCACCAAACCTTTGCACCTACATTCACAGCTGGAATTTAGGTGTGAATCTAAATTTAATTAAATCTAAATTTAATTTAAAGCATTTAAACATCATAAATGCTTTAAATCTTACCTCTCAGTCCAAGCCATAAATACATGCAAATGCATGAATGAATGAGTCTACCTACAAGGGACTTAAAATGAAACTGAGTCAATTGGGAGCTTACTGGGCACCTATTTGCAAGATGCTTTGCTAGGCACTGTAGAGGATATGAAGATTTGCATCATGTTCAAACATATTAAAAAATGCATCTCAATTTCCAATCAAAATAAGTTACAAATCTCTTAAGGGAAAAAAATCCTGTTAGAAGCTAGGTGCAGCCTACAGCACAAAACAAGTATGTCTGAAGAAAACTTGATTGTGTTCTTCAATAAATATTAAATTTACTCTAAAAACTAAGAACCACCAAATGAGAGTCAACTAATTTCATTACAATTCAAATAACCTTTGATCTTTAACCTTCTTCTGTATGTCTAAGATGTCTTTATTTTTAAAGACATTTCTTATTGAAAATGTTTGGGAATGTGCTTTAAAGAAATAACTTTAATAAGATGAGCTTTTCAATGATCCTTCAAATTCCTTATTCCCCAGAGGTTAACCATCTTGCATGTCTCCTCTAAATGATTATGGGCATGGTAGAGCCAGATACATCTCTTTGAAAGCATCCTGGAGGAAAATCTACAAGCTGTCTAGAGAGCTTCCAGTTAGCTCAAGACCACTAGTAAAGATTTCTTTTTCTTTCAGTGAAAGAGCCATCCTATCAGAAGTTCCCCACCTATGTTCTAGAAAAGCAACGCTGTGTTTGCCAAACACAATGAATGCCATCTAGGAATTATTTAACCATTTTCATATTAATCACCACAGCATTATCTAATTAATATTTCATTTATGATCACCAAAGAAGTATCACATGTCAGGAAATACATCTTAAATCCATCTTAGCTTGGCTTTAAAATGCAATGATGTGTATTTTTTACAGCTTTATACTTTAAAGGACTACTAACAAATGAACATCTTTCTTCTACAGTTCATGAGTGAAAGATTATAAAATGCTGGAAAACACATCATTTTATTTTTCTCTATACACAAAGAATCCATGATAAACTTTAAACTACAAGATGGGGGAGATGGAGATTGACAATCCAAGCACACAGCACAACATAGTAACATAGCACATGGTAAAGCTACTAGGTATGTGGGAGGGATGATTCTCCTCTATCTTCTGCTACCTTAAGTAACAGCTCCATGAAACAAAAGGAAAATCTATCCCAGTCAAAGAGGACATAAATAGAACACATGAATGTTCCCCTTCTCTTAGAAGACAGACACAGATGTTTTCAGATGCTAAGGATTCTTCTTTGTGCCAGGGGTAATCCTAGCTTGTTCATGCTGAATAGTTCTTTCAAGACTATCCAAATAAAGTTATTTTAACTATTCTCATGAGGATGTAATGCACACGACCTAAAAGTTAATAAGAATGAAAGATAAATATTAACAAATACTAGGATTTTCTAGGATTAAAGTAAACCTTCATGGTTACAAGCGAACAAATGGCTAATGCAATTAAGGACCTTACATGACAAAAAAGCAAAATTTTCACACTGAAGTATCAACAACCATGATGAACATATTTATTTTCAGATTGATACCTCATAGACCAAGGAAAACTAGTAAAGAGATTGAAAATGTCTGACTCTCTCTTCCATCGGACTGTAAGCTCCTTGAGGGCTCCTATTTGATCCCCATTTCCTAGCGTGAAATTTACCTTTAAAGTACTACATATGCTGCTAGGTTAATAAATATTAAATAACAGCACTGATCATTTTAAAACCTCATATGAATCAACTTCACGTGAACTTCTTTACAAACTTTAGAAGTACCTTGTGTAAATACTAGTAAGTTATAATATTCACTATCAACTCTTTTCTGTTAGAACTGAGGAGGGATTGGGGTTTTTTTTTAAAAGGATATCATCTGATTTCCATGTCATTGATCATGCAGTTGATCCAAATTAGTCCTCTAAGACAGTTGAAAACATTACCAATCTTTCTGCATTCATTTTCACTCAACATTCATTGAGCACCTACTATGTTATGGGGCACTGTGCTTCTCTGGAGAATAAAATGATGATCAAGATGTGTGATAACTACAGAATGGTTTGATGGGTAAGACTGACAATTAAGCAAACAAGCAATTATAGTACGATTGATGAGTACTATGATAAATATCAATATTATAGGAGTATGAGGCACTATGGAAGCCCATGGAAGGAGGCAGCACCTAATCCAGACTTGAAAGATCAGAGGAAACTTTCCTAGAGGAAATAACATATAAATAGAGAACCAAAGAGATGAATAAGATTTTGCTAGGCAAAGAGAAAGTGAAGATTTCCTGCACTGGGAACAGCCCAGAATCAAGGCACGGAAATTAAGGAGAAGCATGGCTACGGGCTACATAGAGTCCATGAGAGCTGGAATTGAAGGTGAGGGGTGAGGAACGGTGAGAGCTGAGGTTGGAGAGATAAACTGAAGTCTGATTATGAATCAGACCTTTTAAGCTACATTAGGGAGATGGGATTGTATCCTGAGAGTAGGGTGCAGCTATTGTTTCTGAGGCCTGCGTGGGAGAGGTCACGTCATCAGAACACTCTAGTTATAATACGGTAACTGCATTAGAATGGTGGACCTCAAAGCGTGGTGCCCAGATCAGCAGCGTCAGGAACCCCTGGAAACATGTTAGAAAGGTAAACTCTTGGGCCCTACTCCAGACCTACAGAATCCGATACCGTGGGGGTGAAGCCCAGCAACCTGTGCTTTAACAGGCCTTCCAGGTGATTCTGATGTATGTACTGTGCAGGTGGTAACTGAAACTAGGGAGTAGATGCAACTACCCTGAGAAACCGTTAAGGGATAAGCGAAGAGGGCCGAGGAGAGCCCCGGGAAACACCCACGTTTAAGAGATGAGCAGAAGAAGACCCAGGAAAAATAAGACTGAGGAGGGGCCAGCCAGAGTGCTAAGAGGAAAGTCAGGAGACTATGGGGCTATGGCAGCAAAAGGCAGGCACTCATAGGGTCAAGTCTGTTGAGAAGTCAGGCAAGACAAGGACTGGAACGCATCTCTCCTGGATTTAGCAATGACAAGGTCATGGGTGACTTCAGCAAGAACAGTCTTAGCGGCATGGTGGGGCCTGAAGCCAGACTGTGAAGAGGTAAGAGATGGGATAGCGGTTGGAGAGGCCAAGAGATGAAGGGCATTATTAAGTTGAGAAAGACTTGGTCATATTTAAATGCTAATTAAAAGGATCCAGTGGAGGCAATCATTGAAGAATGAACCCTCTAAAAATGTGGGAGGAGACGTGACCTAGTAAACAGGTTCCTGGGATTAGTCTTGGACCGAACCGGATTCACCTCTGCCACTGTCACAACACAAGAGGCAAAGACGGTGTGGGTACAGGTATATTTGTAGGTTGGGGGAGTGAATTTTCATCTGAGGGTTTCTATTTCCTCTGTCAAATAAGTATAAGAGGAAAGGTCATCTGCTAAGAGCGATGGGTGGAGGAGGAGTGAGAACATGGTTAAAGTCTAGATAGGGCCCATCTTAGATGGGGGCCAAGCTGAAAGCTGGGGAACGAGCTGGGAGCGTCACTCACTGAGCCACATGAGAGAAGACAGTGACCTAATCAGTCAGATGGTGGCAGTGGAGATGCAGATAAATATATGGATTACAGAGATGTTATGGGAGTAGAATTATCGAGAATTGTTGATTGGTAAATTATAGGAAATAAGAGGAACTTGTCTACATATGGTGTAGAAGATGGATGAAAGGTTCCCCTGCATGGAGGCCGCTTTGTCTGTGAAAGGGGATCATAACACTTGCTTCACATATGGCCCCTGGAGTGAAAATACATGTAAAGAAGGTAGACTAGTACTTAAGGAAATGCACAGCAAATGGTAGCTGGCAGAATTAGTTTGCTCTTATAGCAGAATACTTTGAACAGAATAAGCACTCATATTGGTTGAATGACGACTGATTGAATGAATGAACAAATGAATAAGGATGAGTGCAAACAAAAGTAGAATGAATATTTCCCCTTCTGCTTCTACCCCTGCCTAACTTTACAATAAAGATCACAAAATACTACGTGGATATTTGACAACAGTGAGCACTTTTATTAAGGTGTAATAATTGTGAGGATGTACTTAACTAGTTCTTATCTTTATGGATGCATACTGAAATACAGATAAAATGTTATAATATTTGGGATTTCCATTAAATATGGGATGGGAAGGAAGAGTAGGAAGTATAAAGGAAATAAAGTAGGACTTAAGTTGATAATTATTAAATTTTGGTGATGGGTATACGGGAATCATATTAGTCTAATTTTGTGTTTGATTGAAAAGTACGTGGTAATTGTTTTTGTTTCTGTTTTTCTCCTCAATCACAACAAAGTTAATCCACAACCTCTGGCAGAACACAAGGTCATAAGACATTTAATTGCCATGTGGAAAAAATAATATTCAAATCTTCTGGATCACCAATGAGGATATGACAGATATATTAGAGAGTGGTTTTGTTATTCCTTATTTATTTCATGGAATGGGGCTAAGGCTTTTTTCATAAAATAGGTCTGAAGTATAGATTAGTATTTTAAAAAATGAATCACCTTATTGCTCCTTTACTTCATTCAATCCCATCCATCTCCCTGCTTTGGGTTTGACGAAATATGTATCCGATGCTGCTCACTCATCTTAATGCCTAGACACACACTCACTGAGATGCCTGCTTCCAGCTCTCCTACACTGTGTGCCACTCCTCCTCTCAACGTAGGGCCTTACCCACCCCTGTTCGCTCTACACGTTTGCTCTGCCTGGCACCCCCGACCTGCCCCTGTGCCTGGCCACTTCCTCCTCATACTTCAGGTCTCATCATTAATCTCATGCTCCCTGAACGCCTTCCTGGACCCTGAGACTGTGTTGAGTGCCCTTCTTATGTTCTTGGAGCATCAGTGTTCATGCTAATGGTCGTTCTCTCCTTTACGCTCCTTACCAAAAGGGGGCTCAAGCACCGTGAGCTAGAGGACAGCTGTAGTCCATCCACCAACGTCTATCGGCTCTCTATGAAAACTCGAATCCATCTCCTCCGCTGCAGCCCCTCTGCCAATGCCTGCACCACCCATGAGTCACAGCACCAGCCCCTGAGCCAACCTCCACACCACCATCCCCCACCTAAACTTTTTCAAGGGCTTCTCAGTGCCGCCTTCCTTAGCCCATGCCCCATTTTTCTTTCCTTTTGCTTTTACTATAATAAATACATAACATAAAACTTGTCATTTTAATCATTTTAAGTGTACAATCCAGTGGCATTAATTATATACATAATGTTATGCAACCATCACCACTATCTATGTCTGAAATGTTTTCATCACCCCAAACAGAAAATCTGTACCTATTAGACAATAACTACCCCTACCCCCAGCCTCTGTAATCTATTTTCTGCCAAGGACAGACACTGTCTCTCTCCATGGATTCGCCTGTTCTAGAAATGTCACGGAAGTGGAATCATACAATATTTGTCCTTTTGTGTCTGGTTTATTTCACTCAGCAAAATGTTTTCAAGGTTCATCCATGTTGTAGCATATATCAGAACTTCACTTCTTTTCATGGCTAATATTCCACTGTACATATACACCATATTGTGTTTATCCATTCTTCTGTTGATGGACACTGGGCTGTTTTCCACTTTTTAGCTATCGTGAATAGGGTTGCTGTGAATGTTGGCATAGAAATATCTGTTTGAGTTCCTGTTTTCAATTCTCTTGGGTTTACTCCTAGTCGTAGAATTGCTGGGTCATATGGTAATTCTATGTTTAGCCTTTTGAGAAATTCTCCTTTTGATAAACATAAAACTCTCACACCTACCTCAGGACCATGGTATGCTGCTTCCCTATTCCCCACGTGAACTCTCTCCCTTGAGAATCACGCATCTCTAGGGAACATGCAAGAGCCTTGGCCCAGCTGGCAAGACTGTCCACAGTTTGGCCTCTTGTCTCCCTTTGCCATCTCATCGTCTTCCTCTCCTGGGTCTAACCCTGGTGAATCCGTGTGACTTTCAGAGGCTATGCCTCCATGCCTTCTCCTTCTCTTCCTTCGCCTACTCCCTTGGAAGAAACTGTCCAAGCCTTTCTCGATCTTCTCAGGTCTCCCACAGAACCATCTCTGCACCAAGAGGGCAAAAATTACCACCACTCTGAATTGTTCAAAAGGAGAAAATCCACATTGGCCTCTCTCAGCTCACAGACGCTGCCATCAGCCAAGCCTACATTGTATAAAAGCTCAAGGAAGTCTGAAAACAAAACTTTACTGGCATAAAATTTCAAGGTCAAACAGATGGCGGTGGGTTATCCAAAGGAAGTTTCATCTATTTAGTGTAATAAAATGCTAGCATAAATATGTGCTATTGATCTTTAATATGCTACTAAATACCATATGTAACATTTCATTTGACTGCAAATGTCTCAAGGAATGGGATGTGACCCTCCCCAATGACAACCCCTTCCCTTCAGGCAGTTATCTTTAAGGGGGTCTATATCTTTAAAAAATAAAGAGCTCCATCTTAGTCAGGCAACTGAAAGCTTATGAAAGAATAAAGCAATGTTCAAACTTTTATACCATGGAGTCTCATGGTATGTCATCAACAAATGTGTTGGGTGATGCTTAGTTTCATAGCTCTATATTTTATACCATCTTTTGTTCCATCTACCAAAATTAATTTTAATAAAATAACAAATTTCACTTTGGCTTTCACAGATTCCACTGGGAAAAAAATCTCTGGTTCATTTGTTTCCCTCCAAATGACAGCATATACCGTGTGTGTGTGTGTGTGTGTGTGTGTGTGTGTATCAGCTTTGAGATATAATTCACATATCATACAATTAACCCAAAATGACTATACCATTCAATGTTTTTAGTATATTCACAGTTGTCCAACCATAATCACAATCTATCTTATTTTAAAACATTTCATCACCCCCCCCCAAAAAAAACCCATACATATCAGCAGTCACTTCCCATTTCCCTCCAACCCTTCAGGCCTAGGCAGCCAAGAATCTATTTTCTATCTTCATGGATTTTCCTACTCTGGACATTTCAGATAAATGGAATCATACAATATGTGGTCTTTTGTGTCTGGCTTCTTTCACTTGGTATAATGTTTTCAAGGCTCATTCATGTTGTAGTATATATCAGTACTTCACCCTTTTTATTCCCGAATAATACTACATTGTATGGATACACTACATTTTCTTTATCCATTTATCAGTAAATGGACATTTCAGTTGCTTCTATTTTTTTAATGGTTCAGTGTTCTTTCTTTTAATCTCCCTATTTTATTTTCTTAATATTTATTTATTTATTTGGCCACTCCAGGTGTCTTAGTTGCGTCATGTGGGATCTTTAGCTGTGACATGAGGGATCTTTAGTTGCAACATGCAAACTCTTAGTTGCGGCATGTGGGATCTAGTTCCCTGACCAGGGATTGAACCCGAGCCCCCTGCATTGGGGGTGCGGAGCCTTAGCCACTGGAGCACCAGGGAGGCCCCCAGTTGCTTCTATTTTTGACTATTATTAATAATGCTGCTATGAACCTTTGTGTACAAGTTTTGGTACAGACATATGTGTACACTTAGAAGAGTGAAACTGCTGGTTCATGTGGTAACTTTAAGATCTGCCAGGTTACTTTCCAAAGGAGCTGCACCATTTTACCTTCCCACCAGCAAAGTATGGTGGTTCCAATTTCTTCACATCATTGCTAACATTGTTATTATCTGTCTTTAAGTATAGTTGATTTACAGTATTATATTAGTTTCAAGTGTACAGCATAGTGATTCAGTATTTTTGCAGATTATATTCCAGTATAGGTTATTACAAGATAATGGCTATAATTCCCTGTGCTATATAATATATCCTTGTTGCTTATCTATTTCATACATAGTAGTTTGTATCTCTCAATCCCATACCCCTAATTTGTCCCTCTCCCCTTCCCTCTCCCCTTTGGTAACCAGAAGTTTGTTTTCTATGTCTGTGAGTCTGCTTTTGTTTTGCATACACAGTCATTTGTATTAATTTTTAGATTCCACATATAAGTGATATCATGTGGTATTTGTCTTACTCTGTCTGACTTATTTCACTAGGCATAATATTGTCTAGGTCCATCCTAGTGAGTGTGAAGTAGTATCTCACTGTGGTTTTGATTTGCATCTCCCTGATGGCTAATGATGCCAAGTATATTTCCTGTGCCTATTGGCCACTTTTATATTAGCTCTGGGTTTTCATAGATGCCTTTTATCAGATTGAGGTAGTCCTTTCTATTCCTAGTTTATTGAGTGCTTATATCATGAAGAGGTGTTATACTTTGTCAAATGCTTTTTCAGCCTCTACTGGTCCTATTTTTTCAAACTACATCTTGGCTCCTGCCATTCTTTAGAATAACAACCCAAACACACACTAAATGTGTCTATGAAATATTCTGCATGAGCCCCAATTAAACACAATTTCCATATACATGAATATTGCAGGAAGCAATTCAAATAAAATAAATGGTATCATCAGAGGATCTGTGTTCAACTGTCAAATAACCAAATCTGTACAATATTAAAGAAGGCAATAAAAAGTACTTACACTGATAGCCAAATATACCAAAGCCAAGTAGTTTTTGGTAAAACCTGTGTACAACTTTTTAAATCAGTTAACCACCTTCTAATTTTTAACAAAACCATTTAGAATAATAAGCTTTGTCTCTATGATTACACATAATCATTTTGTCAAAAGATGTGTACACAGATAATGGCACATTCCCTCCCTTGTAAAATTCAAAGTCTAACTGGGAATGCCATAGACTGTGCAGAATTTTTTAAAAGATGCTAAAAACAAGTAAAGGATATTAAATCAGCCTAAAGTAACAGACCTCCAAAATAACTAATGTACATGTCAAGGTTCTGGAAACTATACTGGCTCACAAGGCTGGTGCCAGCTAGAACTGACTAGAACTAGGAGATCAGGGAAAGGCTTCAGGGAGCTGTGTTTTACCAGGGTAGAAGAGAAACACAGATGAACTAAAAGTAGCTCACCTAATAATAAGATCTTATTAAGAGAAAGCCTCAATAAGAACATTTCTTCTGCTTATTCGCAGTGTTTATTTTTAGCCAATGAGTCTGAAAATACAATGAAGCAAAGATGCCATTATTAAAATAATTCCAAAGAAATCACTTAAAATCAATTTGGGAGGCAAATTATATCTTCAAGGTGCTAACTAAGTAACATATTTTCTCCAAAAAATGCTACTACATAATTCACTTAATTTTATACTATGTATCTCTACCCTACACCCCAAAACATAAACACTAAGATGCAGACGTTTTTTGGTTCATGTTTAATTCCCCTGAGATTTCCAATATTATAAATATCGCCAAAATCTCAATTTAACTCTTTTGGGATTCAGAACAAGTGCTTGGAAAATTACAGAGATCTACAGGGGCATCGGTTGCATCCGAGGAAGATGAGGCATCTCCTCTTCAACCCAATGTTCAGGATCCTAACCCACTGGGATTGCACCACATGAAATGCAGTGGGCAAAAGGGACTCTTCTTCCACAAAACACTGCACTAATTCTCCAGCATTCAGCTTCTCCACTTGAATGGAATAAAAACCCTTTTGACAACAACAATTACAATCCCCCCATTTTTTTCTCAGGCACACTATTGGACTTCTTGGTGCATGCACAATGCAAATAAGGCAAGCTTCCTTTCACAGAGTGATTAATATGCAACGACAGCCTGCTTTTTTAGGAGGATGTGAAGAACCACCAACAAGCTTTTCTAAACCCAGAGGTTTCTACAATTATTTCCACTGTTTATTTTTAAACAGATTACACAATAACAATAACGCCAAGCGCTTTAGCTCTAATTTGCCAATATTTTGTAAACAATGACAATTTAGATTTTGAAACTTTTTGTATTATATTTAAGTCTATGGTCAACCATGGATGCCAATATATTAATTTTTTTCCCCCAAATCTAGGAAACTCACTTGTGTGAAACAGGATTCAAGCTATACCTTCTTTTCAAGAAACAGCACTTCATTTTTAAATAGCAAGACCTGACTGGCATATACCTTTGGCAAACTCGTGATTTTAAAAATTTATTATAAATTCCAAAATAAGACTAAGAAATTACATTTTAATGGTAACCCATCTAACTTATATGTATGTGCCTTTATAAAACTTATGATTTTTCCAAACTATTGTTAAATTCAATATAAGGCTAAGGCTATGTTTTGATAGAAAATTAAATGGAATTTGTTCAATAAAACAATATCACAAAGACAATGGAATCTACAGATTACATACATATGCACATTTAATCTCAAAATAATTTAGGAAGCATTTCTAATCACGTCTCCTTGGTGACTTTTACCAAAGTTTCCAAGAAAATGCAAACTAGCAGATATAATATTAGACTTTCCTTACTAAAAATTTTACTTGTGTCTCTTTTTTTTGGGGGGGTGACCTATCTCCATCTACATAGTCTCAGGAAGAGATTCCAATCATACAACTACCTGACTTTCCCACCTAATATTTCAAACAAAACAATCATCAACAACTCAAACGTTTTGCTAGGGATATGAATTTTTCTATTCGATGTATTAAACGTCAAAATGTACATTTGATTTTTATGTTCATTTTTTAAAAAACCTCTATAGTTAGAGTTTTAAGACACGGTGTTATATATGGATGAGACTTTTGGCTTCAAATTGAATTTCAGTCAAAATATTTCAAAATTATATGTAGGTCAATACTAATTATGGCCTAAATCAAATCCATCTTCTTGCCAATAGACCCAAATCGCAGGGCATGTGATGACAGGCCAAGAGGAGTTGATTGTGACACCTGCATATCATCAGTTTTCTTCTAGGATAGATAAGAGCATCATTTCAGGGACATCAGCAAGTCATTCAAGTTGTTTCCTTGTGACGTTGGAGTGTCTAGCTAGTGCAAGTCCCTTACCTGCCCAGATTCTCCAGACATCACCAGATACGTAACCAACCCCATATTTATCACCACCATATTCACTGTAGGTTTACACTGTTTTCTTCTTTTGTACTTTTAAATTCCAAGTTAAGAAGTTTGTAGTTACAAAAGAAACAGACGAATTTATTTGTTCTAGTCTATAAGTAAATAAAAAGATGAAAGTGAAGACTAAATTAACAGTGGAACTCCTCATTTTAAATCTCTCCTGTTGAGTTGGTTAAAAGAGAATATAATTTTAAACCCACTCATTACAAACAAAAAGTTTAATATTTAGAAACTCATACCTACGTTGTTAAAATAATTATACATACTTATAATTTATGTTTGCTGAAAATATACCCCACTAAACACTGATTGTTATGGTATTTAAATAATACAATGTAACTGCCTGAGGTTCTCTGTGATAGCTATTCTCTTAATATTGCACAGAGCAGCAAAAATATAACAGAGTAATATATCGATTTACCTCCCAGTGACTTCAAAAGCGTCTGGTGTAAATATCTCTAGAAAACCAAATAATAAATGATTATCCAGGTTTCTTATTTAGATACAAAACTACTCTCCAATACCTAAATCAATTAATGTGTGAAATCTTTATCTTCTAAAAAATAATGCCTAATAATGGCTGTGAAGAACTATAAACCATAAATATATTCTTTTATGAGAAGGGAGGAAGGGGAATGAACGGTCTGCATGACCAGTTATCTTAATTGAGCCTGACCAGTAATTTAAATTCTGATTCCAAAACCAATTTAGCTGAAAATGACCTCAAACTGTAATCAAGGGCAGTTAATGGACTCATTTTCAATCTCTTATCTTCGAAGATATCACACAATGTCCCTTTTTTGCTTCATTACGACAGATGGTTTTCTTGGATGAAAATTTAAAATTTTAAACATGTCATGAGTAACTTTAAGTTACATACACAAAAGGGAAAATCTGAGAAAGGAATAAATAACTCTTGGTTATCTTTTTTCTGACATTTCAAGGTTGTCTTTGGTGTCATTCCACAGGAATAAATATTACAAATGTAACCAAAAACAGTTCAGAAGGTAGTTTAGAATTTTTTACGAAACTACTGAATACATTCATCTTAGACCAACTACACAGAACATAGTAGTTATTCCGTTAAGTACTAAATTAAGTGAATGTTTCTGCTACCCAACAAGTCTGGGACACAGCCATTTGCAAATGTGTTCATGAAACTGCTCTTATTCTGGTTCACAGCATCACTGCCAAGCCCATGTCTTTATATCCAAAAAATGTGGGATCTCAGGCCACCCTGGCATCTTTTCAGGGCTCCTTAGTTCAGAAAATGTTCTTCAACAATCTGAGACAGGCCCTAACTCCCTGAATTGTCAATTCTCTTGAAGTTGCCTTAACTTCATCTTCTTAGGTCTTTGCCTTTGATGCACCCCTGGAGCCTTTACCTTTTCCTTTAAGAAATGTGCAAGCTTCTTCCAATCTCAAAAATTCCATACTAAACCATGTGAGATAAAAGATTTCAAAAATAGGCTTTGGCTTGTAGCAATTATGAACACTGAAAGACACAGGTCACCAGAGGGTTCTCACAGTCTGCTCCAAAATTGAAACTCACAATTCCTCTCTTACCACACGCCTTCTCACACCACTAACTTCAACCCGACACACACACACATGTACACACACACACACGAGGGTTGCAGTCATGTATCTCATCTCCCATCCTGCATTCTTCCTCACGCCAGTAAAAGACTGCACTTTTATTAATGGAGAGTTAAATCACTGGGACTTTGCTCTTGGGGATACCAGGCATTGTTGAGGGCAGAGTGCCCCACTGCAAACAGGAGGATTAAATGAAATCTTGACAACTGAATAAAATACCCCCAAACCATGTTTCCCAGTCAGCTTAGAGAAAAAGAACAGTCAGACTTATACCCTATAATTTGCAAAATGTTGGATTCTCTTCAGCTGATCAGCACAAGACAAAACACAGGTACTAATGCGTGGATGCAGACGTCCCCCACCCAAGGGACCAGATCTCTGCAGAATCACTCTGCGGTGAAGCCCACCCACATGGAGCTTCCCCACAGCTTTTCAGTGTCTCACCCTTAATTACCAACAGACAGCCAGGGACCATTAGAATTTCAGAAATGAAATGAGACAACATGAAACACAGCAGAGATATTAAACCCAACAATAAAGAGGAATTCAAAGGAAAAAGAGACAATACAGGAAGCAGGAAAATTTTCTAAAATACTCAGCGATATAAAGATTATTGCATCAAGAAACAAGAAGAGGGTGCTACCAAAGAAACATCAAGACCACATAAAAGCTCTTAGAAATTTTTAATATATGCTTATATAGTTATGTGTTTTATATGTTATATATGTCAGCTGAATATAAAATTCAATAGAAATATTGGCAAAAAACTGAGAAAACCTCCCAGAAAATAAGGGATGGGGCCTGGTGAGACAAAGAAATGAATAATAGGAGATAGAAGATAAGAAAAGTCAGATAATCAATCCAATTTCTGAATAAGAGTTCCAGAAAAAGAAATTTAAAAGATATGAGAATAGCAAATAAATGAGGTAGGACCATTTCTCTGCACTGAATGACATGAATTTCCAGACTAAAATGGCCTACTGAGAATCTACTCCAATAAATGAAAACAGACCTACATCAAGGCACATCATAGTGAAATTTCAGAACACTATAAAGAGAAGATCCTAAAGTCTTCTATAGGAGAAATAAGCAAGTTTCATACAAATTATCAGGAATCAGAATGCACTGGATTTCACAAATGCAACACAGAAAGCTAGAAAACCTGGAGCAACACCTTCAAAACTCTCAGGGAAAACAACTTCCAATGTAGAGAATTATATCAGGCAAATATAAATTAACTGCCACAAGCCTAGAAAACTAACAGTCTAGACTGAAAAACAAGGGTTAGGTCTAGGATATATGTCTGAGAGGAAGAAAAAAAATAACCATGTTTTAACATATTGAGAGGGGATATATACTTCAGTTTGAGAACGTGACCATGAATTAATGATGGGTATGTAGAAAACTAAGCTAAAGAAAACTGAGGCCATAATAAACTCCAAAAAAATCCAGAAAACTGTAGAAGGAATAAAATCATAGCATACATCAAGGCTCAGCTGTGAAAAATATTTACATGGTCATAATAATGTAAACATTAAATACTGGTTTAACCAAAAATAGAAAAATTGCTATATTGGGAGGCTAAGGTAAAGGAAGTAGGAGGTGGTGGGCAGTGCGTATAGGAAAAAGTCAATAAATAATACCTAAGACTGAAAATTAAGAAAGTATAAATATGGAGATAAAAAATGTGGAAACAGCTAAAGGAGTAGAAAGTGGTTACTTTAGGGGAGTCAAAATCAATGGTTGGAGGGGTAAGGAGGGGTAAGAAGGAGTAGAAAGAGTTGGGGAAGGGGACTGATGTTTTTTGTTACAAGTCTTATAAAACTAACTTTTTAAACATAGACATTTCATTTTGCTAAAAGTAAAAATTAAACTCAAGAAAGAAGGGAGGCATGACAACCAATTAAGTCCAATTGCTTGACTAGTTAGGATCTTTAATCTCAAGACATATTTAGTATAACTTAGCAGAGAAGAAACAAACTAGCTGACCCACCTTATCTTAATGGTAAATAAATAGCTATGGGCTTCAAGCCAAGCTGAGAAGCTATACAGTATAACGAAGTCACTTTATAAGAATGAAATATGAAATCTCCTTTGTCCTAAATCCTTGGGAATTAGAATGTGTCATGAGTAGATTTTCCAGATGAGTAACACTAACTACATTGCCTCTTTCATCCCAACTTGCCATTGGTGAAGATAATGGTGCCTATGTTTAAGTTTGTTTTATTTTTCCAACTATATGGAAAAATAGTCTTAACTCCTTTAGCACCTAGTACAGAGCTGAACACTAAAGACACATGCTCAATAACTGAGTCCATATAACTGTTACCTGCTGCTTGAAAATGAGGTTTAGTCATAAATAGGCATTATTTATACTGCACTGTGTTAGAGACATTCCCTTGGCATTTGTGATGTATAGGGCTTTCTTTTTAGCCAAATACTAAATGGCTAAGACTGACATGCTTTTTTGTGTTCTTGAGTCTGATTCTCATAATTTTTCCATCCATTCAAGTTACTACATCTTCTTACCATCAGTGTACCTGTACCTAGTGGTCATGTTTCATTTGATTCTAATCTGAATCTAGGAATCTTTATAAATGTGGTAGAATCTAGGAAATTAATTCAGAATATATGGGCTCTTTGTGAATAAAGGTTTAAGGGCTTTAAGGGCTTCCCTATGAGTCAAGTGTGTACAATTCAGTGCATGGTCTTTGGGGATATGTATTTTGGCTATCCAGAGGCTGCATTCCTTCACTTCTTCACTCTTTCCCTTAATTCTTCATTCTTCATGTTCCAAAAAATAAAGGTTGCCAGACAAATGACTTCCATATTAATCAAGTATCAACAGTAGGTTCTTTATCAGCAACCATTACTTCAAATATTATGGCTCCACCATTGACAGATTTAATATTAACTCTATGCAAATAGAAAATAGAATCTATATAAACCAATTTGTTTTTTCAACTTCCACTTTTCTCAAAATCAAGATGACTTTGCTTTCATGGAAGGTAAAGCAGCTAAGCAATCAGCCACAGCATTTCAAACTCAGTTGCAACTCATGGTGAGTTCAATGCTGAACTCTCAGAGGATGAGAAATAAATGGAAAAAATGCGATTCTAATTATAATCAATATCTAAATCCAACACTAACTGTACACCCCTTCACTGTGAACTTTAGCAGAAAGAAGGGAAATGGGAAAAAAATGACTGAGTTTACTATGTGCCAGACAGTTGTATAAATTACCTCATTTTGTCCTCACAACAGCACTTTTAGGTGGGTATTATAATCCCTGTCTCACACATAAATAAACTGAGTGTTGGAGAGATTAAATTACTGGATCAAGGTCATGGACAGCAGGAGAGCCACCTTTCAAAATCAAGTCTGATATAAAAGACCTACAGAGCGCCCCCTACAGTATGCACTGCCGCTAAAACACCAAAAAGAGATACTAAATTAAGAAAGGAAGATATTGGGGGTGGGTGGGGAGGAAGGTCCAAGAGGGAGGGGATATATGTATACATATAGCTGATTCACTTCGTTGTACAGGAGAAACTAACACAACATTGTAAAGCAACTATACCCCAATTTAAAAAAAGGAAGATAATTTATAACTATAACTTAAATCAAAGTGTTTGTATTGAATTTAGATCTTCTCATGCCCAGGATAGCAGATCTTTAAGGTTTCCATTTGTGCCCTAAATCTAAATATCATATAGCAACTGCAGCTTAACTGGTGATTGGCAGTATCTCATGTGGACAGAATGGACACTTGCAGATGAAATATGAATAAAAGAACATTAGAAAAGTGGTCAATCTCAACCATTTCCACTCCTTTGCTGATCTGATAAAAGCAATGCATCCAATATGTGACAGGCAGAACGGACTTCAAAAGATTTTGCATGAAAAGTAATGACTAATGGGCATGGGATTTCTTTGGCAATAATAAAAATGTTTTGAAATTTTTAAAAAGGTAGGTGCATTGCCTCACCAACCTCTTCTGGCTCTCTCCCTCAGTGTGCAGGTACATATGCCCAGATGGCCCTCAGCTTAAAGCCTTCCCAACAAACACCTCTTCTCCCCTTCTTTTTGGTCAAGTGTCCGGGATATCAGCTCTTACTCAGTCTTTGATTCTAAGAACTTGAATTTCACCATCCGACTGAAATTACTCTAAGATCACCACTCTCCTCCAAATCCAAAGATGCTACTTGAGTCTCATCCTCCTTATACTCTTACCTACCTCTTTTTTATTGCACTGTTTTGCAATCTGAACATAAAGCTCATCAGAGAAAGCTCAGATGGTATAAAAATTAATCTTCTTCCAGTCTTAAGAAGTGAAAGAGATTTTTTAAAACAAAATTGGGATTATGCTTATAAATACCATTTGTTTCCAACTCTTCCACTTAACATTATCATCCTTCTCTAACCTAGGCATTCATACCACGAGGCTCTGGCTACCTTTTTTGTTCAATATCACTTTCTAAATTATGGACAAGATACCATTCTAGATGCTACATAAACACAACAACATAAATACTTCGGGTGTGATAAAGACTCCACAATGTACGCGTTCTAATTCATGGTGTTTTCTCTCCACCAAAAGAGGATAAAAATATAGACTACTACGACTCTCAGTCTTCTTGGTCTCCTTAGCTGGGCTTCCTCCAAGCTTCCTTCCAAACACACAACAAGTAACATACCTCATCCACGCTAAATCCTTCCTTTACAACCTCCTTCAGAGCTCACTTACACTGAGACGAGTTCCAATCTCCCCTGGTGCACAGGTAATCTTTATCCTGCCTTGACAATCTTAGCCACGTTTCTGACTTTTAATGCCACCTGGTATTCCCAGTTGTCTTTTCTTTCTCCACTAGACAGTAAGCTCTCTTACTATCAAGGAATTGTACATGAGAGTTTTTGGGTTTTGTTTTACATCTGCAGCTAACAGATTTCGGACATGCTCAGTAAGTACTTTCACTGTCACTACTTCTCGCTCTCCCCCAAAACCCATTAAATCTCTATCCTGTCCCTTCTTTGCACTACAGATAGTTTTACCTTCTCTCTAGTCCTATATTCCTCCATCTATGAGGATTAGCTTTCTAACTTTTTTGATCTGAGTCATAACATGATATATGTTTTCCATCACAACCGGGTCAACAAAAGTTTAACAAAACAATACCTGGGTAGGTACACTACATAAGACATACTCTCTTTTCTATTCTATTCCATTCCTTCTTTCTTCCTTTTATTCCTTCCTTCTTTTTAATGCTAGTGGAAGCCAACTGAATAGATTTCACCACCCACGGCTGAAAAATACTGACCTGCATACAAGTTAAGACACTAGGATGCCCAAATTTTTTCTAAAACCTAATGTGTATAAAACTGAGGTTATCCATCTTTCATCCAAGGTAACCCCTCTTCTCAATTCCCTGTCATACTGACAGTACCATGATTATTTCATTACCTTGGGTTTGTTGCTTAAAATTATTTTTCTCTCTCAGTCAGCTACCATTTTAGACCTATCATCTACCTCTCTGGTTGATTTGTCATCTCCAACGTGTCAGCTGTGTGTCCTTTTTATCCTAATCCAAAGCCATTACAAGCGTATCTTTCCAAGATTATCTGTTCTATAAAATATATCGCAGTTGGATTTCTTTAACAAGCCCCTCTGATACATAAAATTTAATTTTTATAAGACTTTTCAGCTACGTATCTATTAATAAAAGGTAGAGTTGTGAAGTGTTTTGGTTTGCAGTGCATTTCACATACATTATTTTATTTGCTTCTCCTACTCAAATGAGGAAATTACAGTTCGAAGGTATTAAGTGACTCACACAGATTCACTAAGTAGTTGGTGGCAGAGCCAAATCTTGAACCCAAATCTTTTTAATCTAAGCCCAACAGTTCCTTTCCCGACATACACATCTTCCTACCCCATAAAGCAAAAGACTTTCATTAGACTTCACTGGCCTTCAAAGCAGCTTTAACTGGCTCTCCTATCTCCTAGCCTCTGGGTTCTCCATCATCTACCTGATTTTTCGTAATGCAGCAAAAATCCTTTTACCAACTCACGATTTTGTCCAGCCACTATAGTGGCTGCCACATAAAACCAAAACTCCCCTTAAGGACTGCAACGATCTCTATTGATTTGCTCCTACTTAATTCTCTGCTAATTCATAGCTGGCAACAAATACAGAGCCTAGCACAGCAGACGTTCAATTGCTGTAGTTGACTATACTCTTAAATATTTTTTTAAATGATTTCTCTTACATCTCCAGCAGCACCCTCTCCTTTGTGCAGCATTTAAAATTTTAATACGATTTGTCCCAATATCCAGTCTGCTTTCACTGCTCTTCAATACCAATAATCCTCTAGCTAGATGCATCTCCTCCTACAGAGAGCTAGGTCCTTCCTCCTCTTATTTATCCTTATGTCCCTGGAGCTTCAGATCAAGTACTAGCTCTGCCACATCTTTTTCCAGACATTTAAACCAACCAAGACAATTTTTGCCTTTCTGAACAATTCTCACAATTATTACCTGTCTCCTTCCTTCTAGGCACTTATTCACATAGTACCTTTCAGGATTTCCTAAGTGTTTGAACAAAGTAAGTGGTTTCTCCCCAGCCATCTGAAAGCCTCTGCAGGCCTGGTATAACTTGCTTAAATGTATTTTCTTTTTCCTCTCAGCCTCCAGCACAGAACTCTGCACATCACATTCACAGCACACCTGTTTAATAAAGATTTCAAATAAAACCTCCATGCAGGATGAACCTTTTAAAAGAATATATTGAGTACCTACAGCATATTACCTGTTTTACATATGTGATTTTATTTAAGCTCACCAAAATCCGTAAGGGAGATGTCATTTTCTCCATTTTACACAGGGGAAGCAGGCTCAGAAGGGCAGCACCTTGCAGAATGTCAGTGACAGTGACCTCAACCTAGACCTGTCAGACTCCAAAGCTCTTGATACTGCCCTCCACCTACCACTGCCCCCTCACTTCCATCAGATCGGTCAGCCCAGAAGCCAAGCGAATTCACATTTGCTTGGCATGTATTCCAAGGCTATATGTATTCAAATTATCCTAACTTTAAAAAAGGATGAAATTCAGCCAACGAATATAAGTTATAGTCCCAGCTTCACCTGTGTAAATCACTTACCCCTTCTTAGACTCAGTTTCTATTTCAAGACCTAACATGATCTGGCCTTAGAGAATTGGTTTTTCTCCTCATCTCTGGCCACTTCTCCCCCAAGGTACCCAACACTGTTCCCCAAACGTGACTGTATATATTCATATCTCCGTGTGTTGGTTCTGCTGAATCACATCTTCTTCCTGTTCCATCCAGTGAAGGCAAACTGGTGCCCCATGCCCAGCTCAAGGGAGCCCCAAGCAGAGTTAACTGCTTCCTTCCTTGTGCTCCAATGGCATTTAATTCATGTCTCTATTTGTAAGTAGAGTATGTCTCTCCCCAACACTAGATGGTAAGCTCTAGAAGCAGAGGCAAATCTTACTTGACTTCATAACCCAAAACTGAGCACAATTCCTGAAACTATTTGACAATCACAAGGTTTCAGGAAGGTTCACTGAATTAAGGAAGTCAGGAATATTTGTTGTGATTCAACCAATGTTTGTTAAATAGTCAATCAACCATGCCTTAAAACGAGAAGAGCGTCTGTCCTTCCTACTTCACAGAGAGTTCTTTAAATGTTACCTGCTCACTCGCCCAACTACGCAAAGAAAGATTTCCCCCTGATAATCTCTCATAGCACCCTTCTCCTTTCCTTAGTTTTTAATCAGAATATATAATTATAAAGATGTGTATGAATTACTTTGCTAATGTCTATATTCCTCCACACTATTAGACTAGAAGCTCTATATAGGGACGATGTATGTTTAGGTAACAAGAATGATGTTATGTTTAGTCTACCACTGTATTCCTAGCACCCAACACCCAATAAGTGCTTGATAAATATTTACCGAATAAAAGATATGAAAATTAAAAGATATAATGCATATCAAACACTCTGTGAATTGTATAGTGATGATTAAGACACACTCACTTATTGGGATTATATATTCAGTTTATTCCCTCTTTGATAGCTAAAACAAAACCTTCAGTCTCTTCTCCAGTATCATATGCCTTTAGTTGGCAAACCTCTTCCTGCACCGCCAATAGGGCACTTATGTTTGACTCATTTGAATAATAATATCAATTACCTTATTTTATTCCAGTTTGTAATTTACAAAAAATATCAGCAGTGAGTGAGGCATATTAAATCACCTCAGATC
This sequence comes from Eschrichtius robustus, assembly GCF_028021215.1. NCBI lineage: Eukaryota > Metazoa > Chordata > Mammalia > Artiodactyla > Eschrichtiidae > Eschrichtius > Eschrichtius robustus. The sequence continues at coordinate 25,105,524 of NC_090834.1, read as the reverse complement.
TCACCTAAGATATTCTATAAAATAAAGGTCAAATAGCTTTTTCTTTTCAAAAATAACTTTGATTTTGATACATGGTTCTAATCTTCAAAGCACTGCACAACATTTACAAGGTACATGTTTAACACATTGTAACAATTAGCTTGCATTCTCAAGCGAGTGGGCCCAAGGAGACCAACACAGTTGCTACGGCAGGTCAGATGTTTGCATGGGCTCCTCTGTTACACGGGTTCCTTCCAAGGCTCTGGAGGGGATGGGGACCTGATGACCTGTTCTAACGGTCGAAAGCAAGAGAGTGCTGAATTTTCCTTAAAGAGGGCATTCAAAATTGTAGACCTTTTGGCCCCCATGAGACCCAGATGCATGCCTGTGCTAAAGGTTTTCAACCTCATAATGAGACCACTTTCTCTCTGAAGTATTCATAAACCAACAAGACACGCAGGCATATTTAAAAACAGATTTTAAAAAAATCTAGTTCTCATCTTTGAAGTAGAGTTCCTATTACATCCTTTTTTAAAGTCTAAAACAAGACCATTATGTCTGAATAATTATTTTTTCTAGACCCATATACACCCCTCTTTCTCCTTAATAAGCACAGCTCATGTGCATTTGAAAATATTCACAAGATCTCTACCAAGTAGGTGTTACTAATTTTCCCATTTCACAGAAGAGGAAACAGACTTAGAGAAGGGAACTGACTTGCCCAGGATCAGAGAGCTAATAAAGGATCCGTGTGCCTGGGATTTCACCCTAGGGCCCTAGGCCGCTGGCCACACTTAATCTCCAGGCTCTTTTACTCACAGGGTTCCTTGACAGCAGAAATTAGGTCATCATGGTGCTTTGTAATTCCCCACAGAGCTGATGATAAAAAGCTGGCACTCAACATATTTGATGAACTATTTAAGAGAATACCTATTGTAACCCAATCTCTAACAGTGTGATACCACTATGAATATTCCAAAATGGTGAGGTAATCAGACCTCTTAAGAAAGATACAGAATGGAAAACAGGGCCAGATGTTGCCAGGGTTTGCAGCTCCAAATCAAAGCTACTCAGGGAGGGAGAGTATCCAGTGGAATACAAGTTATGCAGAGGCCTTTCAAGTCATACCAGTGAGGCAATCTTTGAATTGAAAGGCAAGCATATTTACATATATCTGAGAGAAAACGAATGCCTAACAGGTTTATTAAAATCTTTTTTTAAATCAAAAACATACATACACAAGATAGACCAAATGTCTTGTCCTTCTAGTATAGTCCTCTTTGAGTGATTGCCTGGAAGCTAAATTAATCCTGCAGGAAGGGAAAAGTGTGTCTACCTAACTGAAAACAGTGAACTCAGTGGCTGCATGTAGACATGGCCTAACAGTGTAATGTAATGAAAGTGCCCGAAAAGCCGCCATTTGGCACCCAGGCCAACATCAAAAGGCAAGGCTCCTAATGAGGATCTTCAGCCAAGAGACAGCATTTCCACACCGTGAAATAAAAGAGTGTAATGGCACCACTGGAAACGCCAAATAATTTACGTCCCTCTACATCAGCAAATGGTTTTAAGGTTTGGCACCAAGAGGTAATAACAAAAAGGGCTAGAGTTGACATGCCTCTGACCTTCAGATTGACTTCTGCATTGTACTGCTCTATAGTAGTAAGTACATCTACCTGGATTACAAATAATAGTTTCACTACATTATTTTTCATATGAAAAACTTGGGATCTCACAGAGACCTATTCATTAGGACTCGGAGAGGTCCTTGGGCATTCACTCTTCCTAAGAGGCCGCCTCTGACAATATTGCTCAGAGACTCACCATTTTAAGAGATGTATAAAATTCTCCTCTGAATCGTATTATTTCTTCCTTTTTAACTAAAGGAATCTTAACCTTTAGTCTTCTTGATTCAAAGCTCAAAGAGCTATTATCATTACATGGCCTGTTGAGTCATGTTTTCAATTTTGTTTAATTTGTAACTCATTTTTAAGACTGGAAAAATGCTATGTATAATTTCCTGTCACTTCTTTTAATATTCCAAAAGTTTCTTAGCCTATATATCCGTTAGGTGACTAAACCGAAGAATTATCAGTTATGGAATTTACATTAAAATATTTATATTGACAGCATAAGACATGTGTGTGTTCAAAAGCTCAATACTTAAATAGTGCAGGAGAGCCTTTTTAAAACGCCTTTGTCTCCTCCCAGGGTGACGGTTCCCAGAAGACTGATGGGGGCAGGTGCCAGTCCCTTCTCTCCCCTCCCTGCCGATTGGTTCTGCTCTCCAGCACCACAGACCCAAGATCAGCAGGGAAAGTTCAAACCGCTCTTTAGCAACAGGTAGTCGATCACTTATTTTCCACCAAGACAGGAAGAACTGTCTGTAAAATATCTTTGGAGGTCTGCCAGCAGCACTGAAGCCCCTTTCAGTCTGGAAAGCAGCCCCAGTTCTGTAACTCTGAAGACCATAAATGTGGGGGATTCATCAAACTAATATTAAATAGAGGATTTGTCACCTTAAAAAATTCAGTGCTTGGATCAGAAATTCCAAAGTCTGTATTTCAAGCAGTGTAAAGTTTACAAGATGCTGTCTGTAATTTACAAAACTGAGTTCTGCAGCAAACAAAAACATCTGTCACGTCTAAAGATTAGTATTTGAATGACAAAATGGTGCTATTTTGAAAGGCAATTAAGATGTTGTTCCCTATGAAGAAAAAATATAGATATAGATTACTTACATTAAATGACATATTACCTATTTGAGGAAATCAATTAATGATAAATGTATTCCAAAGAAAAGCACTATGCAAAACTCAGAATTTGGGGTTCCAGTGACTAATTTTTCTCTCTTACTGCTGCCTTGACTAAGCACCTACAGTCCTTGCAAACAGCACACCCACACCATAATTTTTTTTTGGCAAACAATTAGTGCCTTAATTCTTGAACTATCACGCTGGAGAAACAATAGCCACTTAAATCAACAAACCCTCAGTTTAATCAATTAGCATAGAGTCTTAGATGAACCTCCTTTATTAAACATGCATGTGTCCTGCTATTTTCTGCTATTTTAATATTATTTTTTAAAAAACAGATCCTGGGTAAAGGTATCTGGAAAGAAATCATCAAGTTCAATGTGTTAGGGGAAGACAGGGGGAGCTTCTTGAAAACTGACTCTAAAAAACAATGTTAAGTGTTAGACTAATGAAAACTTAGCCCCAGTTGGTAGATCTTTAGAATCTTTGTAGTGGGAATAGCAACTCAAAAACTATTAAACAAATGACAGGCCAAACATCCACAATGTCTGGATTTTATTCTCTTTTCGTTTAATTCTGTTGAATTTTAAATAAAGTTTAGGTTTTTTTAAAATATTTTAAAATATGCTAATAGTTGTTGAAAAATAATTAACTTTTCGGTTTTTGGACAGAGCTGTAAAAGGTTTCCCACATTCTTAAATATGGCTTTACTACATTCCATTAAATTTTGTTCAGAAAGATACATTACTGATATTAAAATGAAAACCAATGAAAAAATATAGCTCACCATAACGGTATTCATAGCAAACTCTGCTGAAACATACTTTAATTCGTTTAGTAAATGATATTCTATATACTATAAATACAGTGCAAGCTAGCTTTTGGGTAGCAAAGGTGTTCTTTGTTCTTAATCTGGTGCTACTTGTTAGAAAACCAGTCCTGATCACTCCTTGACTCTTCCAAGTTAAACTGGCAGAGGATTATAAAATTATCAAATAAACATATGACTTAACAACCATTCCAGATAATTCCATCAAACAATTTTTCCACAAAACATCTAAAACTGCAGCTAGAATAAACTCAAATTTGCTGTGTAATTCCACAACGTTTCACTTTATTCCTAAGGAGCAGAAGACACCAAAATGACAGAGGGGCAGCAGACCTGATTCCTTTGGTATATTAAGGTGAGCACACCTTACACCTAAATTTTCATGTGCGCCCAGTGGAGCAGAGACTGAACAACCATTGTCCCTGGAGACGACAGAACACTGCAGGCCAAACAACAACAACAACAACAAAACGTATGTGTGTGTGTTTTCGTTTTTATTTTCGTCCTGACCCTTTGACTTGAACTCTACATTTTTTTTTAAACTATGGTAAAAACAATACTTTAATGGAAAATTCTCTTTGGAAAACCGCTCAACTTCTTTCTTTTGTTAAGCAACCTTGTATGTGTTTCCTCTTCTGCCTTCTTCCCATCCTCACGTTACTAGGGCCACGAACGAGGACGTTTTCCTTCCAGAAAACACCGGTCAGAATGCCACCCTTGCCTGGGCAGCCTTGAACATCCAATCTGGGATTCCCTGGGGATCCCAACACCAAGAGTTACACCCATCACGACGCTGGAAAGGGCGTCTGGGCGATCCCCCCTAAAGGCCTACCAAAGATCAGGTCTCTACCGTTACGCCCCCATCTAGAGGAGAGGACGTCCCAGACACGCCCCCCCGCGTGCAGGGCGGGGAACTCGCGCCCGGGAGTCCCACGGACACGATGGGAAAGGGCATGCCCGGGCGGGGTGGGTGGGGGCGAAGCTGACCCGGGGACTGCCGGTACAGAACGAGAAGCCCGCTGGGGTTGGCCGACCCCCTCCCCCTCCCCCTCACTGGGGGCCTCACCACCCCTCCAAGGCCCCGCCCCCAGCTTCGCCCCCTGCCCGCCGGTCAGCGCACGCGTGTCGGTGCGCCCAACCTCTGCGCCCTCCCAGGCAGCACGCTCCGGTCTGGACGGTTCCGCGGGTGTGTGTGTGCCAGAGGGGCGGGAGGGATGCTCCAAGTCGGCGTGAAGGAGGCACGAGTGGGGAAACACGGGCGGGCCAGACCAGGAGACCTCCCGGTAACCACCTCGACTCCATTTTATCTCCTCGGAAACTGGGCAGGCTGGGGACCCCGCCGCAGGGCGGGGTTCCTCCCGGCGGGGGGCGAGAGAGACCGTTACGCTGGAGCACCGGGAGACGGTCCTGGCAGCTCCCGACCGCCACCCGCGCCGAAATAAAAGCCTCTCGCGGCTTCCCGCCCAGCCAGCCTCTCTCTGATTGGTCGCCATGGGAGGGACCCGAGTTGGCCTGAGGCGGCGGCGGAGCGCGTCTCTCGTGCCGCCCGGGGAGGGGGCGCGTTGGGTGCTCTCCGGCCCGCCCTGCGTGCTCCCCGACCCAGGCTCGGCCGTCTAGGGCAGCTCCAGCGGCAGCTGGCAGAGGCAGCCACAACACAGACCCCTCCGCCCGGCTTTCCTCGGGCTCTTCCCAGCACACGCCCCCCACCGAGAATGTCTGCCCACCCCACCCAGCTCTCTCCGGTTCCTGCTCCTTTTCTTCCCCCTCCCCGTCCGTCAGCTCCAAAACGCAAATCCTGGGGTGGGGTGGGGCGGGGTGGGATGGGGTGGGGTGAGCAGCTGGAGGGAAGGGTGGGCATGCACGGAAGAATCTTCCAGGGAGGCCGGGATGGAAATACCCCAAATGAAATAAACCTCCCTCCCTGCCGCCAAGGTTTTATGGGCGGCGGCGCAGCCCCCGCAACCCGCGGCAGCATCACTACTGTCTTCCTCCCAGCTCCTATTGTTCGCACTTTGCCAGGGTCAGGAACCTCGCCCAAAGAAAGGAGACTGGGGCGAGGTGTTTCGGGCGGCTACCTGCCATTCTTCTCTCGCACCACGCAACATGGGGCTCGCGGTGCGTGTGAAGGCACACACGCGCACACACGCGCGCGCGCACACACCAGGCAACCCCGATCACGCCCTCCTCGCCCTCCGCCCCTCCGCACTTCCTCCTGTCAAAACGCGGCGCTCGATCCTCCCATCCCTCCTTGCTTCGGGCCGAGAGCCGGCTTTGCAACTAACCAGATATTTGGCAAATGAAAAACTAACGTCATACCGACGGGGGTGCAACAACGGCCACACAGCCCTGAGATTCTGCCCATTTCGCCCCATTTTTCAAACCGTTATTCGGCCGGGGCCGGGGGGAAAGGCGCAAAGGCGGCGAGCCCCACTTTATTAGACCCGGGGAAATAACGATCGGGGGCGGCTGCCCCGGCCTTATTGTTCACTCTTCGCGGAACCGGGGCTGACAAGCCCCTTCCCCACAGAACCCGAGCCTGTGCGGCTGCACCACCGGACCGCGGCCTCCCCCGCTCCGCCGCCCGCCACCCGCCTTCGGGGATGGAGCGCTGCCCATCACCGGCGCGGCCGCAGCGTCCCGGGAGCTGGCTGCTCCGCTCCCAGCGCAGCGGGCACACAAAGTGGGAAGGGCGGGCGCGCTGGAGGGGCGCCCGGCACTCGCTACGCGGGGAGGCTGCCCCGGTCCAGGCAGCCCGGGAGGGTTCGGGTGGGCAGCAAGGGCGACGCGCTCCTTCCTCAGCTCAACGAAAATGACCACCCTTAGCATTCCATGTAAAACCACCCCAAATAACAGCGTTCCTCGGGGAGAGGAGTGGGGGGAGGGTTCAATTAGCAAATCAAATTGCGAATATTAATTTTGAAAATGTACCTGCAGTTCCCAGGAAAAACAAAGTCCAGATGAGATCCTTAGTTTGCAGCATTGTAATCTGCTGGCCGGGAGGGATGTTCTTGCCGCGGTAAATTCTCTGCCCCCCCCCCCCGTGCAGCGAGTGTGGACAGCGGCAGAGCAACAGACCTAGGGGCAGACAATTGCCAGGCTGAGTATGATTATTTTTGCAGAATTGTTTCCTGCCAGCCGCCGCCGAGCTGCGTTCACGCGCTGATCGGAGAATGAGTGACAGTCCCAGCCTCAGCACATTCGCAACTCGGAGATCCTTGCGCTGGCCCGGGTTCGCTTTGATGGAACTCGGGATGGGAGCTGGGGCGAGGGTGAGAACCTCACTGTGTCCTTCCACCACGCCGGCCACAAATAGTGCCGAACATCAAGGAGGTAAGAGAGACAGGGGAGGCAGCTGCGGCCGCCTGCAAAACCCGGCGTGGAACTGCCGGAGGAGTCGGGCTCTTTCACAGGCAGTCTTCCAGGCAGAACTGGGATTTCTTCTTTTCACACTTCTCGCCTATGCCTCCGCGGTCCTTGCTGCCATCCAGCCTTCCTTAATCAGGAAGGTTGGATACTTTAATAACTAGTAAATAATAAAAGTAAAATCTTGGGTTTGTGTAGGGTTTCAAAGTTGTCGAATCCTTCATTTAGATCCTAAGATCCTTGAATTATAAGGATAGCCTAGGATTTAGTTGTTTTAAGTGCAGGAAATTAGAAATTTGGAGGAGGGGGATTGCTGTTGTGGGGTTTTGTTTGTTAATTTGTTTGTTTGTTTGTTTTATACTGGCTATGAAGTTTGCTCTCCCACAGAGAGGCAGCAGATCTCAGGGGAAGGAGGTGGGAAGCAACTTAAGTTAGAAGGAAAACGCAGATGTTTAGAAGGGATTTTCAGAAATAACTACAGGAAAATGTTTTCTTGTTTATAAATGCTGGAATCTGTGGTCTCTTTATAAAGATAACCAAGATTTTTTATGTAGGTTTTACGGTATAGGCACAATATTAAATAATATTTTCTTACAAGGGCATACAACCTCAATTTTTAAAGATTTTAATATAGAATATCACTGAGGTACCAACGCAAAGAGTTTCAATGAATCTTCCAGCTGTTATTTTAAACAGAAGAGGGTGGGGGAGCAAGGTGAAAATAAACATGTTTCAGCACCTGAGCAAGGTTTGAGTGTTTACAGAACAAAAGGTGAGGCAGAAAAAGGAGCTCACGGTGTCCTAGATGCTGGACTAGCCTACTAGCCTAGCACAGTGAAACCCTCCCAGAGGAAGGCTGCCTGTCTATGTTCAAAGCACCAGTGCACCAACATCACCATGCACTCCATTTGTCTTTAAAGGTCAGACTCTCCACTGCTGTATCACTCTTTAAAAACCCATTCTCTGCTGGCTAACCAGCCAGCCTCTGTTACTGGAGAGGCTGGCACCCCTCCCCCTCCCCTCCTGTATACTAAACCCAGGTGGGCCAAACCAACAGGCTGAAATACAGGGGCCTCTGAAAAGTACTTCCTCCCCCAAATCTATCTTTCACAACATTTATTTTTGTAATATTTCCCTCATACCAACTATAAATAATTTTAAAATACAGAGAAGTAGAAAGAATCCCACAGATTCCAGAGATACCCACAGATTTTCTAAGTCTTCTCTATATGCATATGATTTTTATCATTGACATAGTATAGCAGTGCCTAACGTCTCATTATAAGCATTTTTCCAGTTTGTTAAAAAGTCCTTTGAAATCCTTTATAGCTATGTAGTATTTCTTCATATTGATGGCTCTTCAATGGTTTCTCCACTGTTGGATATTTAGATTGTTTCCAGAGTTTAATAATATCAGTAATGTTTTTTGAACATCTTTTAATAAGTATTTATTGAACAACCACTGTATTTAGTCCTGTGCTGGGTACAGTGAATTATATAGTTGTTGGTGGTGTTTTTAATGGTTGCTGTATTTAGCATATTTGGCTTCAGACATGCTAACATGTAAAATTACCACATTGGCCTTGTAAATGTAAGTGGATAAATATATTAGACTCTTTCTTAAGGAAGAGGTTTTGATAGCAGGGAAAGATGGAGAGAACAGGCTTGAGGAGAAAGGGAAGAAAGTGAAGGTTGGGATACCCAAGATAAAATTTTTCTATTTCTAATTTTACCAAGAGTGAGAGACACAACCTTCTCTGCAAACCTCCCTCCCTATAGTGCCTATCCATAGAATTAAAAGATTCCTTAGTATTTTCTTCCCCAAATGTCCCTATTTTTAGTTTTTTAATGTAGGCAGGTGTGGAAGTCCTATCTTACTTCAGCATGACTGAACCCCCCCCAGCCCCTCCCTTCCCTGTGGGGCTGCTGCTCTCTGTTGTGATGATTCATTCTAGACTTCTGGCCCCCAGGCATTCCAGTCCACACTCCATGTATCTCTCCTGTGTTCTTTTAACAGGATCCATCACTTGTGTCCAATTCGTCAGCTCTCCACTTGTCAGTGCCCACATCTGTGAGCTCTGGGTGTCAATCCTTTCCTGGACCTCACTTTGAAATGAGACAAAACTGTGTCCCTCCCCAGACCTCTCTCCCCAGAGGGAGTCCCAGGCTGTCAGGCCCACATTAATGAGCATCTAGCGAGTGAATAGCCAGGGGACTGAAGCAGAGGAAGGAGACAATCAGGACTGTTTTAGAGATTGGAGCTTCCCTAATAAAGCAGAGAATGGGCTATAAAATCAGCCACAGCAAGAAGACCAGCCAGGAAGCTATGACAGTGCTCTCTGGATGGGCTGGCAGGTCCTGATCCTAGGCAGTGGCCCTGGGGAAGGAAGCCAACAGGAGCACAGATTTGAGAAATATTTCCAAGACAAAAAACAGCAGAACTTTGGAACTTTCTGAAGATGGGGGTCTGAGGCAGGGGAAGAAATCAGAATTGCTTTCATTCATTCAACAAATACTTATTCAGTATCAACTAGGTGCCCGGCACTGCTCTAGACACTCAAGACATAGCAGTAGACAAAAGAGTATCTTTGCCTTCATGGACTTCTGTTCTTATGGGGAAGATAGAAATTAATCTACAAATATCTAGTATGTAGATGGTAATATGTGCAAAGGAGAGCAATAAAGAGGGGTACAGGGGTAGGGAGTTCTGTGGGGACTAGCATTTTGTACAGGGGAGCCAGGGGAAACATCTCTGATTCAGGGATATCTGGCCAAGATCTCAAGAAAGTAATGACTCCAAAGCTTCCAGTGTGGGCAGTTAAGTAGCTGCTGGTAACCTTGACAGGGAGTGGAAGAGGAAGGGCAGACTTAGACAAGGTAATAAGCAAAGGAGCAATGGTGTCAGCTCTGAACATACTAATTCTGAGACGTTTGAGGGATATCCAAGTGGAGATGTACAGAAGACGAACAGTCAGATGGAGAGGAGCCTAGAGAACATTAATATTTAAGCTGTGGGCAGACGGAACTGCCAAAGAAATAGTGAAAACACAGAGAGATAGAGAATTGGAACATTATAATGTCACCAAATCGAAAGGAGAAGAAAGTTTTGAAGTGCTCATATAAGAAGACTTAAAAGTTTCCTGGATTTGACCATTGGGAAGTCATGAGTGGTCTCTGAGAGAGCAGCATTCATGGGGAAGGGGAGACATCAGTGTCCCAGGAACGGAAGACTGGCCAGGAAGGAGCAGCGGGGGATGTGGACCACTCCTTAGAGGAGCCATGTGATAATGGAGGAATGTGGTAAGGATAGTAACAGGAAGACAAGCTTGAGGGAGAAGGAACCTTGAAAGGAGGTTTTCTTCTCTTCTCTTTAATATGAGGATTTAATTATTAGGTTATAAAGTAAATTAATTTGCCTCTAACTCCTGCTCACCATCACCACCACGTTATGGTCTAACTTAGACTACTTGAAAAAATGAACTTGGTCTAGAGTCAAGTGCCCTCACAAGTGTTTTTCCTCATTTAAGGCTTCTTTCCTGTTGGTGTTGAAAAGGAGAACCAAGGCAAGACCTCAGAGCCCACAGAAATCCGAGGAACTCAGTTTAAACATTTGACATGAGCAAAATGCATTCTGGGAAACTCAGCAGCCTAAGCCCAAAGCCAAAGACAGTGACCTGGGGCTAGGAGAGGCTGGGGAAACAGAGGCATGCCCAAAGAGGTGAGTGTGATCTAGGAAAGAGAGGACCACAGAGCTAAGGAGTGAGTCTCTAGGGAGCCCTCAGAGCTCCCTCCTAGCTTCTCATATTCCTGATCTGGTTGACATGAGAAGTGACTTCTAACTTCTACGGTGTGATGGGGCTGAGGCCACTGACATGCTTCCCTCCTTGCTCAAGGCTGGCTTAGGCCCTGGTTAAAGACTAGTGCACACTCATCCGTTGATCCAGCTGAATGATTCTGGGGACTCCAAAAGCCGAGGGATGAGAAAGGTCGACACAGAAACCACTACTTCTTTGTGAGGGTTGTGCGCTGCACAACTTCAAGGGGTGCCTTTCAAGTCCCACTCATCATATATTTAACCAGATGTTAGGACAATTTTTGTGTCAAGTGCAAGTAAATAATCTCAGGGAAGGGGTGATGTTTCTTTTTTTCTTTCTTTCCTCCTTCTTTTCTTTCTCTTTCTTTCTTTCTTCCTTCCTTCCTCCCTCCCTTCTTTCCTTCCTTCCTTCTTTCCTTCTTTTTTTTAAAATTTTGCAGACACTTTATTAGAGAGTGCTTTCAACCCTGTATACGAAGGGAAGAAAACAGTTTGGAAAGAGGGAGAAGCTGAGCCATACCGCAGGCACAACAAGGTGTCAGTCAGCCCCTGGGAGCTGTGAAACCAGCTGTAGTGTCCTGGCATGGAACAGTCATCAGATTTAGGCTGAACCTGACCTTGGGAGAGGCAGCTCTCTGCAGCCAAGGGCAATTTCTCAAGGCTAACAGCTGAGAGCATCCTCCCAAGTAGAGAAGCATGTCGTCCCCCAGTCCTGAAAGTGGCATCTGTGCAGCTTAGCACAGCATCCACACACAATTTTAGCTGTAAATCAAAATATAATTGGGGGGAAAGTTAAATATTTTTTCTTTTCTTTTTTTATTTTGGGAAAATATATGTAACATAAAATTTACCATTTTAACCATTTTAAGTCTACACTTCTGTAGCATTACATTCACATTGTAATACAGCCATCACCATTATCCATCTCCAGAACTTTTTCACCTTCTCCAACTGAAACTCTGTACCCATTAAACAATAAATCCCCATTTCCATTCTTCCCCTAGCCCCTAGTAACAACCATTCTACTTTCTGTCTCTTTGAACCTGAATAGTTACACATACAAGAACAATCATATGTTTGTCCTTTTGTTCCTGTCTTATTTCACTTAGCATAATGTTTTCAAGGTTCACATAAGTGGTAACATGTGTCAAATTTTCCATTCTATGTATATACCACATTTTGTTCATCCATTCATTCATCAGCTGACGCTTGGGTTGCTTCCACCTTTTGACTGTTATGAATAAAGCTGCTATGAACATGGATGTGTAAATATCTGTTCAAGTCCCTGCTTTCACTTCTTTGTACCTAGAAGTGGAATTGCTGAATCATGTGGTTTAATTTTTTGAGGAATTGCCATACATTTTCCACAGCTGCTGTATCATTTTGCATTCCTACCGGCAATGCACGTGGGTTCCAATTTCTCCACAACTTTGCTAACACTTTTCTTTCCTTTTCTCCTTTCCTTCCTTTTATCTTCCTTCCTCCCTTCCTCCCTCCCTCCCTTCCTTTTTCTTTCTTTCTTTCTTCCTTCTTTTCTTCTTTTCTTTCTTTCTTTCTTTCTCTTTCTTTCTTTCTTTCTTTCTTTCTTTCTTTCTTTCTTTCTTTCTTTCTTTCTTTTTTATAGTAGTCATCCTAGGGATTGTGAAATGGTATCTCATTATGATTTTATTTGCATTTCCCTAAGGTCTAGGGATATTGAGCATCTTTTCATGTGCTCATTGCTCATTTGTATATCTTCTTTGAAGAAATATCTGTTCAAGTCCTTTGCCCATATTTTAACTGGGTTATTTGTTTTATGCTATTGTTGAATTATAGGAGTTCTTTATATATTCTGAATATGAATCTCTTATTAGTTATACGATTTACAAATATTTTCTCCCGTCCCATGGGTTAACTTTTCACTCTGTTGATAGTGTCCTTTGATACATAAGTTTTTAATTTTGATGAAGGCCAACATGTCTATGTTTCCTTTTGTCTTCTGTGCTTTTGGTATCATATTCAAGAATCATTGCCAAATCCAAAGTCTTGAAGTTTTCCCCCTATATTTTCTTCTAGTTTTATGGTTTTAGCTCTTACATTTAAGTCTTAGATCCATTTTGAGTTAATTTTTGTACATGGGTAAGGTAAGGGTCCCGTGTTATTTATTTATTAGTTTTCCCAGCATTATTTGTTAAAAAATATTTCCCCATTGAATGGTCTTGGCATCCTGGTCAAAAATCCTTTGACCATATATGCAACGATTTTTCTATGGAGTCTCTATTTTATTCCATTGGTCTATAGTCTGTCTTTATGACAATGTCACACTGTTTTGATTACCACAGCTTTGTAGTAAGTTTTTAAATCAGAAAGTGTAAGACCTCCAACTTTGTTCTTCTTTTTCAAGATTATTTTGTTTATTTGGAATCCCTTGAGAGTCCACATGAATCTGAGGATAATTCTTCTTTTCAAAAAAGGTCATTGGGATTTTGGTAGAGATCGAGGGGTACTGTTTTCAAATCTGTCCAAAGTTGTTACCTGGTCTAGTATCTGGAGCCATGCTGACATCTTGGGGATGGATGTGTGTTAGACATTGCACTCTAGAGCTATGGGAAACTGAGTCACAGTGAACTATCACAAATTGCCGACTTGGGTGACCTATTCTTTCCAATATAGATATGGAGAGATGAAGCAGGATCAAATCACAAGAATCAGATCATGAAATTGCACAGCCAGTTTAGAGAGGTGACAGTGTGCTAATAAAGGAAAGATGGGTTTAAATGGTTTCTTGGCTTTACTGAACTCAAACCTCAGAGACTCAAACCTGTTTTATCTTTGAAAACAACCCCTCTGAAACAGGTGATTTAACAGTCTGGAGAAAGGAGCCAGGATCTCCATGTCAAGATCTTCTAAATCACAAAGTGTGACTGAGCTAAAGTTAAAGACAGGATCATTTCCTTTCTCCTTCTTACACATCCTCCTACACACCCCAGCAGAAATGAAGTACAGTTAGGTGAGTCCTCAGGTCCTGGAGCTTGACAATCTAAGTTCAAGTCCTAGCTTCTCCACCTGTAGGTTCTGTGGATTTGGGCACAGTATTTCCCGCCTATAAACCTTTTTTTTTTCTTGGTCATAACATCTGCCTTTCAGATGTCTTATGAACATTAGTTAAAATAACATACATAGAGGACTTAGTGCAGGCCTGACACTCTTTCATTCAACAGATATGTACTGAACCCCTGTCACATGCAAGGCACTGTGTTAGTTGTGGCAATAAAAAGAAGTCAACAGAACACATGTGTTTACAGCCTTGTCAAGAAGACAAATAACTAAACAAAGAGACCAAAAAATTATAAACTATAATTAGAGTCATGAAAGATATAAACAGCATTGTTTGACAAAGAATGACAGTAGAGATATATTTTAGATCAAGGAGGGAGGTGACAGGTAAGTTGCAACCTAAAGAATGAAAAATACCCAGCCATGTTTCCAAGTAGAGGAGCATTCCAGGAATGTGCAGAGATCCCAAGGTCGGAAAAATCTAAATGGTTCTAGAAACTAAGAGAATGTGAGTCCGAGATGGAAAGAGCAAGTGGGTTAAAGGACAAAAGATAGGCACCATGTGAGCCAACTTGAAGGCTAAAGTAAGGAGCTTGTATTGTAGTCAAAGTTCAAAGAAAGCCCCTGGAGGACTTGCAGCAGCAGAGTGACAGGAGTTGTTTTCCATGTTTTAATAACCATTCTGGCTGCTGTGTGGAAAATGGCTTATAAGGAGACAGGTGTGGGTATGGGGAGGCCAGTTATTATAGAAACCACCACAGAAATGCAGGGAAGAGATGATGGAGGCTGGGGAGGAGGTGGCAGGAGATGAAGAGGAGCAGAGATAAAATGGATCAAACTTGCTGATGGATATGAGGAGAGAGAAGATGCAGAACATGCTGGGAGAATTTGTTTGGAGAGGAGGGGGGATCAAGGGTTAGATTTTGGACAAGTTACGTCTACCTGGGAGACATCCACATGGAAATGTCACGTTGGTGGTCAGACATGAGTATGGAAGTCAGAAGAGAGAGATCTTAGCAGGAAATATAAATTTTGGAGTCATCAGCATTAGTGGCATCTAAACCCACGGGAAAGGATGAGGTCACTTAGCCAAAAATGAGGAGAAAGAAGAGAGGAAGGCTTAGGCCCTGATCTAGAGAAACGCCAATTTTATGAGTTCAGATGAAGAAAACAGAACAAGCGAGAAGACTGAGATGAGGTGTCGTGAGGTCAGAGGTCAACCAGGAGAGAGCAGCATCTCAGGACCAGGGGAAGAGAGACTTGTAAAAAGGAAGGATGTGCCATGTGATGAATGCCGCTGAGAGGCCAGGTGAAATGAGGACAGAGAGGAGTATCCACCAGATTTGGGAATATGATGGTCATTAGTAACCTTGGCAAGAACAAATTCACACCCTCTGGGTTGAAAGTGAGTGCCTAATAAATGTTAGCTATAATAACAATAATAGGCTCCCTACTCATTCCTTCTTTGAGCTTCTGTGATAATAGAAAGACATCTAGGGACTGATCAGGGCACAGAAGTGCAGCACTCAATGATTAATCACACATACAAGTTGGTCTTATTTTAAGGTGTAAACTCAGACACCAATGTCCTTCCTGAATAATTGCCATAGTAGTTGTAGACAACTAATGCTCTAAAAGATTTGGTTGCATCAATACTTGGGGTAAGAGGGGAAAATATATCCCTTTCTCCTCCAACTACCTTTACTTCCCCTGCTCAGTGTCCTCCCTCCTGTTCCTCTGTGTCTTCTGTGGTTATACTTCTTCCCTTGGTCACACCCTAAAATACCAACAGGTATTAACCTCAGCACCAAGGAAAAGAGCCTAGTGGGCAGAGCCAACACTAAATTTAGGCCCCTCCAGGCTCATCTGTATCTTTGGAGCCAGAGAGGGTCCTATCCATGGAGCCAGTACCCACTTGTGGCACCTCCTCTCCTAAGAGCAAGCACCTTGGGGAGTGAGAGAGAAAATGAGGAAGCAAGATGGCAACCATTCATAATGAAAGGCAAAGGCATTCATCCCATTCCCACTATTACCACCACTGCCGCTTCTTTGCAAGAAGAACCAAACTGCTTTCCTCCTTTACACAGCCACTGCATTACATCTCTCTTGAGAATCCTCTGGAACCATCCTATAAAAACACAGCGCCAAAGAGGATGGTGTTGCTGGTTCTACACTAGTGACAAAATCCCAAAGAACTCTGAATTTGAAGTCAATATGGGTCTAAATGCCACCCACCCCCACCCCACGCACACCTTCCAAACACTGGCAGCCATTTCTACCCTTGTCCCTCTACCCCTTGGGTGCAGATGGTTCCACAGAGCCCGAGAGCTCCCAGGAGCTCCCAGGAGATACAGCACTCATTCTAGTCACGGTCTCCAAAAGAGAAATTCCAGCAAGAACTGTGGAGTGGGCAGGCGTGTTCCAGAATGGGAGGCTCCCCCCGACCACCATCTGTCCTTACATCAGCAAAGGAGCAATCAAAAAGGAAGACTCCACTCAGTGACTCTCTGAGCAGGGGACGAATGTGACCTGGACCTCTGGTCCGAGCTACCCTTCTCTGACCCCCCACCCCTGCTGCCCCACCATAAACGTCACTCTAAATTTTATTGAAGGAATGGGATGAGTAAACAAATCAAGAAACAGCTCATACAACTCAATATGAAAAAAAAAAAATCAAAAAATGGACAGAAGACCTCAGTAAACATTTTTTTCCCAAAGAAGAGATACAGATGGCTAACAGATTATCAACATCGCTAATTATTAGAGAAATGCAAATCAAAACAACAATGAGATATCACCTCACACCTGTCAGAATGGATATCATTGAAAAGTCTACAGATAACAAATGTGGAGAGGATGTGGAAAAAGGGAACCCTCCTACACTGTTGGTGGGAATGTAAATTGGTGCAGCCACTATGGAAAATAGTATGGAGGTTCCTCAAAAAACTAAATATAGAACTACCATATGATCCAGCAATTCCACTCTTGGGTATATATCTGGAAAAAATGAAATCAATAATTTGAAAAGATACATGTACCCCAATGTTCATAGCAGTGCTGTTCACAGTAGCCAAGATATGAAGCAAACTGTATCCACAGATGAATGGATAAAGAAGTTGTGGTATATATATGCAATGGAATATTACTCAGCCATAAAAAAGAATGAAATAATGCCATTTGCAGCAACATGGATGGACCTAGAGAATATTATGCTTAGTGAAATAAGTTAGAGAAAGACAAACACTGTATGATATCACTAAAAGTGGAGATTAGGAGATGCTACACATGAATATATATGCAAAACAGAAACAGAATCACAGATATAGAAAACAAACGTGGTTATCAGAGGGGAGAGGGAAATGGGAGTCAAATTAAAGATACGGGATTAAGAGAGACAAACTACTATGTATAAAATAGATAAACAACAAGGATATATTGTACAGCACAAGGAAATATAGCCATTTTCTTGTGATAACTTTTAATGGAGTATAATCTATAAAAGTACTGAGTCACTATGCTATACACCTGAAATAAATATAATATTGTAAATCAACTATACTTCAATTAAAAACTCCGGCATAAAACAAAGCAGCTAAAAATAAATAAAATAAATATTAACCAACTATACTCCAATATAAAATTAAAATTAAAATAAATAAACAAACAAACCAAGAAAGAGCTTGAGGCTCACTACATCCTGGGACTTTGGCCGGGGTCGCTTCCCAGCTCCCATGGCTGCAGTTCAGGCCTCCTCATATCTCACAGTGATATAACCACAGCCTCATGACTGTGCCTCCACTCTCCCCCTTCAAATCCACCTCCCCCAACCTCCGGAGCCATCTTCCTAAAAAGAATATTTGTAAAAGGTGAAAGAGTCACTTCCCCACAGAAAAGCCTTAAAGGCCCCCCATTTCCCTCAGATGAAGTCCAAGCCCCATCAAGGCCCTCCCAGTCTTACCTCCCGCCTCTTCTGGTGCCCCCTTGCGGCCCTGAGTAACCATCCCACCTGGGATCCTGCTGGCTGCCTGGCTGACTTCTGCTCATCCTCTAAGACTTGCTTCTGAGGTCCTCTCTTCCCTGACCTTCCAACCTCTTGTTCTTCGTGCCTTTCCCCTGGGCTAGGTGCTCTTCCCAGATGCCTCCAGAATCCCTTGGCCCACCTCCTCATTGCATTTAATTATCTAATTACCTATTTCTGAATCCATCTCCCCCACTACCCCTGGACATCCTTTAGGACAGGGAATTTCATTCTAATTTCTATATCACTAGTACCTAGTTTGTTGCCTGGCACTTAATAGGTGTTCAAAGCTTGTTGTGGAATTACTGAATTAACGTCATCAATAACTTTTTCCTGCCCCACTTGTCCTGAATATGGTGAAAGCTACCTTTCCATCACGTAGGAGTTGCTCAGAGAACAAAGTATACAGTGGAGACAATTATAGGTCTAACTAAGTAAAGTCAATTTTTATTTTAAAACATCTTACAAAGAATCCTTGACCTTAATATCTCAGGCTAGCCTCAGAGGCCAATCTTTCTTGGTTTGGATCCTTCTATCCTTGATTAATTGAGAAGATTCTATTTTCTCCTCAGTTCCATCCTGCTTTTGTCCATGAAGCTCAGGCACCCTGGCATCAAGCACATTTCTGCAGTATCTTCCCCTGGCATCTCAGTTCCTCCTCTGGACTCAGAGCAGCAGCCCCCAGATGTCTGCAGAAGAAGCCAGCCTGGTCCCTGGCTCCAAGGCTCGTAACCACATCCTCCTTCCCCGGTGGCTTTCCCTTCCTCCTTTCGAGGGCTGGTTCCTGTCTGCCTTTGCTAATGCTGCCTATTTATAAAATGGGGTGACAAAATTCCATATTCCTGATTTTCCATCTTTCTGTTTGCTAGATAATTTCAGGTTGCTTTCCCCCCTGTGATTTCTAAACAAGAGAATGAGGAAGTTACTGCCCTTACTAAAAATGCTTTGTGTCGTGTGCTGTATCCCTGGGTCATAGCACAGACTCTGGTTTATCAGGTTGCAACAGTTTTACCTACTTTGTCCACTAAAGTACTGAGAACACAAACAGTTTCTATGTGCAATTAGCCTTACAATAGCAAGAGGGAATTTGGAGCCATAAACAAGGGCTTCCCAACTTCTCAGCATCTTGACCTGCCTTCCATTCCCGCCCCCATCACCTGCCACTTGTGTGCATTCCTGTTTGTTAATGTCCCCCTCAAATGTGATGCTCAGAGCAGAGAAGAGGACCGGATGAAGAGGTCGGTGGGGCCATTGCCACCTTCACTTGGGATGCTGCACGTTGTCCCTCTCAAGTCCAGGATCACCCGGGCCAGCAACTGGCTGAGCCAGAGCTAAAATCCCAGCACCATGTCCTCTCCTCCTCATCCAAACTGTCTTCTTGCCTGACTGTGCCTTGGAAAACCTGATGTAAGGAAATGAGCAGGAAAAAAAGAACATTCATGTTGCAAAAGGGTTGCTAAAGGATCTTTTAAATAAGTCTCTCTCTAAGTGCATGTAAATGTTTCTGCGTGTTCATTTATTTATTCAAGCACCTTCCGGATTCCAGGGCTTATTCTGGACACAATCAGGTGATAAATAAGACACTAGCTCTCTCCTCACAGGTAAAGGAAGAAAAAGGAAGGCCAAGGAACAAACATTGCTATATACATTCTTTGGGACAACCACTTTGCTCGTGTACATTTATTTAATCCTCACGTGACTCTCTGAGGGGGTGGGAGAAGTCCCATAATCTGTCCAAGGACCTGAGCCCAGGCCTGTCCAGCCCCATATCAGTCAGGATAAGCTAGGTTCTGCAGCAATGACAGCTAACCCCCAAGTCTCAGTGGCTTAAAAATAACAAATGTTTTGTCATGTGAGTTAAGGATTCTCTTCTGTATTGTCCTCACCAGGGGACCTCATCTGAAGGGGGTGTCATATCCAGGCTTCCATGATTGGGGAAGCAAGAAAAAAAAGAAAGAATGGTGTGGCAAATCACATGTAAGCTCCTAAACTTTCCCCCTGGAATTGGCCACATCACTTACACTTTCATTTCCTTGAACAAAAGGAGTCATGCAGACCTTCTTATCTTCAGGGGCGCAGAGAGGTGAAAATCTATTGTGCCTAAAAGGAGAATCAGAAATACTTAATGAACATACTAATAACTACCACAAGCTCCAAAGCCTAAGTTCTGTTCCACTACACTGTACTTGAAACTAGCTGGAAAGATTAACTGCTTTCAAAGGGGCTAGGGGCAGGGAAGCATAAATCTAGAGAGTTAGAAGCCACTACCAAAGGAAGATCAAAATCAGGAATGAAGATAAGTTATCTTTGAAATATACACGAACATTAATGAAGAATGGGATCCTTTTGACACAATTCAGATACACCTACCAAATTTACAAGCACCTATAGAATACACACAAGAAATGAGGCCCTGCTATCATGAGATCTTTTAGGATTTTAATAACTAGGACTTGGTTCAAAGTCCTTTTATATAGTATCCAATTTCTGGCTAAAATTTATATTATGACAAGATATCTGAATATAAGGAAAGAGCCTGCCACCTCCCCTTAGTCCTGTGGATGAGAGCACTGGGAACTGGAGTTGATCTCTATTTATTTCTGAAATAATATCCTAGCAATTACCTGTAAATTTTAAAGTGATAAATATGCATAAGAAAGCCAAGCTTTGGAGGACTGCAGAGCCCTCCACACAGGTAGAGATAAACCATCAGCAGATCTGTACAATTATGGAAATCCTTATAAGAGACTAGGAGTCAAGATAGAACCTCACCCTTTCCAAGACATAAATGTGGACTCATAGGTGGTCTAAATGAGATCATTATCCATTGCATCACATATTGTTTGTCTAATAGTATCATGCTTAGTCACTGAGGATTTAATTACTTAAATTCAGATTCCAAATATCACAGAAGAGTCCTCCTAGGCCATCCTCATTTTAAACACACACACACACACCACACCGCACACATCTTTCTGCTCTTCTTCGCATTAAGGAGAAAATTCTGCATTCTGAAATTGCTTGTGAGTTTAAATCCCATGATTGCAAAATGATGCAAGTACATGGCAATATGGCTTCCACCTGGGGAAACATGGCTAAACCACTTCCATCAACGGACTTGAACTGACTGGACTGTCTTCCAGTGTTAGCTTCTCTGAGATGCTCCAAGATAAAAGGGACTTGTTTGGCTTTTAAAGTAATGTCATCTGTTCAGTTGCTTATCCTTGGTATAGGTTGTCTGGCTGGTGATGAATGCATTTCTGAGCTGCCATGTACTGTAGTTGTTTGACATGTGCTCTCCTAGGCATGTATTTTAATATTGTTTTACACCTCAGAGAATTAAAAGATAAGCATATTAATATAAATATACATATATGTTCTGTATTCCAAACACAAACACTACAGATCTTTCAATCTTTAATTATTTTTTTAATCTTCTAAAAGAATCACTGTGTTTAGACCTGGGGACTGCTGTTATCCTCCATGCATGAGAAAAACCAGAGTAAATGCAACCACGTGCAAAATGAACTTGACATTCAAAGAATACTAAGTGAGCACTTGGTATGTGCCAGGTGCTGAGCTGGGTGCGGCACATTCTATCAACAACTGTTTAGACTCATTCAAACTTGTTTTATCCTGGTTAAAGATGTTTGTTTGTTGTGTTAGTGATTTATTAAAAATTCATTAACTTAAAATCAGAAAGACACCTCCAAATCAGACTCTGTTTTTATTCATATGTGTCCAATATAATAAATGAGCTATGGGTTTATTAAGAGTATGCTAAGGAAGAAAGCAAGTTCATTACCTTTATTCATTTTTTAAATGAGAGACCATGTCTCTACTAATTTTCCTAATAGGATTCTTCTTTTCACTGTCACTTGCCTTCCCAAGAATGGAACTGAGGCGTTGCCTGGGGCACCAAGCCTAAACTCTGCTTTCTGGACTTCAAGTCTCAGCCTCACTTACTAACTTAACTTCTCACTGTTTTCTGACATGAATTTTCTATTAAGGTCAAATTGTTCCCCTCTGCTTCCCCTACACATGGCCTGCTAACTCATTTAGCCACTCACAAAACATTTATGGAAGGCTTGCTTTACATGCCAGGCTCCATGACAGGGCCTGGAGATGAAAAGGAGGTGGGTTTTATTTGTAAGGAGCTCAAGTCGAGGTGTGAGATGGGGAGACAGACCCACAATCAAATAATCACAAATCATGCACAGTGGACTTGGGGGCCATGAGGAGGGAATAATTTTGTGTGTGTACGGGAAAGGGTGCATTGGCGGAGAGGTCAAGGACAGTTTCACAGAGGGGAGGCTGGTGGAGCTGACCATTGGACATTTGCCAAATGAGCAAGTGGGAAAGGGTATTTTGGGCAGAGGGAACATTCTGTTCAAAGGAATGCAGTATTAGTCCATGTTGCTCCTCATGCAATCTCTTCCCTCTTGTCTATGCTGCTAAACTCGGATTCATCCTCATCCCTAGACTAGCAGCATGCATTCTTAAGACTGGGAGGAAGCCTAGAGATCATGCAGCCCAAGTCCCTTGTTTCACAGAGATGGAATTTGAGGTGTAAAGTGTTACGTTGTGAATCATGCTTTGACCCTCAGTCCGCTGTCACCAAATGTGTCCCACGTATATTTATTGAGCACCAACTGTGTATCAGACAGCTTGTCAACAAAGACAAGTTGAACTTGGGTTTTGCCCCTGCAAGAATTTATTTCTCATTAGCAATACACCGCCTGGAGGTTAAGAACACTTTGGTGTCAGACAGACCGGAGTTTGAAGCCTGACCCTGTGACATTCCTGTTGGTGACCTTGCATGAGTTACTCATCCTCACTGAAACTAAGTTTCCTCTTATAAGAATAAAGATAACACTAGAATACTATTCATAGGTTTGCTATGAGAATTCAGTGCGATAACATTTGTAGAGCATGAAGCACTTAACAAATCTTAGCTATTAGTTATATAGTCTTAAGACAACATTGGAAAATAAGGGATGGTACAGAGTACGTACTCAATTTAAAAAGAGCTATATGATTAATGAATTACAGTTTCAATTTCAAGGTCTGTACCTGATCAAAAATTAGTATATAGTTCCTTGAGAATCTAGATTCCACAAAGCTTTGTGTCAGTCCAAATTAAAATGGAGATTTTTCCCCCCTAAGGTCCAGTAACCTCTTGCAATATAATGAAACCTAATTACTCCATTAGTATCATGCCATCTTTAAAACTGGTAGGTCTGAACAGCATTCTGAAAATCAGCTGTTCGATAGGAGAAGAGCTGCTTCCTCATTTTATGGGTCACACCCCTTTAGCCATTATATTCTGCTTCAAGCCATTTGGGCTCCACAGGGAACTGTGAGACCATCTCCTGCTCTCTGAAACATTGTCAGGAAAAACAGAGTGTCATTCTGGAAGGAAGAACAAGAATGAAAGTGGGAAGACACAAAGAGACCGACTGTGATTCCACATAAGATGGAAGTTTAGAACAGTGAAAGACCTTCATAAATGGAATGGACTGCCTTCCAAGTAGTGTGGGGGGGGGGTCTCATGTCTGCAGGGGTTCCAGAAGGTATAAGATCATTTGGCATCACTTTGTAGGAGAGACCCTGGAAATGGCTGGGGAGGCGAATCAGCAGTGTTTACATCCCTTCCAATAAGTTTCTATTAAGCCATTCAAGCAAATGTTTATTGATCATCTGTTACACATCATCTCCATTTAAAGTGCTAGGTAGACAGCAGTAAACAAAACAATGTCCCTGTCCTCATGGAGGTTACATTCTAGGGAAATGCTATGAATCCCTCAGTGAGGTAACAAGCAGTGAGGTATCAGGGCAACTGAGCTGATTCTCTCTTTTCGGTGTGGAGATCTGAGTTGCCAGGTCACGAGAGGATGAATCTTCATCAATACATACCACTTCTGCCTATGAAAATTAGGCAAGAGAAATAACTCAGTATGCCATACATGGAATAAATAATGCACAACTTTTATTATTATTATTTTTGATTATTGGCAGAACTTTATTAAAAAGATACAGGGATGTTTTCTTTTTTAAAAATTTTTAGTGGAGTATAGTTGATTTACAATGTTGTGTCAGTTTCAGGTATACAGCAAAGTGAATCAGTCATACATATACATATATCCACTCTTTTTAAGATTCTTTTCCCATATAGGCCATTACAGAGTATTGAGTAGAGTTCCCTGTGCTATACAGTAGGTCCTTATTAGTTATCTATTTTATATACAGTAGTGTGTATATGTCAATCCCAATCTTTCAATTTATCCCTCCTCCCCCTTACCCCCTGGTAACCGTAAGTTTGTTTTCTACATCTGTAGCTCTGTTTCTGTTTTATAGATAAGTTCATTTGTACCCTTTTTTTAGGTTCCACATATAAGCGATATAGATTGTCTTACTGAGTGAAGTAAGTCAGACAGAGAATAATGCACAACTCTAAATGCTGGGACTAACTAACTACAGTGGTAAATGCTCGAATCATCAAAATCCTCCAAGATAAATTTACAGGCCATGACTTACACATTTGCCTGGTTTTTATTTTATGGGCTGCACAGTCTAACCCCAACCTTTGACTCTGTAACCACCCCTGGTTTGAGTTTGGGTTTGAACAGCTGCCCAGGCCATCAGTGCTTCAGTGTGTTTGAGCAATAACTCATGCAGAGACGTTTAAGAGCTCACACATCCTCAATAGACTAAAAGCAAGAGAAATAAGATTCCATAGCAACAACATGTCACTCTAAATCATCATTGCTGTTTCATGAACAAAGTGAGAATTGCAATAGAAAATACAGCGGGGAGTGAGACCAGTTCAGCAGATATGATCAGCTATTTTCTGGGAATTAGATCACTTTGGTTAGAGAGACCACAATATGCTCATTTTTATGAATCCTAAAGCTAGAAAAATTTGCCATTATTTGTTACTTTGTCTTTCACTGAAAAAAGGGGTTTTATTTCCCTCCCTTGTTATTTGCATGGAGATATCAGTACTGATGAAGACAGCCAGCGTGAATTTGGAGCAAGAGAACTTGAATGCTGCAACTGAAAACCTTTGCTGATTTGATTAAGGTTTTGCTTATTATGATAAATATTCCAGCAGCCAAAAAGTAGCTGGTAAACATTTGAGGGACTGAGCTGGGACTTACCTCATTGTGGGATTTGCTAATCATCCAGTTTTGTTTAAAAAAAAAAAAGAAAATGTACCCAAAGTGAGCTCTCACATATGTGAAAGCTTGGAGTAAGCTACATTGGCTCGGTAAGGGCTCTGACCACAAAGACTGCTCGGAGCACATATAATCTTAGGCAGAAACAACTTCCCAACACAAACAGCAAATGGAAGCCTCTTGGAAATTGCTTGATAAACTGTTAAAATAATAACTGCTTATCTTAGAGTTGGCTCAAGATTGCAATGTTGGAAATGATACAGCCAAAGATCAGAGCAAGCATTTCCTGCAGTGTAGCTGAAAACGAATGTAGTTTTGTTTCAGTCATTTGTAGAGGAAGGACGGGGGAGTGGTAATCTGTTCTTATGTATAAAAAGGAGGAGGGTTCATGTGTGCTCATATATTCCAGAACTATAAAGATGAAGACTGATTTAAAATTCAGACAGCGTCTCTCTTTCTTCCCTGTTTTGACGATAGACAGCTGTGTCCTTAAATGTGTTCCTCTCAGGGAAGTTTTGTTCTAGAGATGCCTGTGTGCTCCAAAATAATAAACATGCATTGTTTCCGCTAACGGTTTCACCATAGTTGGCTCCAAGATGGCTGGACTGTCCTACAGGTAGCTTTTAAGCCTACAAGCAAACCTGTGTAAAAACTCCCTCTCAGTTTTATTCCCTAAGTCTCTTCACAATTCTCTGAGGACTCCCCCATCTATGGTGGGCCCCTCTTGTAAAAAGTTACCAGGGTAATAGGCATACATATGCTGCTATTATCTTTTAACCAATTCTATTTGACTTGCTATCTTGATGGCATTGTTGGGTAGATTATTTTGCCATCTTACAAGGGGATTGAATTGAGTATTTATACTTGTGGATACAAAAATTGATATTTAAAATATTATTTATTATCTTTATACCATGGAGGAAAGAGTGCAACTAATCTTCTTTATACACCGTATGTATTGTCTCATTTAATTTTCACAATAACACTGTGGGGTATGCTTTACCTACATTGCCTGTATTTTACTGGTTAAAAAACAAACAAGCCTGATGTTCAGAGAAATAACTTGGCTTCTGGTTTATTCTCCACACAGCAAAGTAGTCTTTAAAAACATAAATTGGAATGCTTTCACCCAAGATGCAACAACAGTGACTAGATTTACCCTCCAATCTAAAACAGTTGAAAACTGGACAAAATATATGAAACAATTATTTTTTTTAAGACATTGGGCATCAGGCAACTAAGGACAGTGATCCCTGAGAAATAAGAAACAAAAGAGATGGTCCCCACAATGCTCCAGTTTACTACCTTCTTGCTTTCTACATGCTTACTGCTTACTGTCAAGGAGCAGGGACTCCTTGACTTGAGGATCCAGAACTGGAAGCCCAGGGAGGCCAAGGGAGCTCAGAACAAATTATGGAAGAAGAGAAAGCATATGGCAGACCAGTCTGCTGATCTGTAGAGGGTCCCATTAAGTTTTCAGCCAAGTACTAATCAGTTCATGTGTGTGAGGAAAAGAACCACGAAAGGATTATAGGGAACAATCACTGGAGGTCACACAGGAGTAGGAATAGTTTATTTCCCAGCCAGCCAGAGTGGAAAACTGTGTGATTAATGGGGCACTGAGTAGGCATTGAGCCTAACTCAAAAGAATTTTGCCTCCAAAATGGAGCATAATTAGTCCTAGACAAAATGCTACTCTGGCCTCACTTCACAAAACTTAAGAGCAAGAAATGAAAGGATCAAGATGTTTCCAAGTAACTTTTTTGTGTCTCAGAGCAAAGTTAGGAATAGCCATAGGAATACAAAATATCCAGCACCCAACAAAATGAAATTCACAACGTCTATTATCTAATCAAAAATTAATAAGCATGCAAAAAAGGCAAGAAAATATGAACTAATAATGAAGAAAAAAGTCAATAAATTAAACTGACCCAGAAATAACACAGATGATAGAACTCACAAACAAGACCATTAAAACAGTTGTTATAATTACATTCCATATGTTCAAGAAGTTAGAAGAAAGATTGAACATTTAACTAGACATGGAAGATATATACAAAGGCCCAAAGCGGAGGGAGCACCTTCAAGATGACAGAGGAGTAAGACATTGAGATCACCTTCCTCCCCACAAGTACATCAGAACTACATACAGGGACTTCCCTGGTGGTCCAGTTGTTAAGACTTCACCTTCCATTGTAGGGGGTACAGGTTCGATCCCTGGTCGGGGAGCTAAGATCCCACATGTCTTGGGGCCAAAAAAAACCTACTTCTATATGTGGAACAACTCCTACAGAACACCAGCTGAACACTGGCAGAAGACCTCAGACTTCCCAAAAGGCAAGAAACTCCCCACGTACCTGGGTAGGGCAAAAGAAAAAACAGAAACAAAAGAATAGGGACAGGACCTGCACCTCGGATAGGGAGCTGTGAAGGAGGAAAAGTTTCCACACACTAGGAAGACCGTTCACTCGTGGAGACGGGGGGTGACATGGGGTAAGCTTCAGAGCCATGGAGGAGAGCGCAGCAACAGTGGTGCAGAGAGCAAAGCAGAGAGATTCCTGCACAGAGGATCGGTGCTGACCAGCGCTCACCAGCCTGAGATGCTTGTCTGCTCAGCCGCCGGGACAGGTGGGGGCAGGGAGCTGAGGCTCCGGCTTCGGAGGTCAGATCCCAGGGAGAGGACTGGGTTTGGCTGCATGAACACAGCCTGAAGGGGCTAGTTCGCCATGGCTAGCCGGGAGGGAGTGCGGGAAAAACTCTGGAACTGCTTAAGAGGCAAGAGACCATTGTTTCAGGGTGTGCGAGGAGAGGGGATTCACAGCACCACCTAAACGAGCTCCAGAGACAGGCATGAGCGGCTGCTATCAGCGCAGACTCCAGAGACAGGCATGAGACACTAAGGCTGCTGCTGCAGCCACCAAGAAGCCTGTGTGCAAGCACAGGTCTCTATTCACACCTCCCCTCCCGGGAGCCTGTGCAGCCCGCCACTGCCAGGGTCCTTTGATCCAGGGACAACTTCCCCGGGAGGACACACGGCGTGCCTCAGGCTGGTGCAATGTCACGCTGGCCTCTGCCACCGCAGGCTCACCCCACATCTGTACCGCTCCCTCCCCCCGGCCTGAGTGAGTCAGAGCCCCCGAATCAGCTGCTCCTTTAACCGCATCCTGTCTGGGGGGGAACAGCTGCCCTCAGGTGACCTACATGCAGAGGCAGGGCCAAATCTAAAACTGAACCCCAGGAGCTGTGCGAACAAAGAAGAGAAAGGGAAATCTCTCCCAGCAGCCTCAGGAGCAGCAGATTAAATCTCCACAATCAACTTAATGTACCCTGCATCTCTGGAATTCCTGAATAGACAAAGAAGAATCCCAAAATTGAGGTGGTGGACTTTGGAAGCAGCTGTAGACTTGGGGTTTGCTTTCTGCATCGAATTTGTTTCTGGTTTTATGTTTATCTTAGTTTAGTATTTAGAGCTTATTATCATTGGTATATCTGCTTATTGATTCGGTTGCTCTCTTCCTTTTTTTTAATATATATATATATTTTTTCTTTTTTTCCTTTTTCTCTGTTTGTGAGTGTGTATGTGTATCCTTCTTTGTATGATTTTGTCTGTATAGCTTTGCTTTTGCCATTTGTCCTAGGGTTCTGACTGTCCATATTTTGTTTTATGTTTTTTTTTTTTAGTATAGTTTTTACTTGTTATCATTGGAGGATTTGTTTTTTGGTTTGGTTGCACTCTTCTTTTTTACTCTCTTGTTTCTTTATTACTTCTTAATTTTTTTATTGTTAATAGTTTTTTTCTATTTTAATCATTTTATTTTATTTTATTTATTTCTTTTTCTTTCTTTCTTTCCTTTTTTTCCCTCCCTTTTCTTCTGAGCCATGTGGCTGACAGGGTCTTAGTGCTCGGGCCAGGTGTCAGGCCTGTGCCTCTGAGGGGGGAGAGCCGAGTGCAGGACATTGGTCCACCAGAGACCTCCCGGCCCGATGTAATATCACACAGCGAAAGCTCTCCCAGAGATCTCCATCTCAATGCTAAGACACAGTTCCACTTAACGACCAGCAAGCTGCAGTGCTGGACACCCTATGCCAAACAACTAGCAAGACAGGAACACAAACCCATCTGTTAGCAAATAGGCTGCCTAAAATCATAATAAGGCCACAGACACCCCAAAACACACCACTGGACGTGGTCCTGCCCACCAGAAAGACAAGATCCAGCTTCATCCACCAGAATACAGGCACCAGTCCCCTCCACCAGGAAGCTTACACAACCCACTGAACCAACTTTAGCCACTGGGGACAGACACCAAAAACAACGGGAACTAAGAACCTGCAGTCTGCGAAAAGGAGAGCCCAAACACAGTAAGTTAAGCAAAATGAGAAGACAGAGAAACACACAGCAGATGAAGGAGCAAGGCAAAAACCCACCAGACCTAACAAATGAAGAGAAAATAGGCCATCTACCTGAAAAACAATTCAGAATAATGATAGTAAAGATGATCCAAAATCTTGGAAATAGAATGGAGAAAATACAAGAAACGTTTAACAAGAACCTAGAAGAACTAAAGAGCAAACAAACAATAAATGAAATTAAAAATTCTCTAGAAGGAATCAATAGCAGAATAACTGAGGCAGAAGAATGGATAAGTGACCTGGAAGATAAAATAGTGGAAATAACTACCACAGAGTAGAATAAAGAAAAAAGAAGGAAAATAATTGAGGACAATCTCAGAGAAGAATTGAGGACAATCCCAGAGACTTCTGGGACAACATTAAATGCACCAACATTCGAATTATAGGGGTCCCAGAAGAAGAAGAGAAGAAAAAGGGGACTGAGAAAGTATTTGAAGAAAGTATAGTTGAAAATTTCCCTAATATGGGAAAAGAAATAGTCAGTCAACTCCAGGAAGCACAGAAAGTCCCATACAGGATAAATCCAAGGGGAAACACACCAAGAAACATATTAATCAAACTATCAAAAATTAAATAAAAATTAAATACAAAGAAAAAATATTAAAAGCAGCAAGGGAAAAGCAACAATTAACATACAAGGGAATCCCCATAATGTTAATAGCTGATCTTTCAGCATAAACTCTGCAAGCCAGAAGGGAGTGGCAGGACGTATTTAAAGTGATGAAAGGGGAAAACCTACAACCAAGATTACTCTACCCAGCAAGGATCTCATTCAGATTTGACAGAGAAATTAAAACCTTTACAGACAAGCAAAAGCTGAGAGAGTTCAACACCACCAAACCAGCTCTACAAGAAATGCTAAAGGAACTTCTCTAGGCAAGAAACACAGGAAAAGGAAAGGACTTAAAATAACAAACCCAAAACAATTAAGAAAATAGTAACTGGAACATACATATCTATAACTACCTTAAATGTAAATGGATTAAATGCTCCAACCAAAAGTCATAGACTGGCTGAATGGATACAAAAACAAGACCCATATATATGCTGTCTACAAGAGACCCACTTCAGATCTAGGGACACATACAGACTGAAAGTGAGGGGATGGAAAAAGATATTCCATGCAAATGGAAATCATAAGAAAGACGAAGTAGCAATTCTCATATCAGACAAAATAGACTTTAAAAATAAAGACTATTACAAGAGACAAAGAAGGACACTACATAATGATCAAGGGATCAATCCAAGAAGAAGATATAACAATTGTAAATATATATGCACCCAACATAGGAGCACGTCAATACATAAAGCAAAGGCTAACAGCCATAAAAGAGGAAATCGACAGTAACACAATCAAAGTAAGGGACTTTAAAACCGCACTTTCACCAATGGACAGATCATCCAAAATGAAAATAAATAAAGAAAACACAAGCTTTAAATGATACATTAAACAAGATGGACTTAATTGATATTTATAGGACATTCCACCCAAAAACAACAGAATACATGTTCTTCTCAAGTGCTCATGGAACATTCTCCAGGATAGATCATATCTTGGGTCGCAAATCAAGCCTTGGTAAATTTAAGAAAATTGAAATCGTATCAAGTATCTTTTCCGACCACAATGCTATGAGACTAGATATCAATTACAGGAAAAAATCTGTAAAAAATACAAACACACGGAGGCTAAGCAATACACTACTAAATAACCAAGAGATCACTGAAGAAATCAAAGAGTAAATGAAAAAATACCTAAAAAGAAATGACAATGAAAACACGATGACCTAAAACCTATGGGATGCAGCAAAAGCAGTGCTAAGAGGGAAGTTTATAGCAATACAAGCCTACATCAAGAAACAGGAAACATCTCGAACAAACAACCTAACCTTGCACCTAAAGCAATTAGAGAAAGAAGAGCAAAAAAACCCCAAAGCTAGCAGAAGGAAAGAAATCATAAGGATCAGATCAGAAATAAATGAAAAAGAAATGAAGGAAACAATAGCAAAAATCAATGAAACTAAAAGCTGGTTCTTCGAGAAGATAAACAAAATTGATAAACCATTAGCCAGACTCATCAAGAAAAAAAGGGAGAAGACTCAAATGAATAGAATTAGAAATGAAAAAGGAGAAGTAACAACTGACACTGCAGAAATACAAGAGATCATGAGAGATTGCTACAAGCAACTATGTGCCGATAAAATGGACAACCTGGAAGAAATAGACAAATTCTTCGAAAACCACAACCTTTCAAGACGGAACCAGGAAGAAATAGAAAATATAAACAGACCAATCACAAACACTGAAATTGAAACTGTAATTAAAAACCTTCCAACAAACAAAAGCCCAGGACCAGAAGTCTTCAAAGGCAAATTCTATCAAACATTTGGAGAAGAGATAACAACTATCCTTCTCAAACTCTTCCAAAATATAACAGAGGGAGGAACACACCCAAACTCATTCTACGAGGCCACCATCACCCTGATACCAAAAGCAGACAAAGATGCCAGAAAAAAAGAAAACTACAGGCTAATATCACTGATGAACATAGATGCAAAAATCCTCAACAAACTACTAGCAAACAGAATCCAACAGCACATTAAAAGGATCATACACCATGATCAAGTGGGGTTTATCCCAGGAATGCAAGGATTCTTCAATATGCACAAATCAATCAATGTGATAAACCATATTAACAAATTGAAGGAGAAAAACCATATGATCATCTCAATAGATGCAGAGAAAGCTTTTGACAAAATTCAATACCCATTTATGATAAAAACCTTCCAGAAAGTAGGCATAGAGGGAACTTACCTCAACAAAATAAAGGCCATATATGACAAACCCACAGCCAACATTGTTCTCAATGGTGAAAAACTGAAAGCATTTCCTCTAAGATCAGGAATAAGACAAGGTTGCCCACTTTCACCACTATTATTCAACATAGTTTTGGAAGTTTTCGCCACAGCAATCAGAGAAGAAAAAGAAATAAAAGGAATCCAAATTGGAAAAGAAGAAGTAAAACTGTCAGCTGTTTGCAGATGACATGGTAATATACATAGAGAATCCTATAGATGCTACTAGAAAACTACTAGAGCTAATCAATGAATTTGGTAAAGTAGCAGGATACAAAATTAATGCACAGAAATCTCTTGCATTCCTATACACTAATGATGAAAAATCTGAAAGTGAAATTAAGAAAACACTCCCGTTTACCACTGCAACAAAAAGAATAAAATATCTAGGAATAAACCTACCTAAGGAGACAAAAGACCTGTATGTAGAAAATTACAAGACTCTGATGAAAGAAATTAAAGATGATACAAATAGATGGAGAGATATAGTATATGTTATTGGATTGGAAGAATCAACATTGTGAAAATGTCTCTACTACCCAAAGCAATCTGCAGATTCAATGCAATCCCTATCAAATTACCAATGGCATTTTTCACAGAATTAGAACAAAAAATTTCACAATTTGTATGGAAATACAAAGGACTCCGAATAACCAAAGCAATCTTGAGAAAGAAAAACAGAGCTGGAGGAACCAGGCTCCCTGATTTCAGATGATAATACAAAGTTACAGTAATCAAGACAGTATGGTACTAACACAAAAATGGAAACATAGATCAATGGAACAGGATAGAAAGCCCAGAGATAAACCCAAGCACATATGGTCACTTTATCTTTGATAAAGGATGTAAGAATATACAATGGAGAAATGACAGTCTCTTCAACAAGTGGTGCTGGGAAAACTGGACAGCTACATGTAAAAAAGTGAAATTACAACACTCCCTAACACCATACACAAAAATAGACTCAAAATGGATTAAAGACCTAAATGTAAGGCCAGACAGTATAAAACTCTTAGAGGAAAACATAGGTAGAACACTCCATGACATAAATCACAGCAAGATCTATTTTGACCCACCTCCTAGAGAAATGGAAATAAAAACAAAAATAAACAAATGGGACCTAATGAAACTTAAAAGCTTTTGCACAGCAAAGGAAACCCTAAACAAGATGAAAAGACAACCCTCAGAATGGGAGAAAGTATTTGCAAACAAAGCAACTGACAAAGGATTAATCTCCAAAATGTACAAGCAGCTCATGCAGCTGAATATCAAAAAAACAAACAACCCAATCCAAAAATGGGTGGAAGACCTAAATAGACATTTCCCCAAAGAAGATATACAGATTGCCAACAAACACACGAAAGGATGCTCAACATCATTAATCATTAGAGAAATGCAAATCAAAACTACAATGTTGTATCACCTCACACCAGTCAGAATGGCCATCATCAAAAAATCTACAAACTATAAATGCTGGAGAGGATGTGGAGAAAAGGGAACCCTCTTGCACTGTTGGTGGGAATGTAAATTGATACAGCCATGATGGAGAACAGTATGGAGGTTGCTTAAAAAACTAAAAATCAAACTACCATATGACTCAGCCATCCCACTACTGGACATATACCCTGAGAAAACCATAATTCAAAAAGAATCATGTACCACAATGTTCATTGCAGCTCTATTTATAATAGCCAGGACATGGAAGCAACCTAAGAGCCCATCATCGGATGAATGGATAAAGAAGATGTGGCACATATATACAATGGAATATTACCCAGCCATAAAAAGAAACGAAATTGAGTTATTTGTAATGACGTGGATGGAGTTAGAGTCTGTCATACAGAGTGAAGTAAGTCAGAAAGAGAAAAACAAATACAGTATGCTAACACATATATATGGAATATAAGGAAAAAAAAAAAAGGTCATGAAGAACCTAGTGGCAAGACGGGAATAAAGACAGACCTACTAGAAAATGTACTTGAGGATATGGGGAGGGGGAAGGGTAAGCTGGGACAAAGTTAGAGAGTGGCATGGACATATATACTCTACCAAACGTAAAATAGATAGCTAGTGGGAAGCAACCGCATAGCACAGGGAGATCAGCTTGGTGCTTTGTGACCACCTGGAGGGGTGGTATAGGGAGGGTGGAAGGGAGGGAGATGCAAGAGGGAAGAGATATGGGAACATATGTATATGTATAACTGATTCACTTTGTTATAAAGCAGAAACTAACACACCATTGTAAAGCAATTATACTCCAATAAAGATGTTAAAAAAAAAAAAGAGTAAAAAAAAAAAACAAAACTAAAAATAGAACTACCATACGACCCAGCAATCCCACTACTGGGCATACACCCTGAGAAAACCATAATTCAAAAAGAGTCATGTACCCCAATGTTCATTGCAGCTCTATTTACAAAAGCTAGGATATGGAAGCAACCTAAGTGTCCATTGACAGATGAATGGATAAAGAAGACGTGGCACATATATATAATGCAATATTACTCAGCCATAAAAAGAAACGAAATTGAGTTATTTGTAGCGAGGTGGATGGACCTAGAGACTGTCATACAGAGTGAAGTAAGTCAGAAAGAGAAAAACAATTACCGTTTGCTAACACATATATATGGAATCTAAAAAAAAAAATAGAAAAAGGTTCTGAAGAACCTAGGGGCAGGTCAGGAATAAAGACGCAGACATAGAGAATGGACTGGAGGACATGGGCAGTGGGAAGGGTAAGCTGGGTTGAAGTGAGAAAGTGGCATGAACATATATACACTACCAAATGTAAAATAGATGGCTAGTGGGAAGCAACCGCATAGCACAGGGAGATCAGCTCGGTGCTTTGTGTCCACCTAGAGGGGTGGGATAGGGAGGGTGGGAGGGAGATGCAAGAGGGAGGGGATATGGGGATATATGTATATGTATAGCTGATTCACTTTGTTATACAGCAGAAACTAACACACCATTGTAAAACAATTATACTCGAATAAAGATGTTAAATAATAGTAATACGTAGCTTATAAGCATTAAAAAAAAAAAAGGCCCAAACCGAATTTCCAGTCGTGAAAACAACAACATCTGAGATGAAAAGCACACAGAGGCAAGGAGATTAACAACAGATTAGACAGTGCCAAAGAAAACTTGAGAGAACTTGAAGACACAGCAATAGAAACTATCCAAAATTAAACAAAGAGTGCAGTGAGCTGTGTGTGACAACTTCACACAGGCTATATACATGTAATTAGAGCCACCATAGTGGGAGGGGCTGAATAATATTTGAAAAAATAATGGTAAATTATTTTCAAATGTGATGTAAACTATAACCTCACAGATCTGAAAATCCCAATAAACTCCAGGCACAAAAAGCATGAATAAAACTTCACCAAGGCACAGCATAATCAAATTTCTCAAAACTTTTGATAAAGAGAATATGTTACAGGTATGCAGAGAATAAAAGACACCTTCCTGGGACTTCCCTGGTGACGCAGTGGTTAAGAATCCACCGCTGAAATGCTGGACTGGAGGAGGGGCAAGATGGCGGAAGAGTAAGACGCGGAGATCACCTTCCTTCCCACAGATACAGTAGAAATACATCTACACGTGGAACTGCTCCTACAGAACACCCACTGAACGCTGGCAGAAGACGTCAGACCTCGCAAAAGGCAAGAAAATCCCCACGTACTTGGGTAGGGCAAAAGAAAAAAGAAATAACAGAGACAAAAGACTAGGGACGGGACCTGCACCAGTGGGAGGGAGCTGTGAAGCAGGAAAGGTTTCCACACACTAGGAAGCTCCTTTGTGGGCGGAGACCACGGGTGGCAGAGGGGGGAAGCTTCGGAGCCACGGAGGAGAGCGCAGCCACAGGGGTGCGGAGGGCAAAGCGGAGAGATTCCCGCACGGAGGCTCGGCGCCGAGCAGCACTCACCAGCCCGAGAGGCTTGTCTGCTCAGCCGCCGGGGCGGGCGGGGGCTGGGAGCTGAGGCTCGGGCTTCGGTGCTAGCCAGGAGGGAGTCTGGGGAAAAGTCTGCAGCTGCTGAAGAGGCAAGAGACTTTTTCTTGCCCCTTTGTTTCTCGGCGTGCAAGGAGAGGGGATTCAGAGCGCCGCCTAAACGAACTCCAGAGACGGGCGCGAGCCGCGGCTATCAGCTCGGACCCTAGAGGCGGGTGCGAGCCAGGGCTAACAGCGCGGATCCCACAGCAACAGGGGCGCAGAGGGAAAAACAGAGAGATTCCCGCATGGAGGCTCGGCGCCGAGCAGCGCTCACCAGCCGGAGAGGCTTGTCTGCTCACCCGCCGGGGCGGGCGGGGGCTGGGAGCTGAGGCTCGGGCTTCGGTGCTAGCTGGGAGGGAGTCCGGGAAAAAGTCTGCAGCTGCCAAAGAGGCAAGAGACTTTTTCTTGCCACTTTGTTTCGCAGCGTGCAAGGAGAGGGGATTCAGAGCGCCGCCTAGACGAACTCCAGAAACGGGCGCGAGCCGCGGCTATCAGTGAGGACCCCAGAGGTGGGCGCGAGCCGCGGCTAACAGCGCGGACACCAGAGAGAGGCGTGAGACGCGGTTATCAGCGCGGACACCAGAGACGGGCAGGAGACGCTAAGGCTGCTGCTACCGCCACCAAGAAGCCTGTGTGTGAGCACAGGTCACTCTCCACACCGTCCCTCCCGGGAGCCTGTGCAGCCCGCCACTGCCAGGGTCCCGTGATCCAGGGACAACTTTGCCGGGAGAACGCACGGTGCGCCTCAGGCTGCTGCAACGTCATGCTGGCCTCTGACGCCACAGGCTCGCCCCGCCTCCTCCGTACCGCTCCCTCCCCCCGGCCTGAGTGAGCCAGAGCCCCCGAAGCAGCTGCTCCTTTAACCCCGTTCTGTCTGGGCGGGGAACAGACGCCCTCAGGCGACCTACATGCAGAGGCGGGTCCAAATCCAAAGCTGAACCCCGGGAGCTGTACGAACAAAGAAGAGAAAGGGAAATCTCTCCCAGCAGCCTCAGAAGCAGCGGATTAAAGCTCCACAAACAATTTGATGTGCCTGCATCTGTTGAATACCTGAATAGACAACGAATCATCCCAAATTCAAGAGGTGGACTTTGGGAGCAGGATATATTAATTTTTCCCCTTTTCCTTTTTTTGTGAGTGTATATGTGTATGCTTCTGGGTGAGATTTTGTCTGTATAGCTTTGCTTTCACCATTAGTCCTAGGGTTAAGTCCGTCTGTGGTTTTTTTTTTTTTTTTTTTTCCTAATGTAAAAAAATTTTTATTCCTAATAAATGTTTTCTTAATAATTTTTTCCTTATTTTCTATTTTTAGAAATTAAAAAAAATTTAATAAGTTTTTTCATATTTTTTATTTTAAAAAATTAAAAATTTTTTTTCTTAATAAATTTTTTCTTAATTTTTTTTCTTATTTTTTACTATAAAAAATTAATAAATCTATTTTTTAAAATTAAAAAAATTAAAAAAAAATTTTTTTCTGAATGCATTTATTCTTAATAATTTTTTTTCTTATTTTTTATTACAATAGTTTTATTTTATTTTATTTTATCCTCTTTCTTTCTTTCTTTCTATTTTTTTCTCCCTTTTACTCTGAGCCATGTGGATGAAAGGCTCTTGGTGCTCCAGCTAGGCATCAGGGCTGTGCCTCTGACGTGGGAGAGCCAACTTCAGGACATTGGTCCACAAGAGACCTCCCAGCTCCACGTAATACCAAACAGCGAAAATCTCTCAGAAATCTCCATCTCAACATCAAGACCCAGCTTCACTCAACGACCAGCAAGCTACAGTGCTGGACACCCTATGCCAAACAACTAGCAAGACAGGAACACAGCCCCATCCATTAGCAGAGAGGCTGCCTAAAATCATAATAAGGCCACAGACACCCCAATACACACCACCAGACGTGGACGTGCCCACCAGAAAGACAAGATCCAACCTCATCCACCAGAACACAGGCACTAGTCCCCTGCACCAGGAAGCCTACACAACCCACTGAACCAACCTTAGCCTCTGGGGACAGATACCAAAAACAACGGGAACTACGAACCTGCAGCCTGTGAAAAGGAGACCCCAAACACAGTAAGATAAGCAAAATAAGAAGACAAAAAACAACACAGCAGGTGAAGGAGCAGGGTCAAAACACACTAGACCTAACAAATGAAGAGGAAATAGGCAGTCTACCTGAAAAAGAATTCAGAATAATGATAGTAAAGATGATCCAAAATCTTGGAAATAGAATAGAAAAAATGCAAGAAACATTTAACAAGGATGTAGAAGAACTAAAGAGGAACCAAGCAAAGATGAAAACACAATAAATGAAATTAAAAATACTCTAGACGGGATCAATAGCAGAATAACTGAGGCAGAAGAACGGATAAGTGACCTGGAAGATAAAATAGTGGAAATAACTACTGCAGAGCAGAATAAAGAAAAAAGAATGAAAAGAACTGAGGACAGTCTCAGAGACCTCTGGGACAACATTAAACGCACCAACATTCGAATTATAGGGGTCCCAGAAGAAGAAGAGAAAAAGAAAGGGACTGAGAAAATATTTGAAGAGATTATAGTAGAAAACTTCCCTAATAAGGGAAAGGAAATAGTTAATCAAGTCCTGGAAGCACAGAGAGTCCCATACACGATAAATCCAAGGAGAAACACACCAAGACACATATTAATCAAACTATCAAAAATTAAATATAAAGAAAACATATTAAAAGCAGCAAGGGGAAAACAACAAATAACACACAAGGGAATCCCCATAAGGTTAACAGCTGATCTTTCAGCAGAAACTCTGCAAGCCAGAAGGGAGTGGCAGGATATACTTAAAGTCATGAAGGAGAAAAACCTACAACCAAGGTTACTCTACCTAGCAAGGATCTCATTCAGATTTGATGGAGAAATTAAAACCTTAACAGACAAGCAAAAGCTGAGAGAGTTCAGCACCACCAAACCAGCTTTACAACAAATGCTAAAGGAACTTCTCTAGGCAAGAAACACAAGAGAAGGAAAACACCTACAATAACAAACACAAAATATCTAAGAAAATGGGAATAGGAACATACATATCGATAATTACCTTAAATGTAAATGGATTAAATGCTCCCACCGAAAGACACAGACTGGCTGAATGGGTACAAAAGCAAGATCCATATATATGCTGTCTACAAGAGACCCACTTCAGACCTAGAGACACATACAGACTGAAAGTGAGGGGATGGAAAAAGATATTCCATGCAAATGGAAATCAAAAGAAAGCTGGAGTAGCAATTCTCATATCAGACAAAATAGACTTTAAAATAAAGACTATTACAAGAGACAAAGAAGGACACTATATAATGATCAAGGGATCGATCCAAGAGGAAAGTATAACAATTGTAAATATTTATGCACCCAACATAGGAGCACCTCAATACATAAGGCAAATACTAACAGCCATAAAAGGGGAAATAGACAGTAACACAATCATAGTAGGGGACTTTAACACCCCACTTTCACCAATGGACAGATCATCCAAAATGAAAATAAATAAGGAAACACAAGCTTTAAATGATACATTAAACAAGATGGACTTAATTGATATTTATAGGACATTCCACCCAAAAACAACAGAATACACATTTTTCTCAAGTGCTCATGGAACATTCTCCAGGATAGATCATATCTTGGGTCACAAATCAAGCCTTGGTAAATTTAAGAAAATTGAAATCGTATCAAGTATCTTTTCCGACCACAACGCTATGAGACTAGATATCAATTACAGGAAAAGATCTGTAAAAAATACAAACACATGGAGGCTACACAATACACTACTTAATAACGAAGTGATCACTGAAGAAATCAAAGGGGAAATCAAAAAATACCTAGAAACAAATGACAATGGAGACACGACGACCCAAAACCTATGGGATGCAGCAAAAGCAGTGCTAAGAGGGAAGTTTATAGCAATACAAGCCTACATCAAGAAACAGGAAACATCTTGAACAAACAACCTAACCTTGCACCTAAAGCAATTAGAGAAAGAAGAGCAAAAAACCCCAAAGCTAGCAGAAGGAAAGAAATCATAAGGATCAGATCAGAAATAAATGAAAAAGAAATGAAGGAAACAATAGCAAAAATCAATGAAACTAAAAGCTGGTTCTTCGAGAAGATAAACAAAATTGATAAACCATTAGCCAGACTCATCAAGAGAAAAAGGGAGAAGACTCAAATCAATAGAATTAGAAATGAAAAAGGAGAAGTAACCACTGACACTGCAGAAATACAAACGATCATGAGAGATTACTACAAGCAACTCTATGCCAATAAAATGGACAACCTGGAAGAAATGGACAGATTCTTAGAAATGCACAACTTACCGAGACTGAACCAGGAAGAAATAGAAAATATGAACAGACCAATCACAAGCACTGAAATTGAAACTGTGATTAAAAATCTTCCAACAAACAAAAGCCCAGGACCAGATGGCTTCACAGGCGAATTCTATCAAACATTTAGAGAAGAGTTAACACCTATCCTTCTCAAACTCTTCCAAAATATTGCAGAGGGAGGAACACTCCCCAACTCATTCTACGAGGCCACCATCACCCTGATACCAAAACCAGACAAAGATGTCACAAAGAAAGAAAACTACAGGCCAATATCACTGATGAACATATATGCAAAAATCCTCAACAAAATACTAGCAAACAGAATCCAACAGCACATTAAAAGGATTATACACCATGATCAAGTGGGGTTTATTCCAGGAATGCAAGGATTCTTCAATATGCACAAATCAATCAACGTGATACAGCATATTAACAAACTGAAGGAGAAAAACCATATGATCATCTCAATAGATGCAGAGAAAGCTTTCGACAAAATTCAACACCCGTTTATGATAAAAGCCCTGCAGAAAGTAGGCATAGAGGGAACTTTCCTCAACATAATAAAGGCCATATATGACAAACCCACAGCCAACATTGTCCTCAATGGTGAAAAACTGAAACCATTTCCACTAAGATCAGGAACAAGACAAGGTTGCCCACTCTCACCACTATTATTCAACATAGTTTTGGAAGTGTTAGCCACAGCAATCAGAGAAGACAAAGAAATAAAAGGAATCCAAATCAGAAAAGAAGAAGTAAAGCTGTCACTGTTTGCAGATGACACGATACTATACATAGAGAATCCTAAAACTGCCACCAGAAAACTACTAGAGCTAATCAATGAATTTGGTAAAGTAGCAGGATACAAAATTAATGCAAAGAAATCTCTTGCATTCCTATATACTAATGATGAAAAATCTGAAAGTGAAATTAAGAAAACACTCCTGTTTACCATTGCAACAAAAAGAATAAAATATCTAGGAATAAACCTACCTAAGGAGACAAAAGATCTTTATGCAGAAAATTATAGGAAACTGATGAAAGAAATTAAAGATGATACAAATAGATGGAGAGATATACCATGTTCTTGGATTGGAAGAATCAACATTGTGAAAATGACTCTACTACCCAAAGCAATCTACAGATTCAATGCAATCCCTATCAAACTACCCTTGGCATTTTTCACAGAACTAGAACAAAAAATTTCACAATTTGTATGGAGACACAAAAGACCCCGAATAGCCAAAGCAATCTTGAGAACGAAAAATGGAGCTGGAGGAATCAGGCTCCCTGACTTCAGACTATATTACAAAGCTGCAGTAATCAAGACAGTTTGGTACTGGCACAAAAACAGAAATATAGATCAATGGAACAGGATAGAAAGCCCAGAGATAAACCCACGCACATATGGTCACCCTTTCTTTGATAAAGGAGGCAAGCATATACAGTGGAGAAAAGACAGCCTCTTCAATAAG
The DNA here is from genome assembly GCF_028021215.1 of Eschrichtius robustus. Lineage (NCBI taxonomy): Eukaryota > Metazoa > Chordata > Mammalia > Artiodactyla > Eschrichtiidae > Eschrichtius > Eschrichtius robustus. Next base: position 25,063,453 of record NC_090834.1, on the reverse strand, counting down.
TGGTGCTGGGAAAATTGGACAGGTACATGTAAAAGTATGAAATTAGAACACTCCCTGACACCATACACAAAAATAAACTCAAAATGGATTAAAGACCTAAGTGTAAAGCCAGACACTATCAAACTCTTAGAGGAAAACATAGGCAGAACACTCTATGACAGAAATCACAGCAAGATCCTTTTTGACCCAGCTCCTAGAGAAATGGAAATAAAAACACAAATAAACAAATGGGACCTGATGAAACTTAAAAGCTTTTGCACAGCAAAGGAAACCATAAACAAGACCAAAAGACAACCCTCAGAATGGGAGAAAATATTTGCAAATGAAGCAACTGACAAAGGATTAATCTCCAAGATTTACAAGCAGCTCATGCAGCTCAATAACAAAAAAACAAACAACCCAATCCAAAAATGGGCAGAAGACCTAAATAGACATTTCTCCAAAGAAGATATACAGATGGCCAACAGACACATGAAAGAATGCTCAACATCATTAATCATTAGAGAAATGCAAATGAAAACTACAATGAGGTATCATCTCACACCGGTCAGAATGGCCATCATCAAAAAATCTAGAAACAATAAATGCTGGAGAGGGTGTGGAGAAAAGGGAACCCTCTTGCACTGTTGGTGGGAATGTAAATTGATACAGCCACTATGGAGAACAGTATGGAGGCTCCTTAAAAAACTAAAAATAGAACTACCATACGACCCAGCAATCCCACTACTGGGCATATACCCTGAGAAAACCATAATTCAAAAAGAGTCATGTACCAAAATGTTCATTGCAGCTCTATTTACAATAGCCAGGACATGGAAGCAACCTAAGTGTCCATCATCGGATGAATGGATAAAGAAGATGTGGCACATATATACAATGGAATATTACTCAGCCATAAAAAGAAATGAAATGGAGGTATTTGTAATGAGGTGGATGGAGTTAGAGTCTGTCATACAGAGTGAAGTAAGTCAGAAAGAGAAAAACAAATACAGTTTGTTAACAACAAACTGTTTGCATAACAAATATGCTAACACATATATATGGAATCTAAGGAAAAAAAAAAAAAGGTCATGAAGAACTTAGTGGCCAGATAGGAATAAAGACACAGACCTACTAAAGAACGGACTTGAGGATATGGGGACGGGGAGGGGTGAGATGTGACAGGGTGAGAGAGTGTCATGGACATATATACACTACCAAATGTAAAATAGATAGCTAGTGGGAAGCAGCCGCATAGCACAGGGAGATCAGCTCAGTGCTTTGTGACCGCCTGGGGGGGGTGGGATGGGGAGGGTGGGAGGGAGGGAGATGAAGGAGGGAGGTGATATGGGAACGTGTGTATATGTGTAGCTGATTCACTTTGTTATAAAGCAGAAACTAACACACCATTGTGAAGCAATTGTACTTCAATAAAGACGTTTAAAAAAAAAAAAAAAGAATCCACCTGCCAATGCAGGGGACACAGGTTCGAGCCCTGGTCCAGGAAGATCCCCCATGTTGCGGAGCAATTAAGCCCGTGTGTCACAACTACAGAGCCTCTGCTCTAGAGCCCGCAAGGCACAACTACTGAGTCCTTGTGCCTCAACTACTGAAGCCTGCGCGCCTAGAGCCTGTGCTCCACAACAAGAGAAGCCACTGCAATGAGAAGCCTGCACACCACAACAAAGAGTAGCCCCCGCTTGCCGCAACTAGAGAAAGCCTGCATGCAGCAACAAAGTCCCAATGCAGCCAAAATAAATAAATAAAAATAAATAAATTTATTAAAAAAAAAAAAAGATACCTTACCTAAGGAGGGTCAAGATAAGAATGAGAGCAGCTTTCCAGTCAACAAGGTGGCAAAGCTTTAAAATACTGAAAGAAAAAAAATTAATCCAGAATTTGATACCCGGTGAAAATGACTTTCCATAATGACAGCAAAATAAAGCATTTTTCTGAAAGAATTTATCACCAGTAGACGTGCACTGCAAAAATGTTAAAGGATGTCAGTTAGGCAGAAGGCAATGATGCTAGAGGAAATCTGGATCTACACAAATGAATGCAGACCACTAGAAATGGTAACTTGGGTAAATGAAAAATACTTTTTTTTATGGTTTATATCTCTTTAAAAAATAATTGGCTGTTGAAAATAAAACTAATAAAAACGTTATGAGTGTTATAGCATACAGTATAAAATGTATGACAAAAAAAGCATATAAGCAAGAACAAGAGAAATAGAAGTATACAGATATAAGGTTTTTACACTATACATGAAATGGTATAATATCACTTTTAGGTAGATGTTGTTAAATAAGATGTATATTATAAATCCTAAAGCAACGGCTACAATAATTCACAAAGAGCTATAACTAATAAACCAACAAAGTAGATCAAATGTAATCATAAAAATACCCAGTTTCTTAAAAGGAAGAAAAAGAAAGAAACAGGAGGGAAAAACCACGTGAGGCAAATACAAAACAAATATCATGATAGAATACTTACACTCCAACATGCTTTAAAAAACCACATTATGTGCTTTTAAATGGTCTAAATATTTCAGAAGGCAGAGATTATTAGATTGGATAAAAGAGCAAGAACTATACCTTGTGTGCAAGAAACCCACTTTAAATATAAAGATACAAATAGTTTAAGAGTAAAAGGATGAATGACTTACACTGCTTGATTTCAAGTCTTTTTATAGAGCTACAGTAATTAAGACAGTATAGTTTTTGTGGAAAGTTAGACAAATAGATCAAGAGAACAGAATAGAGTCCAGAAATTGACCCACACATGTGTGGTTGGCTGATTTTTGACAAAAGTGCAAAGGCAATTCAGTGGAAAAGAACAATCATTTAGGAAATGGTACTGGCACAATTGGATATTCATAAGCAAAAAAAAAAAAAAAAAAAAAGAAAAGAACTTGATTCATATCTGATACCATAAAGAAAATTAACTCAAAATGAATAAAATACTAAAGGTGAAACCTAAATTCATAAAAAAATTTCTAGAAGAAACACAAGAGAAAATCTGTGTGCCCTAAGTGTTAGGCGAAAACTTCTCAGACCCCAAAGGATGACCCATAAAAGAACAAACTGATAAATTGGACGTCATCAACTAGGAATATTTTCTCTTCCAAAATATTGTTAAGAGAATGAAAACAGAGTGAAAAAATATGCAATTCAAATATCTCATAAACAACTTGCACCCAGAATATATAAAGAACTCTCAAAACTCAATAATGGGCAAACCCTCCCCCCCAAAAAAAAAGATTTGAACAGGCACTTTGTCAAAGAAGATATACAGATAGCAAATAACAACATGAAAAGGTGTATTGATCTCATTAGCCATTAGGAAAATGAAAATTAAAACCACAATAAGGTACCACTGAACACTATCAGACTGTCTAAAATTAAAAAGACATGTCAAGTTTTGGTAAGGACATGGACTAACTAGAACTCTTCTTCACTGCTCATGGGGATGTAAAGTGGTATAACTATTTTGGAAAATGTTTTCCAGCTTCTTAAAATGTAAAGCATATACCTACCATATGATATAGCTATTTTATCCCTAGGTGTTTACCAAAGAAAAATGAAAGCGTATGTCCATACCAAGATGGGTACACAAATGGTCATAGTGGTTGTGTTTGTAAGAGCCCCAAACTGGAAAAAATTCAAATGTCCATCAGCAGGTGAATGGATAAAAAGTGTGGTCTATCCATATAATGGACTACTACTTAACAATGAAAAGGAATATCTGTTAATATACCCAACAACATGAATTAAACCCAAAATAATTACACTGAGTGAAAGAAGCCAGAAAAAATGAGAACATTATGTATGATTATTTTATATCAAATTCTAGAAAATACTACTGATTATTAGTGACAGAAAGCAGATCAATGGTTGCCTGGGTAGGGACTGAGGGGGTACTAGGGAAGACTAACAAAGGAAAATCTGTGGAATGTTGATTATCTTGATTATCTTGGTGGTTTCAAGGCTTTATACACATGTCAAAAAATCAAATTTCATAGTTAAAAATGTATTTAGTTAATTGTACATCAATCATACCTCAATAACCAGTTCTAAAAGTATGTAAATTAGAACATGTCACTCCCCTGCTTAAATTATGATTAATTGCCTATTACATTTAGAATAAAATCCAAACTCTCTCATGAACGACAATGAAAGGTCTGCATGGCATTTGTTTCCTAGCACATCTTGTTCTACTTTCTTCTTGATCAACACATGTTGGTCACACTTGCCCCCTCTAGGTTTTTTGCACACACTAACTCTCCCACTTTGGGGTATTTTATGTGCTATTTCCTTCACCTGGGACACTTTACCCTCGTGTGTTCACATGGTGAGCTCCTTTCATTTTTCAGGTGCAATATCATATCATAAGACAAGTACTTCTGTTTAAGTAGTCTTCCCTCCAAAATTATTCTTTCTTATTGCACCGTATTTATGTTAGCCATAGCACTTAGCAGAAGTTATAATTATACATTACTTATTTATTTACTTGTTTATGATCTGTCTCTCCCACTAGGCCATGAGCAGATAACGTCTTATCACATTGGCCATGTCAACGACACACTAACCTCCCACCACCTCCATGCTGTCATGTACAATTACCCCAGCCTGACTATGCCCTCTCTGGTAATAGCTTTTTGTTTTAATTGGGGTATAGTTGTTTTACAATGTTGTGTTAGTTTCTACTGTACAGCAAAGTGAAGTAGAGTTCCCTGTACTATACAGCAGGTTCTCATTAGTTATCTATTTTATACATATTAGTGTATATATGTCAATCCCAATCTCCCAATTCATCCCACCCCCCTCCCTTTCCCCCCTTGGTGTCCATACATTTGTTCTCTACGTCTGTGTCTCTATTTCTGCCTTGCAAACAGTTTCATCTGCCTTGCAAACAGGTACCATTTTTCTAGATTCCACATATATGTGTTAATATACAATATTTGTTTTTCACTTTCTGACTTACTTTCCACTGTATGACAGTCTCTAGGTCCATCCATGTCTCTACAAATGACCCAATTTCATTCCTTTTTATGGCTGAGTAATATTCCATTGTATATATGTACCACATCTTCTTTATCCATTTGTCTGTCAATGGGCATTTAGGTTGCTTCCATGACCTGGCTATTGTAAATAGTGCTGCAGTGAACATTGGGGTGCATGTGTCTCTTTGAATTATGGTTTTCTCTGGGTGTATGCCCAGTAGCGGGATTGCTGGGTCATACGGTAGTTCTATTTTTAGTTTTTTAAGGAACCTCCATACTGTTCTCCCATAGTGGCTGTATGAATTTACATTCCCACCAACAGGGCAAGAGGGTTCCCTTTTCTCCACACCCTCTCCAGCATTAATTGTTTGTAGGTTTTTTGATAATGGCCATTCTGATGAGTGTGAGGTGATACCTCATTGTAGTCTTGATTTGCATTTCTCTAATAATCAGTGATGTTGAACATCTTTTCATGTGCTTCTTGGCCATCTGTATGTCTTCTTTGGAGAAATGTCTTTTTAGGTCTTCCACCCGTTTTTGGATTGGGTTGTTTGTTTTTTTGATATTCAGTTGCATGAGCTGCTTGTATATTTTGGAGATTAACCCTTTGTCCATTGATTCATTTGCAAATATTTTCTCCCATTCCGAGGGTTGTCTTTTCATCTGTTTATGGTTTCCTTTGCAGTGCAAAAGCTTTCAAGTTTCATTAGGTCCCATTTGTTTATTTTTGTCTTTATTTTCATTACTCTGGGAGGTGGGTCAAAAATATCTTGCTGTGATTTATGTCAAAGAGTGTTCTTCCCATGTTTTCCTCTAAGAGTTTTATAGTGTCCAGTCTTACATTTAGGTTTTTAATCCATTTTAAGTTTATTTTTGTGTATGGTGTTAGGGAGTGTTCTAATTTCACTTTTTTACATGTAGCTGTCCAGTTTTCCTAGCACCACTTACTGAAGAGACTGTCTTTTCTCCATTGTATATTCTTGCCTCCTTTGTCATAGATTAGTTGACCATAGGTGCATGGGTTTATCTCTGGGCTTTCTATCCTGTTCCACTGATCTATATTTCTGTTTTTGTGCCAGTACCATTCTGTCTTGATTACTGTAACTTTGTAGTATGGTCTGAAGTCAGGGAGCCTGATTCCTCCAGCTCCATTTTTTTTTCTCAAGATTGCTTTGGCTATTCAGGGTCATTCGTGTCTCCATAGGAATTTTAAGATTTTTGTTTTAGTTCTGTGAAAAATGCCATTGGTAATTTGATAGGGATTAGATTGAATCTGTAGATTGCTTTGGGCAGTAATAGCTTTTCATACCAACCACCCCCAGGAGAGGTCATGTGTAGTCTTGAAGAAAAAAAAAAATCAACTGATTTTCTGAATGTTTTATTTTAAAAATCAGAGGGAAAGCCAAAGCTTTGATTTGTAAGAGCTGAGCTTTGAGAGAAAAAAAGGTATTTTTCCTCTTTGTTTAAATTGACACAAGATTTACATCCAACAAAATGTACAGATTTTGTTTTGAGAAATGTATACACGTGGGTAACCACCACTACACTTAACATAGAGAATATTCTCTTCACTTACTAAGTTCCCTGATGCCCCTTTCTAGTCAAGATTCTGCCCACCCCTTCCAAGCAGAGGAAACCACGATTCTGATTTCTATCTATCACAGTAGTATGGTTTGTCTTTTCTAGAACTGTGTATATTATACACGGAATTATACTTTTGCCTCTGACTAATTCCATTCCACATAATGTCTTTGAACTTTGCCATATTGCTGCATGTACAAATAGTTTGTTCCTTTTTTTTTTTTTTTGATAAGCAGTATTCCATTGTATGGATATATCACAGTTTGTTTATCCATTCCTCTGTTGATGGATACATGAATTTGCCAGTTTTTAGCTGTTATGAATAAAACTGTTATGAACATTCTTTTTTATCAATTTTTAATTGAAGCATAGTTGATTTATGAATATTTTTGTACAAGGATTTTGTGGACATATATTTCTCTGAGGTTAATACCTAGCAATTTATGGGCCATAGGGTAGATGTATGTTTAATTTTATAAGAAATTGCCAAAATGTTTTCCAAAGTAGTTGGATCATTTTACATCTCCACCATCATGTGTGAAAGTTCTAAGTACCCCACATTTTTACCACCCATGGTATTATCAGTACTTTAGATTTTAGTCATTCTCATGTCTTCATGGATGTGAAGTGGTATCTCATGGTGATTTTAAACTGTATTTCCCTGATAACCAGTGGTATTCAGCATCTTTTCATGTGCTCTTTGGCTATTCATGGAACCTACTTTATGAAGATACTGTTGAAGTCTTTTGGACATTTAAAAAATTTGGATTGTTTGTCTTTGTATTATTGAGTTGTAGGAGTTTTTAATATATTCTGAAGTCAGGTCCTTGGTCGGATATATGTATTGTGAATGTCTTCTCCCACTCTGTGATTTTTTTTTTAGTCTAACAGTATCTTTCAAGAAGGGAATTTTAGTTTTGCTAAGTTCAATTTATCAATTTGAGAGAAGGGTACTGAGAATCAAAAAGTTGAGTCCTAAAGAAGGTAGCGTAAAAAGTTTATGCCACAAGCCAATATTTTTGAAAGAATTCATGATTTAAGAGCTAGTTTTCCTTACTGCTCAAGAAGAGATTAAAAGTCTTTTCTGGACTAAAGAGAAGGGGGGAATGGGAGAGGAAATCAAGACAAAATGGGGTTCTGCACAACCCCTACCCCCCACCTTCCTGGGGTAAGTGATCCATGTCTCAGTCAGCGTGCGGGGATCCCAGAGCAGAGAAGACCTATGCCTGGCTTTCCCAGGAATGAGCCAAGGAAAAAGAAAGCCTTGTCCAAAGCCTCACAGAAGGGTAGCAATGGTGGGTGAGATATAAGCGGACAGGCCTGGGGGAAGACTTGGGAGGTATTATTACTCTCAGAAAAAAATGGGAAAAGCAGAAAAAAAAGAGTTCTTAGATCCACCATGGGAGAGGTGAATGCTGAGAGATGGTGGGCGAACTCAATGTGGTCCAACTTCCACTGTGAAAGCATGGACATCAGGAGTGATGCCCAGCATCTGAGGACAAGGGTGAAATAAGGTGAAGTTCAACCCAGTGAAGGCCAGTGTAGACAAAGGACCATTGTGAATGAGACTCCATTTTACCCTGGAATCCTCTGGAACTTAAATTACTCCCCAAAGAAGGGGAAAGGGGAGGAAGGCAAACATGAACCAAGTCTTCACCCAGACGAGACATCGCTTTAATACAGAAGGAAGTGAGTTTTACCTTGAATCGGCAAGATTGTTTCCCGCTACCAAAAGGATATGAGGACTTGAGAACTAAGTTAAATTAAGTTATAGAGAAATAGAGTTTCATATATGAACCCCTGAGTTTTATGATAGTGAAATTACCCCAGGTGGAGTCGTAAGGTGTTCAGGGCAGGGACCATTTCTGTGCTGTTCACTAGCTGATACTCAGGGTTTTGACCTATGCCAATCACATAGTACATGGTCAAGCAATAGTTTTAAGTGGATGAAAGAAAATGTCTCAACTATGGTGAAGTGAGTTTGTGTGACCTCAAATCCCCCAATTTTCTGGCTTTCTTTCTACATTTCTTTCTTCCTCACATAGTGAAATTGAGGACAAATTAGCCATGTCCTTGGAACATAGCAGCAATGGGAATAGACATTTTATTTTCCCTTTCCTTGACAATTGGTAAGCAATTATTTCCTTAAACCTGCCTTTATAAATGGGGGATTATTTAATCTAGTAAATTCATCCCTGGATGCCATATCATATGATTCAATATTCTTAACTCTTTACACATCTTGAGGCCACTGAGGTGTTCTCTAGGAGTTAAAAAGTTTTTTTTAATACACTAAAAGTAAAGAATGACACTCATTTTGTTTTTTGTTTTTTCCTAAGCTGTGACTGACATTCCTATGTCTCGAGGTGAATTGTAGGGAGCAATGAAGACCCTGTTTCTTAAAAATTTATGGACAGTGGTAGATATGAAAAAAAACCTGTCCTAATTTATAAAGGCTTACAAAGGATGCTGAGGACCTTCTGGTGGCACTTTAAGGAAGAGGGCTGTGCAGTACTCATGAGAACCAACTATGGAATCACATTTTATCTCATATCCAGGCTCTGCCACTTATCAGCCATGGGCTCTTGGGTCAGCTGTGTAAGCTCTTCAAGCTTCAGTTGAGTCACCCAGGGAAGTTTAGACTATTACATGAGATGATATGAGCTTAGCACAAAACCTGGCACAAATTGCTTACTCAATTCATTTTAGCCATTTCATCATAATTATCTTTATTTTTATTCACTGACATTCTGAAACTGGAACAAAGTGGTGACATACTTTTCTTGAGAATAGCAAAGTCTGAACATGGTTAGGGTGAGATTGTTAACACATTTCCTTGTGCCAGGTGTTCGTTTTTCAGGAACCAATGTCACAGACCCAGGCACCTCTGTAAACATATTTGAAAGAAGTCAGAGGGGAAATCACTTCCAGGGAGCACCATTTCTTTGAAGGCAATCTAAATGATGCCTTAGGGTTTGGAAAAGAAGTTGAGCCTTCTCCTGGTGAATGAAAAAAATGCTCAGGAACAGAAAAACTTGGGCTAAACGTGTGTTTCTTTTTGTAACTGCTATTTGAAATTCATTAACAACTAGCCCTATTATGGCAGCAGGAGGTATAAAAACAAATGGGATCCTGACTGTCTCCCATAATCGAGTGAGGGGCTGCGGGCTTTCAAAATCATTTGGAAAGGAAACTCAAACTTAGGCCAGAACTTACTGGCTGACTGATGACCCACCAGTAAATCTTCAAGCAAAAAGAAGTTGATTTTGAATCCATTCAGAAAACATTCTTCATTTGATCCTCCTAAAACCTAATTTATTTAAATATAATTCATTCAAAGTGAGGCAGCTGTCCCAGAAATCAGAAAAAAGCCTACTTGTTTCATGTTGGCTTATTTGTTCTTCTGCTAAAGAACTTAACTTGAGGGTGTGGACACAGCATCCTGGGCCCACTTGGGGATTTTATACAGGGCAGCTGCATCAGGCGCAGCTCCCAGATGGCACTTTGGAGAAAAGATGGAGGCTTTGAACTAACTAATAAAACAAGGGATTGGAAGCAGGGGAGGGAACACTAGAACACGGAGGGATGTGACCTCAGTAGTATCAAGCCATTAAGATGAGGCTTCAGAAGTAGCCTTGGAAGCTACAATGATTTGGACAAGGGAGGTGACCTTTAAGAAAATGACATGAATATCCAATTAGATGCTCTTCTTCTGCACAATTACTGCTAAACCTCTATTAGATCCAAGTTCCCTGCGTAAGAAAACTGTTCCTGCAGTGGACAGAAAACAGCCAAGGGGAATATATCCATCCTCAGATGAGTGTGAAGATTCTAAGTGATGGAGAGTGAGTCCAAGGATAAGAAATGGGAAGAGGGGATGGAGTTAATACATAGTGGAGGGTATTGCTGCTGTCCCGGGGAACAGAAAAGGACAGCTTCATAGAGAGAAATGGGAGCAGTAACAGGGTCGAGGTGAAGAACTTTCTTAGTCCTACAGATAAGCCTGGAATATGTCCCCCAGTTTTAGGTCTTTGCATAGCTTTTAAACACATTTGACCCCACTCTGCTGTCTAGATAGAGATTGCTGGAGACTCTTGTCTCCCCAGACATTATTTCACCTGACTTGAAAAGTCTTTCATGAGTTTAAGGAGCTTTTAGCATAACCATCTAGGGCTGTGGGACTCATGATAGTGGGATTCTCAATGCACATTTTAACCATTACTTACCCTCCAAACCATGTTTGTTTATTTATTCATTTATTCAGCAAATGTTTACTGAGTATGTATTACATGCCAGGTACTGTTCTAGGTTCTGAGATTATGGTAGAGAATAAAACAGGTGCCACCCCTGGCCTCAAGAAGTTCACTTTCTAGAGAGAAAGACAATCAATATACAAGCAAACAGACAAAGCAGATACAGAGTGTGACACATTTTATGAAGGAAACAAGGGGTTGAGATATAGAGTAAGAGGGGGGAGAATTATGTTCAAAGTCAAGGGAAAGAGTCTCGGAGGCCTAAGGCAGGAGTATAATATAGTGCTGCCATTCTGGAAAGCACACCAGCAGTATTTACCAATATGGAATCGGTGTGGGTCTGGGACCCAGCAATCTCCATCCTACCTATATATGCCAGAGATATTCTTGCTTAGGTCTGTAAGAAAATGCATTTCAGAATGTTTATTATTATAACGTTTTTGATAAGAAGGAGTTGGAGGGGTTCATCACTAGGGTGAACGATTGCTATGGATTATCGTAGAATGCTAAGAAGCAATGGACAGGATGAACGGGAATGTAGATGGCTCTCAAAGTCTTAATGTTGAGTAAAAAAGTCAGAAAACAGAAGGAGACTCAAAGAACAATACCTTTTATGTACACTGAAAACACACACTAGAAACATCACAGCAAATGTAACTGGGATAAATTAGAGCCAATCTCGATCCTCTATGGGGAGAAGGGGAATGAGAGTAATGATGAGGTCAGAAGAGGAAAGTCATTTTTAATGGAATGGGGGAAGAGGCTTGAATGGTCTAGCCCTGACGATGTGCTACAAACTTAAGAGTACAATTGACTCAGATCTGCACCTGGGGTTAAAACAGAGCAAAACAAAACAAAAGAGTGAGAAAGAGCAAGCCAGGCTGAGTGCTGGGAGGAATACTCTGGCTAACCCGAGAGGCTTGCGGAAAAGCCTCAAGGCAGGCAAAGGGCTGGCCTGAAAAGGGGCCAGTGATTGTCAAGAGCGATGGGGAAGGGACGACGGATGAAGCTGGAGAGAGAGGATGGAACTTGATTGTGCGAGGCCCCGCAGGCCATGTCAGGAGACTCAGATTTTATTGAAAGAACAATGGGAGGCCACTAAACTATTTTAAGCAAAAAGGGATATGCCTTAGTTGATGTTTTAACAGATCAAGTTGTCTGTGGTGGAAAGTCTGGACAGGACGGAGCAAGAGGAAAACCAGAGACACCACTGAAGAGGCGCTGCCCAGGTGAGAAATGCTGGTGACCTGGACCAAGGTGTCCACACACACGGAGGGGAGTGTTTGAACACACTTGTACGCAAACACATTCACACTTCTGCACTAGGCTGATGAGAAGACTTCAGTCTTTACGTGTCTCACGTTTCTGCTTTTCCACAATGAACATAACCCAATGTTTCTTCTCTGTTGGGTCTCTGCTGCAGAAACATGAATGCCCATGATGCCTCAGGCTTCACCCTAGCCCCACTCCCATCCCAGGTAGCCTGCAGCTTCATTTGCTCACAGGTGTTTGCCTCCTAGTCCTGGACTTTTCCCAGCCCTGAAGGAGTCACACAGGTCTCCCTACGTATGTCTGTGGTCAGGATGGTTAAGAACTGAACTCTAGAGCCTGGTGGCCTGAATTTGATTCACAGCTCCGCCATTCATTTACTAGCTGTGTGACCTTGGACAAGTTCCTTTGTGTCTCTGTGCCTTAGTTTCCTCATCTGTAAAATATAGATAACGATAGTACCTATTTTGTAACCTATTTCTTAATTAATTATTCTACATGAAGTGCTCAGAACAGTGCTAGGCATTAAATCCATGTCCTTTTAGAGTTTGCTATCATTATTATAATTATTAGTAGTAGTGAAGGGAGCCAAATGTTTTTCCCCACTGACATGCCTAGTGATTACAGCTCTTCTAGCAGAATCCTTTCTGATAAACATCAGCCAGGGATCCTGCTGCCCTGCCTCCTCCCTGTACCCCACCTACACTTTGAACAACCAAGCTCCTAAAACATGAGATAATTTTTTCGATAAACTCCAACTTACGTGAATAGCCCCATGCTTCTCAAGGACAAAAAAAAATCCTTTTGTAAACAAGGCTGAAGATTTTAAAACTTTTCTTAAGTTAAAATGAATGTGTCATATGCCACTTCTTTTTTTTTTTTTTAAGTGAGCCAGGCTAAATTTGTTTTTATACAGAAATAAAAGAAATTGTATATAACTTGACTACTGCTAACTAACATGGTTTTCCCCCAAGTTAGTCTCTATGTGTAAGCTTCTCTAAATGCAATCCAGGAGCCTAGTGCATCTAAATTTTTGAATTTAGAAGTATAGCTTTTGTAGTGAGATTTTTTAAAAAATTTAAGTGAACATTCTTGTGCATGAATACATTACATAATTACATTTTTCATATATAAAAAGACAAAATAGTTCCTATTATTTGCCATTACTTTTTAAAATAATCTATTCTGAGTTGGGCATAAAATGATTTTTTTAAAATACATTATCTTTTATAGTATGTTAGAAATTGAGAATTTGTTATCATTCCTGAGGATGGGACACAAATGTATAGGCTACTATTCTCCAAGTTAACTTTAAAAAGCTTCGCTGAATTGAATTTGAACTGAAGCTTTTGTTACTGTTTTTCTTACTGTCTTTAGGGCAATCACTTTTAGTACTTTAAAACAGAGAAAAATAATTCATTGAAGTTATAATTTCTGGGATTTGAGGGAAAATTCTTAGGAACTATTCTCCAAATTAATCTTATTTATTTAAAAAAATAGGGAACTTTTTTAAAGCCTTATTTTCATAGAAGCAAAATTTCTTATCTACATAAACCCAGTACATTTTAATAAACTAAATATATTTATCTCATGCACAGACCTCTAAATAAAACTTATCTCGAAGTGGTACATTCAGTATTCATGTCTTCAACTTCTTCTGCCTCTGGAACTGGCAGGAAGGACACGATCAAGGACTTGCAAGAAGAGGTTTCAAACTTTTATAATAATATTCGATTATTTGAAAAAGGGATGAAGTTCTTTATAGGTATTATACTTAACAGTGTTTTTTCATTGATTCTCATAACTGTTCTTGGACATTCATTTTAATGAAGCGCTTTTATTTTCCAGATGATACCCAGACTACTCCTTACCAAGCACTTGCTGAAGACAGTGTATACTGATATCACTAATCTCATTTTCAGCTTCTTAGCTTTGGAGTTAATGATGGCAGTAGATGATCCTGCAACCATTGCAAGGGAAGTAAGTTAGTGATTTTCTTGCCACTCTTGATGTGTTTTGCTTTGAAATCCGAGCATGTTTTATTTTCTCACATTTTAGGCAGATCTTCAGGGAGAAGAGGTGTCCATCATAGAAGCTGGAAGTAAAGCAGCTGAAATTTTAACAAATTCTTAAAGGTCTAGGCCCAAATTCTCTTTTTCTTGCAAGATGAATGGTGTGTATGTGCCCATTCACTCATGTACTCTCTGTTTCTCATTCTTCTTCTTATACTGCCGGAGCAGATGGGAGGAGTAGGGGCTACCTCTAGCGTCTTTGACTGGCTGGCTGTTGACTAGCATTCTGATTTTAGAGTATTTTAGCATATTTTTATCCCTAGTTTGTGGTCTTTTCAGAGCATAGAAGACTTTCTTTCTTGTCTGGATTCTGCAGCAGAAGCTCTTGTGCCGCAGACGGCAGGCAGGACGAACATGGCAGCAGTCCTGCCACTTCTTTTATGAGTGTATTTTTATACTTCTCATCTCATACGAGAGCTCAAAAAAAGCAGGCTTAATGCCAACGTAGAGTCATACGTTCCATGTCGCTGCTTCAGGTCACGCCAATACACTTACACACGCTGGACATGGTGTGGCCAATGTGTCAGCCCACAAAACTCCCTACTGCACATTTACCAGGTGTGACAGTCATATATCACCTTTCTTTATCCCCCTCCCATTATTTTCCGTCTGAACTCACATTTCCTAGCTTTCAGTCTCATTAAACCATTCACAGTAGGTTTGATGGGCCGGTAAAATTAACCTTGGCCCTCTCAGTTATTGGCATTTTAAAAAGAAAGTTTTAATCTAAATAGACCTCTAATTTGATGATTTGAGAGTGAGGAAAGGCACTTTCCAAACATCTCTGGAACAGGGCTGGTGTAGACCTTAGGTGCCCTCTGCCAGTTGAACCTCTAGCTCCAGCACCCTCGCATTCCCTGTAGACTTCTTGAGCAGGTGGGACCTGTGTTGGGTGCTTCTTGTGGCCGCCTCACATCCTCCCAGCTCAGTTCCTTTTCCAGCCTGTGCTGTAGCACCTGCTTCCCACAGTGTGATCTGCCAGGGCCTTACCTAACTTCCACACACATCTCTCACTTTCTGCCCAGGCTTCTCTGATTTGGGGTACCCGTAGGTGCAGCCTGGATGTGAAGGTGCATTAAGACCCCAGGGGGCAGCCTCTGACCAAGGGGGGATGGAGCCGGTGGGTGGACGCTCTTCTGTCTTTCACATGGACGATACTGAGGAACATTCTACTTGGTTCCCCAGCACCTTGGATCATCCCCACCCATAATCCACAGTGTTGATCCAACTCGAGGACTCACCCTTGAGTCAGCTTTCCCTCCTCCCATGTTTTTCCCTACTCAGTTTCCCACTCCTGTTTCCTCAGACCAGTTATCAAAATAGACTACCTGCTTTCAGAGGAACCCAGGTTAAAACAGTGCCAAAGCCAACATGCTTTCACCTGGCCATTTACTTTTGTGCTGTTCAGGAGAGGATTAATATGTTGACAGATTATGATTTATATAGCAGAAATTTGTCAGAGTATTTATAAACAAGGTAAGTCCAATTGTTTAATGAAATTTAATGCAATGAATATTTATTGCAGTTTACATACTGCCAGGTGCAGAGCTGGGCTTTGAGCAGACCATGGTGAATGATCCCCCCCTGACATTGTAGCCCAATGTGTGTGGTTCCAATCTCTCCGACAATAGCTCCTCCTAGAGAACACAATGGTCCACGCTGGAAAGGAAAGGTAAGCAGATGTCCAGAGCAGGCAGCCACGCTAGGATTAAGAGTGTAGATGCCTAAGGCAGACTGCCTGAATTCACTTCCTCATCCATTACTTCCTGGTTGGGTAATTACGTAATCTCACCAAGCCTCAGTTTCCTCCTCTTAGAGTGATCTTGAAGATGAAATGGAAAGAATGCATGTGATGGTCTTATTATGTTTCCTGACATGTAGCATGTGTGGAGCCAAGTCTAGCTCTGCAGTGAGACGTTGATCTTCATGTGATATGTTAGGGCCATGAGGGTGCTGGCTTTAGACAAGGGGGGATGGAGAGGAGGAGGGTGAGGAAGCTGCTATACCTGCCCAACCTGGGTCTAGTTTTAATATTAGGGACATAAAAAGGAGAATTCAGCTATGATAAAGGTAACCACAATGAATTATCTTAACAGATGTTAAACTATGGCCACTTTTTTATTCAAGCAATTTATATCATGTTCTGTGTTCTGAAAGTATTGCATTATGTTTACACATTTAGATGACCTATGCAGGATGAGAAATGCACTCTTAAATGTTGGAAATAATTTTAACTAAAAAACTTAACATTCTCGTACATTTTGTACCACAATTTGACTAGTTTTATTTGAACAACACCTCCCTCTCTCTAATTATCCTGGTCAGCCAAAAGTTCCTTATACCTTCTACTTGTAACGTGTGGCTAATTCTACGGTATCTCTGGGAAATTTCCTGTCAGCCATTTTGTTAGAGATGCTTAAGGGGAGAGGAGGAGCTTCTAAACTGAAGGAGGAAAAGGGAGGGGGGAGTATGAAACAAAGGAGGTTTAGTATGGATGCAAGCAGTAGAGCTAGAAAGGCTAGTATAATCCCCCCTGAGAGAGCAGCTGTCTATCTGTGGGCCAAAGAAGCCATCTTGGACATGCCCTGTCCTCTCCTCCATTCTCCCGGACACCTGCACCTGCCTCCAGGTGTTTTGACATCTCCCTCTCACACCAAGCCTTCTGTTCTTCTCTGAAAGTTTCACAACGTGCCAGCAAAACTGGAAAGTGGACAATTTTCCTTTGCTTCTGCCCACCCCCATTTCTGCACGCCTGTCCAAGCTACTATTCTCCCCAGGCAACTGTGAAGATATTTTTGGCTAAGGAGGGCATTCCCAGCACTCTGCCAGATGAACAGATGAGGGGTGGACCAGAGGAATGAGTGGGTGGGGGGGGCGGCCTGAGGGGCATCTGCCAGTGTCAGGCTGGATTACAGGGAAGTGGGGGGCTTAAGAAGCTCTGTTCCTTCCCGGAGTCTCTGACTGGCTTTTTACAGACTCCCAGTGCCTCCTGAAATGAACCAGAGAGTTGGTGTAACCAGATGATTCTCCTTCAGATGAATGGTTTATTGTATCATTTGTAGGTGTAAAAAGATTATTAACTCATAATTTTATCAAGCAGTAATGTGTGAGTAAATGTTTTAAAAAGGTCACTAATTCCATTACAGTATGTTGTGTTTAATAGCCTTTAAAGGTGAAATAAAATGATTGGCTCTTAGTTACTCTCCTCCAATTTTCTGTAGACTTAATGAGGGGCTTTCCAGAAGCCCATGCCTCCCTCATCCCCCTACCCCCTTCCTGCCCGCCCCGCACCTCCACAGGACTCTGCTGCATCCAAGACATATACAGTGTGGTGGTTCAGAATTAACATTCTGGGGTAAGGGAGACTAAAGTTAGAATCCTAGCTAAACTACTCAGTACCTGTGTGGCCTCGGAAGAGCTCCTTATCCTGTCTAAGCCTCAGGATGCTCACCTGTAAAATGGGATCTTGACCCCACCTCATGAAGTTCTCCCTGAAGATTGGATGAGATCATTAATGCATGTACAGTGCTAAAAAAGTGCCTGGAAGGGAGTATGAGCCCACTAAGTGTTAGCTATCATATTAGTTGTACGCTGCTGTAGCACAAATTGCCCCAACTTAATCTGGGCACAACTAAGTTATGTGCCTCTGCCTCAAAACCCCTGGGAAGGTTATAATCAAGGTGTTGGCTGGGCTGCAGTCTCATCTGAAGGCTTGACTGAAAGACCATCTGCTTGCAAGCTTACTCATGTGGTTGTTGGTAAGATTCTATTCCCTGTGGTCTGCTGTTGGCTGGAGGACTTCCTCCATTCCTTGATATATGGGTTTCCCCATGGTGTGCCTCAAACAGGGCAGCTGGCTTCCATCAAGAGTGAGCAAGTTGGGCTTCCCTGGTGGTGCAGTGGTTGAGAGTCTGCCTGCCAATGCAGGGGACACAGGTTCGAGCCCTGGTCTGGGAAGATCCCACATGCCGCGGAGCGACTAGGCCCGTGAGCCACATTTGCTGAGCCTGCGCATCTGGAGCCTGTGCTCCGCAACAAGGGAGGCCCGCACACCGCGATGAAGAGTGGCCCCCACTTGCCGCAACTGGAGAAAGCCCTCGCACAGAAATGAAGACCCAACACAGCCATAAATAAATAAATAAATAAAATTAAAAAAAAAAAAGAGTGAGCAAGCAAGAGGGCAAGAGCGAGCCAGCAAGACACAAGACACAGTCTTTCTGGAACCTAACCTCTGGAGTGACATTCCATCATTTTGCCATCTTCTATTCATAAGAAGAAAATAATTAGGTCTAGGCCACATTCAAGGGGAAAGGGTCATACAAGGGCGTGGACACCAGGAGGTAGGGATCATTAGGAGCCATTTTAGAAGCCGCCTACACAGCTATGGACATTATTATTGCAAAGTAACTTACATTTAACAGTATCATATTTTATCAATCCTCTACTCGAAAATTTTTCTTGATTCCCCTTTATCATATAAAGTTCACATGCCTTATACAGCATAGAAGGCTTTTCAGTCCAGGTCCCTTTGCTCTTCTAGGTTTTATTCCCTGCAACTCCCCATGGATCCCTTCAGTCTACTCTACCCCTATTTCTCATATTGTCTAAACATGCCAGGTTCTAAGAGCTCCCAATGCTTCCCCTCCAATTCACAATTATGTTCCAGGAGATTTATGTCATTGAAAGAGACGATGGTGTCTGTTTCAATTCCTACCTTTTTAGAAACAAAATAAACACATACAATTATTTACATATTTTCCCCTTTCACAACAGAACAGGGGAGCCTTTGAGTGTGTAGCAGATGAGAATGTGAGGTGTGAGAGTGAAAAGAGGTTTGGAGGTGTTGCCATGCATACTTACACCTCTGTGATTGCTTGAGCCTCTCTGTTCAGTTTGGTGTACTCAAAGTGATCCTTCAGAGTCACATTGAGATGTCGTCTTCTTTTGGTGAACACATATCCAAGCTCTTCAAGACCTACCTCTTCCCCCATCTTTTCTCTGTTTCCCCCATAGCATTTTGGGATAATCCCCTCTTAGAGATATTTTGTTATAGATAGTGTGTATAGAAAGTGTGTTGGGGATGGTGATGGGGTGAGCTCATTTCTTAAAGGATGGTCTTTTCAGTTTGTATTACCTGCCCTGCCTACAGTCCCCTGCTATGCATACTTCTTTTTTTTTTTTTCCACTCATGGACCATGTTGCTCAAGATAGCCCTGTCTTGAGGGTGGGCCCTTGTCTCAATGGCAAGTCACCTCAGTGCAGGAGCACTGGACATGTCTTATGAGGTAACATGTCCAAGTTCATCAGCCAGCAGGTGATGAGCTGGGATTCAAACCCTGACACTGTCGCTGCATGGCCTTTGCTTTTACTGTCTGCAGCATACAGCTACAAACACTGGCAGGAGGATAACTCTTTAAACACCTCTTGTCAGCCCTTTGTGTTCTGACAGGTGCTTCAAAGGCATGAGGAAAACATGGGATTTTTCCATGCTTCAGAACTATCTGAAAACCAATAGAGAGTCAAAAATGCTTCCCTAAGAAGCACTTATCAGCCGTTCTTACTGTCCCTGTCAATCATTCACACACTCTGTCTTTCTCCCTGCATCTTTCTGCAACAATACATTTGCTTGTGTCAGGTCACTCTTTTTTTTGCCTTCCAAAGTGCCTTCATACCTTGGGTTTACTAGAGTTTATTACATATTTGTCTCTCAACTGCAGATTCTGACCTTCCTGTATAGCGAAACCTTTCTCTAATTCTATAAAAACAGACAGTTCAGAATGGAAATGGACCCATCTTGATATTGTTGTTGTTATTTTTGCCAGGCATCCTGTTTCTTTTGGGAATGGTACTTCTCCCATGCTGAAGGATCCTAGTGGGCTACCCATTAAGGTGCCTTAATCCAACCCCACTTACAGGCATAAACCTATGATCCAGTCTACAGCCTGTGACCCATGGTCACGCCCATCTGTAAGGCATTAATTGTAGAAGTGAGTGCAAGGCCTAAGCTAAGCCAATCAGAATTATATGGATTGACAAATAGAAGTTGGGAAAAGGAAATCCCTTTGTTGTTAAGCTGGGAATAAATAAATCTGCTACTGGGGGAGCCTTCTTCTCTGTCAGGTGGAGAGGGCCGGGCTGCAGAAAGAAGCCAACAGTGCCTGATGTTAGAGCCACCCCTGCAATTCCCAGCTGTGTCCGATAATTAACTACCTTTTATCCCTAAAACTAGTTTGAATTGAGTTTTAATCATTTGATAGCCCAAAGTCATGATTAATCAGAGGTCAGGGATGGCAAGTCAATTTCAACTCACATGCAAACCACAAGAGTTGCCAGATAAAATACAGGATTCCCAACTACATTTGAATTTCAGATAAATAATGAATATTTTTAGTATAATAATTATATATATATATATATCCCAAATATTACATGGGATACACATATACTAAAACATTACTCATTCTTTATTTGAAATTCAAATGTAACCATGTATCCTATATTTTTATTTGTTAAATAAATAGCAGTAGTGGTTGCTTGTAACACTGTGTTGAGGATTCTGAGGCCAAGTTTAGTCTCATTGGAAAAGAGTATGGTTATTGATGAATGATGTCTGCTATGTATGTGGAAGTAGAGAGAGGAAGCATGAATGCTATGTATATACCATCCCTGGTTTAGAAATGTTTAGAAATGTTTTTCTTCTGCAGAAGAAGAAAAGTGTTCCCAAGTGTTGAGAAATGTTTTTCTTCTGCAGCCATAGGTAATGCAATGTATTTAAAAAATAGTGTGAATAATGGTAGCTGCCATTTATTGAGTCCCTTTAACTAAGTCCCTTTAACTATGTCTTATCTATATAATTGAATCCTCATGACAATATTTTATCGGCTGTATTTCACAACTGAGACTCAGAGAAGTTAAAATTTTCACAGACAGCATAAATGTCAGAGCTGGTATTCAAACCCATGTCTATATGACACTGAAGTTCATGCTTTTTCCAATTCATCATTCTGCAGGAGGCAAATATTGTCCTAACAGCATATATGAGGAAGTCATCTTAAAATGCTATTCTGCAAATTGCTACATAAACACTTATAAATCCAGTTCTTGGCCCAAAATGGTAAACTGTCCTTTCACGACAAAGAGCAGCAATTCAACAACAAATTGGAGCCTCGTATGAGACAGTGTTTTGGCAAACAGATTTCAACAGTTGACACCAGAGGACTGCCAATTGTGAAAACTGATTTCAGGCTATAAATGACTATGTAAAACCAGTGTTATGACAAGGTGGGAGGGGAGCTGTTTAATGTGGAGCAGGGGGAGCTGGAGGAGCCCGCCCAAAATTTAGAGTTGGCCATTTGTGGGGCTAGAAGGCTTATGGTTCTCAGTTACCTGCGTGAGCTGATCTGTACAAGAGCATTTGTGATTTGGTAGATGAAGGAAGAAGACGGTGTGTGTAGTTTTTTTTTTTTTTTTTTTTTTTTTTACTTTTCATGTATTTGATGTTCAATATTTTTTAAGCTATAAGACAGGGAGACGGTAGACAGGCAACAACATGGGTGATGGGATATGATGGCATCCATCCCCTATTCTATTTCTTGGGAACAGGGCATGAGAGACAGAAGCTGAAGGAAAATTGTGTGATTTGGGCACAAGCAATGCTATTTCAGGTCCAGTGGAAAAAGGAGGCATGGAGCCATGGTTTCCACGTTGGCATGCTACCCTGCACCTCTCTGGGACCTTAAGGAACAGAGACTTGGGCATCATTTAAAGGCGGCACTTTTGGCCTGAGCATTTTCATTCTTAGGAAGAGTTCAATTAACCCTTGCAATGGCATGAATTCCTGGAGCTATTGCCTGTGCAGGGAACACTGACAATGAGGCTGGGCATCCAGTGATGGGTGATGAGGGCGACAGACAGGTTCATAAGCACATGCCCGTGACAATGCTTCGACGTACCTGGAGGCCTTCTCAGGAGGGCTGGAGGCCAAGTGAACAGATAGTCTTAAACTATTAGGGTTAATGGGATATCTTTTGTACCTACAGACAACTAAGGCCTGGGGTACCCAGTTGACAATCATGAAGACTATGTAGAGAAAATGGATAAGATAAATAAAAGGGAATTTTGGCAAAAATAGAGGCTTAAATAACCTCAAAGAGGCAAGGGAATCTAAATGTTGGATGAAGGCAATTCCCAACCAATAAAGAAAAGGGGAAATCTAAGAAGGAAAATATAATTTTCTTTTTTCTTACCTTATCTAGGGAGGAATAGCTGTCCTCCTCTTCCTCACATGTGTTTCAAAATCCATGGCCTGACCCTGGTGATGGGCTCTTCTCCCAGTGGGGCTCTGTTATCAAGTATTAGGAATCCCTACCCTGGGTCCCTTTCCTTTTGCTTCTTTTTATGAGATCATTGTCACCTTTAGTATGTTCTGTTTCAAGACTGCAGAGTGTGTTCTGAGATCAGAAGATGCCATTAACGTTTCTCCACCATTTCAGCTTGTCCCTGGGATTTTTATTTTATTTCTCTGAATCTTATGAATGGGATGAATATTTCACGGTGCTTGTTACACAACCATCCTTAATATATTGTTAAGCTCTAATTTCCACAGGGGCTCTACATCCCCAGATATGGCTTCGCCTTGGCACATGCTGGGCCTGTGTCCTTTTAGACCTGTGAGCTAGGCACAATAGACATTTCTGTGGAAGAAGAAAGGAGAAACTTAAATCAGCCAAGAGCTCACTACATTCAGAGCAGCTTTGGTTTTTTGCAAGCTTAAAAGGAGTATTGGCATTTACAACAGCAGGGACAAATTAAGTGGGACATTTCTTATGATTTAGAGCTACTTCATGAGCAAAAAAAACCAGTTTCCTCAGGATGCCTTCTGGAAACATATTACCTTTTGCAAAATTCCCCACCAGCTTTCTGCAGCTGACAGAATATTTGCAAACTCTCCGCCTGACATTTGAGGTCCTCTGGGCCACCGTTCATGCAGTTCCCCTCAACTTCCTTTCATGCCCTTCACAGTAAATAAGCCAATCTGTTCAATGTTCCCTGAACCTTCTTGTTTCTGAGACTTTTCTAGACCTTTCCTTCCACCTGGATGACCAGTTCTCCCTGCCCAGTTCATATCACTTTCTCCATTGGACCTTTGTGATGTGCACAGAAGGAAATTCACTGCTTTTTCCTCAGAATTTCTAGAACACAGCCTCTCAGGTGGGCCTGAACACTTGTTTTATGCTTCTATCCATGACTACTTTATCTCCCCCACTAGGTGTAATTTCCATAAATCTAAGACCCACCTCCAAGTTTTCTTTGTGGGTCACCTGCTCCTCCCTCCACAATACAGATGGCAGAGGGCTGGACACATCATAGCCTATAGTTACTGTTTGTGAATAAAAGTACTAGAGAACAGTCCCCATAAATTTGGGGATAGCAGAGGTCAAGTCCCTTTGGTCTCTGGAAAATCAGGACTGGGCAACCTGCTGGTGCTGCAATGTGAACGCTCCCTCCCCTGTTGCACAGAAGATCCTTGGTGGGATGTTAGGGTGTATGAGCCCTGACTTGCTTCCTTTGGTTAGAGGAGGAACCCGAGTAGGTGCAGTGCACAGGGGCTATTTTGCAGGCTGCTCTCCCAGAGCAGAGCGGGGGTAGAGGTGACAGAACATTTGCAGCCGCATTCCTGGATTTGTGGCTTCAGCCTGATTCTCCCACCTCTGGCTTCCCTCACTTTCCACTGCCTGACCTGCCGACCTCACCACCACCAGCCCACCAGCTGCCCTCAGTCCCAGACCCAGTCCAGCTCAGGGCAGCAGCGGGCAAAGAGAGAGCTGGCTGGGGTTGGGAGGACCTTCTGCATGGGTTCCAGGTCCTCTGCTCTGGATTGACCTGGGCCCTGGCTAATGTAGTTCCTGGAATCTCAGCTGTGACCTCTCAGTAATCCGTTACATAAGAGGGTGTCCAGGTCCCCTGCCTGTCCCAAGTCCCTGTCCTCCTGTCCTCTTGGGGATCCCAAACCTCCTAAATGACTCATGATTCTCTTCCCTCTTTGTATCCCATCCCACAGCCCTAGGCTGGGCCCTCATTTTTCCCTTATCTAGAATATGCCTTCCCAATTGTTGTTTCTCCAGACTTTTTCCTCTGGATCCACCCTCCACATAGTGAACCCAGACTCTCCACTCTCACTCCCCTGCATAGGCCATTTGGTACTCCCCATCACTGATCGAAGGTACAGCCTCCTTACCATGGCACACGAGGCCCAGCATGAGCCACCTTTCCACTCCTCCAGGCTCACTGCTCTCAATTTCTTGTCTGAACTTTGAATCCAGAACACCCTGCCCCCACCATGCTGTTTCCCTGCTTCTCTGATGCCATCATCTTTGTCTCTGGATACCCTCCCATCCTTTATACTTCTTATTTGGCCAACTATCTATTTTTTTCTTTGATTCCACTGATTTCCTCTTCACAATCCCCCAGGCCAGCTTAGATACCCCTCTTTCGTGCTCCTTAGTGTATCACGGTACCTGCCTCTGGCAGGCCAACACTTACAACCCCATCTAGAGCACGTACTCTTTATATCTTGATGCCAACATTACTGCTCAAATCCACACGTCCTATTCAACATTGCACGTTAATGTGTCTGGCATCGCAGTCATACAGTTCTTGCGTCGCCAATGTAACGAAGGCAAAAATTCCAACTGGGACTTTTCTCCATATCCCAATCACAAAATGACCTTATAAAATGTTCTAAGATGAAAGAGTACGCAGGATGTCAGTGGGTGGCAAATACCACAGATAAAGACATTCAGGATGTTAAGAGATCAGCGGTCAGAGTCATGAAAGATACCATTCGAGGGGACTGAAGGAAAAGGAACCAGTGAAGTGGGTGGGATTGAGATATTCTTCTGCAGAACTATGTCCCTTAACTCCAAACCAGATGACTCCATAACTTTAGCCAACTCCTCCACAGGTATATACATGCTTTGATTAGAAGGGAAACCAAATGAAGGGATGGCACCTTCCTAATACAAACATATTATTGTCATTGGAACCTGGATGCCAAGGAAAGGATCTGCAGAACACCTCAGAGGCATTGTTGCCCTGAGGGTCATGAAGGATAGTGGGTCAGCCTGTACCAAATACAGAATTGAAGGTTTGCTCAACCCTTGACTTCCTTTATGACCCAAGCCAACTGAAGCCCTATCCACCTAGGTATTTTGTAATACTGGTCTTATATGAGAAATTAAATAAAGTGCCCCCCCCCATATTCATCACTACAGAAAATGACAGTCTATTTGGCCCAACTCAAGATTGCCTCCTTGGGCTTCCCTGGTGGCGCAGTGGTTGAGAATCGGCCTGCCAATGCAGGGGACACGGGTTCGAGCCCTGGTCTGGGAAGATCCCACATGCCGCGGAGCAACTAGGCCCGTGAGCCACAATTACTGAGCCTACACGTCTGGAGCCTGTGCTCCGCAACAAGAGAGGCCACGATAGTGAGAGGCCCGCGCACCGTGATGAAGAGTGGCCCCCACTTGCCACAACTAGAGAAAGCCCTCACACAGAAACGAAGACCCAACACAGACAAAAATAAATAAATAAATAACGCCCCCCCCCAAAAAAAAAAAGTTTAAGATTGCCTCCTTTTAGGAAGGTTGGGAAGTCCCATCAAGCGCCTCCTTTACGATGCCTTTCTCCCTCTGGTGCTTCTCATTCTAATTGACTTATTCACCATCAGTTGGGTACTGGAGATTAAGTTAAATCAGTACTTAATGGGTTCTGAACTGCTCTACTGCAGATTAGACTACGGTGCTCATTCTTGATTTAAACAGTAAATTTGATCACCATTTGCCAGCATGGTGATTTGTGCTTTGGCAGCCTTTTCAGATCCATAGGTAAACTAGTAGATTTCCCTGACACAGTAATCGGCTTTACTGTCTAGAGTCACCACACATTTTTCTTATACGTTGAATTAAAATAGAGAAGCAGGATGGTTGATGGTTTCATTTGTCGTCCCATTAATGAAACATAAAACAGATGCATGAAACACTGTGTTAGTAATAGAAACTGCATTACAAATTATTTATCTGCAGAAATCATGTCCTGAATGTAAGGCAGGAACAAAATGTAGTTTTTCTCTTGACAGTACTAGGTCAAACTATATTAAAAAAAAAAAAAAACATTAAGCATAAAGTCTCCTGCTGCCATTAAATATGAAACACAATTTGTTCTCTTAGTTCCACATAGCATTAAAGTCTTGTAAAATCAACAGTACATCGGACCCACTTTTGTGTGACTTTTTCTTTTTTCCTGGTCACTTCCCAGGTAATTCACTAGAAGACGAGGAAATGAGAGAAACATATGTATTCACTTTTGTCCTCCCTGTAAAGACCAGACCAGCAATGAAGTGTTGGAGGAGGAGGTCAAGTCAGCCAGAGAAACTTGGCAGCTGACTCTGGTACTGAGGGAACGAGTCCATCACCTTCATCTTCATCCTTTAATATGCAAAGGAAAACATGGCATGCTAAACTCAATAAGGAATATAAAACCGCCTTCTAGGAAGCCTTGGCAGGACCACAAGGGAGGGATTGTAAAGTGCAATGCTTTTCTTGACTTGGATGGTTAGGAAAGCTGGAGAGATAGGGTACTCAGGTTACGTTATGTTCTTGGACGCCAACACTCAGCACCAGTGCCTTCATAAGGCGGTGGGGGGTGGGGGGGAAGGGGAAAAGAGAGGGAGGGCTGATGTGGCTCAAGTGTGTACTGCAGAGCATACCTTCTGGTACCTTCCCTCAGTTGTCCTTAGTGGTCACTCAAAGTGTTCTTGGATATTCTGGACGAAAGGGGTGCAGGGACATTTCCCAGGCAGCACTCCCAAGTCAGCTGTGCTTTCTTTCCCTGGACTCCTATTCCTAGAACTTGCCCTGACACTGTATCTCTCTACAGTCTGGTCTCAGGCGTGGTACCTAACAACCTCGACCTGTTCATCTTACAAACAGGGAGTCTGTGGGTTCCGGCCTCAGCCTCCGTGTCCAGCTCTGACCACCCCACTGTCCAGTTTACAGCTCTGCTTGCTCCCTGCCCAGTGAGCCAGGACTACTCTCCTCTGTGCAATCCTAATACCTTTTACATGCATGACGTGTAGGATTTAAGCTATTATATCATAATTTACATATATTTAAACAAGATATTGCCTTTGGTGGACAGAGTCATTGAAAGTGGGGACTTCAAAGTGTGTGCTAATCAGCACCTCTCACAGCACCTGCCACATAATAGATGCTCAACGAAGAAGCGCTGAGTGAATGTTTGAGTGAATGATTATATTTTGGAGGGGGGCTTTTTCCCTACATAGCCATCCCCTCATAACACAAATGAGGGGAAAATGAGGTTTGCCAGGAAACCTACTTACAGGAACCTCAAAACTGATCTATTGCCCAGAGCCTTAAATCTTGGCCTTCTGTTTACAGTGAAGGGGCCTAAATACAGATAGGAATCACACTCAGGCACTCTGGCTCATGAGGAGCCAAAGTCAAGGGTCTTTCTCTCTGGAAACACTTATAAAATTTCCCATCAAAACTGATGATAATCTTAAAAAACAAATACTGCATTTTGGTGAATAGTTTGAGTTTTAAATAGTTTGATTTTAAATAGGAGAAGAAAATTTGTGCATGATTCATTTAAAAAAATATTGTATTATACGGTGGGCACTGGAAAGACAAAATCCCTTTCTTTCAGGAGAGGAACTCATGACCCAATTGGGAAGCAGAACTGTAAATGGGATGGGCAGGAGACCTGGTTGTGACATGTAAAGAAATTGTTATGATATACTACAATACATACCCGAATAGAGAATGAACTTGATGCGTTGCTAAGGCAGCCTAGAAGAGGGAGTCCACGGGATCATAGAAAGCTGCACCAAGAGGGGGCTTGAGCAAACAAATCCATGGTTAATGCACTTCAGCTATATTAAATAAAAAGAGGGAAGGGAGGAAGGGAGGGAGGGAGGAAGAGAGAGAGAGAAAGGAGGGAAAAAGGAAAGAAAGAAAGAAAGGAAGGAAGGAAGGACTGAAGAAGGAAGATAAAGAGAGAGAGACGGAGAGAGAGAGAGAGTGTTAACTGTTCTAAGGATGAAATCGCTGGTAATGTCCGCCATTCACTTGTCTGCTCTCATTACCTTTACTTTACAATTACGTCCACTGTTAAGTAATTACACGTGAGAGCCTACAACAGTTTGTAAATAATTACTTTTTACCATGTTTTCACTCTCAGTGATAATTAATGATCCAGGCAATGACATTAGCAATACACTGCAGCAAAAGTCCTCCTCCTGCCTGGAATCTCCTGCACATTGACAAGAGCCCAGGAAAAGGCAGCTGAAGAAATAACAAAGAAGGGCTATTGTCAGGGAGCAGAACAGGATTTGGACTAGGTGTGAAGGCCAATGGCCCAGTGTCCAGTTGCACTGTTTCCTCTTGCTGGCTTTAAGATTGTTAGCCACTCACAGTGCGTTCAAGGCTCTAAGGAAACTCCTTGAAATGTATTTGTTCTAGGAATTTGAGACATTTAAAAAAGGTTACGAGCCCCCTTAAGAAAATAATTCCTGGGCCATAAACTCTAAAATCTTTGCTTATGCATGCAGAGAAATTAGGCTCACCCAATGTCACATCGTGTCACATCGTGCTTGGGACAGCAGTGTCTGGGGACAGTGGGTCAGAGGGACAAAACCAGACCTAGGCGTGAAGGTGAGGCGGATAGTTTGATTCAGTTGGATTTCTCCTGGGACTGAACTCTGGGCCAGTTGTACCTTTCAAGACTGGATCAGACACTTTGGAAAGGTACACCTTAGAGGAAGACCCAGCATGAGTGGGTCTTTCGCTGGTGGGGAGGGCACCGCTCTCACTACTAGAAGTCATTTAATGTTGAACAAATGGGAAAGGCGAAGGTTTTTTGGAGTCATTCCACCAGAAGGGAAAGATTTGCAGTTTACTGAACCACGAGAGATGACCTGAAATTACCTTTGCTCACCTACTGCTGGTCACTCAACCCACCAGGTAAGGAGGCAAACCCTCTCTGAATGCAAAATATTCCACAGGCAGCCGGAAGCTTTTTTTTTTTCCAACTGTGTCTGCTCAACTAGAAAAAGTCTGTTGTCAGTGATCCTCCTTTCTGTAAAACCTTCTCCTAGAACTTTTCCTTTTGTTTCTTTCACCTATAATCTTTAAGGAGATGCTTCTCCCCTCACCACTGCTTTGACAACCTAAACATCTGCTGTGAATGCCCGGAGCCTCTCAGAGAGCGAATCCTCTTCTGAAGAGATGTCTGATGGGTCTAAACCTCAGCATGTAAACCGCCAGCTTCTGGTCCCCAGCCGAGGAAAATCGATCCCATTCCTCTTTGAGGAGCAGTGGTGTGAATATTAGGCAGTTTCTGTTTAATGGGGTCCCTAGAGTTTGTGGGAGGAGGGGCTAGCTTTCATCTCTCTGGTGCCCAGAGTTCACCAGGAAAGGCCAACAGGGGAGAACAGAAAGGGAAAGGAGGGGACAGCACTCTCCTTTCTGCTGCAACTTCTGGAAAAGTTGAGGATTCAGGGCATGTGGGGGAGGAGCCCCAACTGTGAAAAACAGTTTGAAGAACTGCCAGGCTGAGGTTTGCCATCTTGCTGGCAACTCCCGGGCTGAAATTGAGGTCCTGTTCCTGCCACCACGGAGGCAGAGGATAACCATTCCTTTTCTCTCTTTTTTTTTTTTTTTTCTTTTTCCTGTTTTTTTTTTTTTTTTTTGATTTATATTGTTGTGTTAGTTTCAGGTGTGCAGCAAAGTGATTCAGTTATATATTCTTTTTCAGATTATTTTCCATTATAGGTTATTACAAGATACTGGATATAGTTCCTTGTGCTATACAGTAGGTCCTTGTTGTTGATCTATTTTGTTTAATTTTTAAAATTATTTAAAAAAATTTTTTATTTTTAAAAATTTTTACTGGAGTATAGTTGATTTAAAATGTTGTGTTAGTTTCTGCTGTACAGCAAAGTGAATCGGTGATACATACACATAAATCCACTCTTTTTAAAATAATTCTTCTGCCCATGTCGCCGGTCCCAGTCCCCCAGGGATGCTGACTTAGTGCCGGGTCATCAAATCCTGGACTTCTCATGGAGGATCTCATGGGAGGCAGGGAGTGTCACAGATAAGGCCAGGGAGGTTGGCAGGGGACAGGTTTGGAGACCGTCTCATGCCAAGCTAAGGAATTCAACTTTATCCTCTAGAAGATGGAAGACCATTGAAGAGTATTTAGCTGAGGAGAATTGCAGTCAGATCGGTGTTTTAGGTAGGACAACTGTGGCAGCTGAGTGAGGATGAATTTGAGGGGAACAGGACAGGTCAGTTAGGGATCTCTATTGATAATTCAGGGGCTTCCCTGGTGGTGCAGTGGTTGAGAATCTGCCTGCCAATGCAGGGGACATGGGTTCGAGCCCTGGTCTGGGAGGATCCCACATGCCACAGAGCAACTAAGCCCGTGAGCCACAACTACTGAGCCTGCGCGTCTGGAGCCTGTGCTCTGCAACAAGAGAGGCCGCGATAGTGAGAGGCCCGCGCACCGCGATGAAGAGTGGCCCCAACTTGCCGCAACTAGAGAAAGCCCTCGCACAGAAACGAAGACCCAACACAGACAAAAATAAATAAATAAATTAATTAATTAACAGAAAGATTAAAAAAATAATAATAATAATTCAGGGAAGAGCCTCAGGACTCGCATATATCCAACCACCCATTGGACACTTCCACTTCCGTTTCCCACAAGCAAAGAAAACCTTATCCTGCTTCTCCTAAATTCCCTATCTTGGTGAATAATTGCCCAACTACCCTAGTTAGAAACATGGTAATCATCCTTGATACCCTTCATTTCCCTCTTTCCCCATATTCTATCACCATGGTCTTCTAACTCCAATATTTCCCTCCACTCCATTCTTAAAATCATCACTGTGGTTCAGGTCTTTGCCATCTCCCCCCTGGACTTTTTCAATAGCCTCCTGAAGGTGGAATAGTGGTCCTTAGAGGGTCTGCTCTTTCAAGAAGGGCAAAGGAATAAGAAGTGTCCACCCTGGGTTGCAGATATAAGCTCCTGAAGAGGAAGTCTAATCTGAAACCAACAGGCTAGGGTAGGTGCCCATCCCCTGCTATAATAGCATTTTTCACGTTTTGTTGATGTTATCTGGTTACATATCAGTCATTCCCTTGAGATCAGACACCATTAAAAGATGGACCAGATCTGGCCTGCCACCTCTCTTTGTAAAGAATGTTTTATTGGAAGAAACCATGTGCGATTATTTGCATATTATCTATGGCTGTGTTTTAGTTGAGTCGTTGCAACAAAGATTATGCGATCCACAAAGACTAAACTATTTGCCACCTTGCCCTCTACAGAAAAAGTTTGCCAACCCCTGCTCAAGCCTAGAAACTTGTCAAGGGTGAGAAGCTGTGTTTCTGTAATTGTTGTATCCCTGGGATCTAGCCCTTTGCTTAGAACATAAATATGTGACTTGTATGTGTGTTACATGAGGGGGACAATACCACGTGCAACTCGATGGTGTTGAGGAGGACATGTTGCAGCCTGATTTCCATATGCACAGGAGCAGATGTTGAGGCTGCCTCTTTCCTTCTCAGATGGAGGCCTCCAATGTAAGTTACTCCACTGTTATTCTTAACAGTGCAAAGCTCCATTTAATAGTAAAGTCCCAAACACCTTGACTCATCATGCCCTCTGGGTGGCACTGCCTGCAACCCTTAGACCCTAAGCAACGCCACCCATCCTTCAGCCAGTGGCTACAGATCCTGGCTACCGTTAGTCCCAAATGAGGACAAAAGTTTGGAGATGCCTATAAGGGGCTTCGTACACTTTTTTATAGTTGTACTGCTTTCAGTAGGTTTTGACGGTTGAGTCTAATTTGGGGAGATAGATAATGGATTTAGTTGTTACTTTCTAGAAGCAAAGCATTAATCTAACACGGGGGCCCCAGGCCTGTCTGCTGGTGACCGGGCACCATGCTGGGTTCTTTTCCTG
The DNA here is from genome assembly GCF_028021215.1 of Eschrichtius robustus. Classification (NCBI taxonomy): domain Eukaryota; kingdom Metazoa; phylum Chordata; class Mammalia; order Artiodactyla; family Eschrichtiidae; genus Eschrichtius; species Eschrichtius robustus. Next base: position 25,031,240 of record NC_090834.1, on the reverse strand, counting down.
CGTTGTCTCTGCTCACCAGTTTTGCTCACTGCTGTATCCTACCTCTCTAGAACTCTGCCTGATGCATGGTAGATGCTCAACAATTATTTGTTAATGAAAGTTCATTTGAATTGTTTTATATCCTCTTTTTTGCCTCCCTGTGAGCTATGCCTCACTATGCTCCATTTTACGGATGATTAAGCTGGGCTGGGGAGATTCTGTAACACGGCTGCTCAATGTCACGGGAACGATGTAAATCCAGATCTTTTTGTCTTGGAAGCCTGTATTCTGTCTGTAACATCAAAATTCAGACTGACAGGAGCTCCATTTTGGACCAAACATCCTCATTTTCCTTTTTACAGGATCAGAAATGTATAGGAAATTCCCAGGCCACTATTTCCCAGGCTCCAGTCACCATTATGTGATTTCAGAAGCTGGGTCTTCAAGAGCCAAAGTGAATTCTTTGCCTAAAATCGGTACTATGGCCCCGGGGATTTCTCTGTTGCCTGTGCAGATTTTGGCATATTCTCTGAAGTTTCTGAGCCACAACCCCTCTCCCATGCCACTGGAGAGAATCCTGTGCTCACAAAGGCTACCCCGTGTTCCATTCAAGCACAATGAGAATCAGGCAATTGAGCTGTGCACCGGCTTTTCAAAAGGCTCCAGTATAATGTGGCGATTGTGTCATGGACAACAATAATAAAGAAAAAAACTCCCAGACAACTTTTTTCACATGACTGGAGAGAGAAAACAAGCAAACACAACACGGACCGAGCCTCTCCCCACTTTCCTCCCCAGAAGGCAGGTTCTAGAACCACTGCTTGATTCTCTATGTCACAAATCCGATGATGATTGGAAATTTCCTGCTACTTAGTGCAGCAAGGGAATCTAATTGGTGATTTTCATTCCCTTGGCTCTGAGCTCTATTTATGGCTGAACTTTGGTGTCACATCCATTACCAAAATATATCATTAAGTAGCAAAATCCACCTCAGCAGGTGAGATTAAAACTGATCATGTGGAAGTTTTTATTTGTGTTTCTACCCAGGCTGAAAACCAGACTTTGTGCTTTTCCTCTTCCAAAGATAATCTTCACGTTAACGGACTGCAAAAAGCAGCCTGCCAGCAAAAAATAAATAACTAAACATTTATTAAAGCCTCAATAAATAGTAATTCACTGAAGATAAGATTCTTCCTCCTGCAAGTCTAAACGCCTTCTAGAAATTATTTCAGAACTCTTCCCCTCTCTCATCCACACTCTTTGCCATCTTGCTTTGCATCTGGTTCTTATCTGGTTTCTCTTGCCTTCAGGATCTTGGAATGAATTCCAAGCCATTTTCTAAGTGACTCTTGAAGATCAGGGAAGGCTCAGTTTGTAAATGCTGGAAGGGAGGCTGATGGGATAGAAATGTGTAAATTGCAAATTCTGGGTTGTCTAGATGCTTTCCCAGCCTAGTGAGCTCTCCAAAGTGCCACTCGTGCTCAGAGCTCTTCAGAATGTCCTGGTTTGGGGAAGGAAGAGAGAAGCAGCCACGGGGAAACCACCACAAGTAATGTTTCCAGTTCATATTTCTTGTTGTACTGGAAATCCGTCAGCAACAGGAGACTGCTTCCCCCTGTTCTTAAACATATTCCTTAGATCAAAGGACAAGAGAGTTGGAAGGAATCTTGGAGATCTTCTTGTCCAATCCCTTCATTTTACACATGCTTAAAATCTCTTCCACTTTAAATTAAAGCTCTCCCATTACTGTGTGTTGTTCTCCAGTCACCTCCGTAGCTTTCAATTTCCCTTCATTGCCAAACATATTGAAAAGTAGCCTAGATTCCCTCTCCTCCTCCTTCATCTTTCCGCAATCCATCTTTTACATATTATTCCTGGAAACTGCTTGTTGCAAAGTCATCAATAACCCTCCAGTTGCCAAAACCAATGAACGCTTGCCAGTTCAATCTTGCACTGTGCCCCTTGGATGCTGCTCACAGCTTCTTTGGGAAACTCTTCCCCGCCAGCTCCAGTGACCCCCTTCTGGTTCTCTCGCTTCCCTGACAACTCCTGCTCAGTCTCTTGCTGGTTCTTTCACCAGGTCTGGAAACACAGCTTTCCCCCATGGCTCTGTCCTTGGCCTTCTTCTCTTTTCCTCTGTGCATTCTATTTGGCTGATCCCACCAGGTCCTATGACATCAACCATCTCCTCTATGGCTGGCTCCCATAGGTATGTCACTAACTCAGATTCTTCAGCTCCAAGCAGTGTGTCTTACTGCCATGGCATCTTCACCTGGCTGCCTCGTAGGCACCTCGTACATGACTTGTCAAGGATAGAAATCAGTTGTCCTCTTTCCCCATCCAGTCTTCCCTTCAGAGTCCTTGTATCTCTATCAGTGTATTCAAGCCAGAATCTGTGGGGTGACCTAACATCTGCTTCTCCTATGCATCCCACACCTAATTTTTTCTTAGACTTTAATGAAAGCACATTCATTAGCTATTCCATTTTCTTTTAAATTTATTTTATTGAAGTATAGTTGATTTACAATGTTATGGCAATTTCTGCTGTACAGCAGAAGTGATTCAGTTATATGTATATATACATTTTTTTTCATATTCTTTTCCATTATGCTCTATCACAGTATATTGAATATAGTTCCCTGTTCTATACAGTAGGACCTTGTTGTTTATCCATTCTATATGTAATAGTTTGCATCTGCTAATCCCCGTGCCCACTCCATCCTCCCTCACGCCCCTCCCCCTTGGCAACCACAAGTCTGTTCTCTATGTCTGAGTCTGTTTCTGTTTCGTAGATAATTTCATTTGTGTCATACTTTAGATCTCACATAGAAGTGATATTATATCATCCCACACCTAATTAATCACCAAGTTCTTCCAATTCTTCATTCTATGAATCGTTTGGCTCCTGCCCTGCCACGCTTTCTATATCTTCCCTGTCCTATTGCAACACCTTCCCATTGATCTCCCTGGTTCCACTTCCTGCCTCTCCAACCCATCCACCATATGCAGGTCAGAGTTGTCTTACATACACTGATCTGATCTGGCAACTCTCCTGTTTAAGAGTCCTTGATGGTTCTTCATTGTCTGTAGGATAAAATGCAACCTCCTTAGCCAGACATAAAAGGCCCATCATTATTTAGCGCCTCTGTACTTTCTAACCTCATTGCTGGCCACTTGTACCCTCTTACAGTCATTCCAAGTCATGATCAGTTTCTGGCATCTTTCATGCAATTCTCACCCCTGCACCTTTGCATATGTTCTTTTTTCTGCCCTGGAGGCTATTGACTCCTTGGTAAGTACCAGCTCATCCTTGAAGATTGCTCAGACATCTCTTCCTCTGTACACTCTGCCTTGATCTCCCTCAGGCACAGTAAATTTCTTTGTTCTCCATATTTTTATAACATTTTGACTATGTCTTTCTTAGCATTTACCCAGCAATTTTGTAATTGTTTATTTACAAGACTGTTTCCCCAGCTAGAATGAGCTCCTTGAGGGTGAGGAGCTTGCCTTTTCTATCTTTTATATTTCTGATACCTGGTAGATCCTCTATAAATACAATTAGAAAATGAATGAGAAAAGTGAGGTTCAGAGAGGTGAAGTAGATTTCGGATTTTCCCAATCACACAGCCAGTCAATGGCGATTTCTGGGCTGGAACTGTGATCCTCTGACTCTGGACTTGTGTCCCATTTACCACAAAATGACTGACTGAAACTCAACTCCCTACTGGGGTGGGGTGAGCGTGGGTGGGTATAGGGCACTGGACAGACCCATCCACTGATATCAAAGGGGATATAATTCAGCAGGCAGAACTGGCATCTGGAGGGGATCTGCAGAGACAAGAGTGACCAGTGCTCTGGGTTGTCAAAGTTGGGGGAAGGCACAGGAAGAGATAGGTGAGCCTTAACCAGGAAGCATAGAACCACTGCAGAGAAGCCAGGAGCAGACAACATTCAGAAATCCAGGAGGACAGGGACTCAGTGAGGTGGCATCAGATAAACTTATCAGAAGGACTCTGCGTTAGGGCTTTCCAGAGAAACTGAACCTATATGATGATTGATACCTAGGTTTAGCTCTATCTACTATCTATCTATCTGTCTGTCTATCTGTATCTCTATCTCTGTCTAGAAAGAGATTTATTATAAGATGTTGCCTCTCTCAATTATGGAAGCTGACAAGTCCCACTATGTGCCATCTGTAAGCTGGAGTTCCAGGAAAGCAGGAGGTATAGTTCAAAGGCCTGAGAACCAGAGAGCTGAATGGTACAGATTTCAGTCCGAGTCTGAAGGCCTGAGAACCAGATCACCAAAGGCAGAAGATTGCTGTCCAGATCAAGTTTTCAGGCAGAGAGTGAATTCAACCTTCCTCTACCTTTTTGTTCTTTTCAGGCCCTCAATTGATTGAATGGTGCCCACCCACATTGGGGAGGACCATATGTTCCACTCAGTTCCCCAATTCAAATGCTAATCTCTTCCAGAAACACCCGCAGAGACACACCCAGATATCTGGGCATCCCATGGCCTGTAAGATTATCCATCACAAGTTCCTATTTTAGCTGCCAGATAAAGTCAGAGTCCTGGTCTTAAAAACGAGAAGCTTAGACTGATCACCAAGAGGACTTGGGCACAGGTAACAGGACAGGAAGCCAGTTACCAGAATCAGGTTACAAAGTAGAGAAGACAGGGAGGGAGGCTGAGAATAGGGGAGGCTATCACACCCTTGCCTCTCAGCTATGTTACACTCTAAAAAGCAGGTGTTTTCAAAATAGACAATAGTAAACATCTCCCGAGGACTTTCTCTCTATTTTTCCCTGGGTCCATTTTCCTTTATTTCCAGTTGCATTTCTGTTTACTAAAAACAAGCTGGTACTGACTTGGGATGATTGGCCAGTGTCCCTCATTTTGCACAGAAGAAGGTATCTGCTCATGCAGTCAAGGTGTATTTAGAGCTTGGAAAGAGGGCAGCTCTGCCTGGAGGGCTTCTCAACGGTCCTTGGTAGCCTGTGTCTGAGAAGATGACCTTGGGCTGGGCTTCAGATCCACACATCTGTTTGCTTCTGACCTGGCCTCAAAAAGGTATTAAAATGTACTCCAACTCTTTATCTTCCCCATCCTGATTAACCAAAATGTTTAATAAGTAACAGGGATGTTTCCAGTAATTTAGCACTTCATTAGTAATTTGTTCTATTAAAATATGTATCACCCAAATCAACTCCATTCAGACAACGTTTTGCTGCCTTCACAGAAGATAATGACTTCTAATTCCCATTACCTGAACAGCTTATAAACCTTCTAAGTGGTTTACTATTTTTCATTAAGTTGTATCACAGACAGATTTTGGACCTTGCAAAAAAGTAAATAAAGCCCATGAAAATTGAACCAGAGATAAGCAAGTAAAAGTGAATAAACACACTTAGAAACCCCCTTAGGGATACTACATCATGACTGTGCAGGAACAGCCTTTGTGTTTTTGCATAAAACAAAGTCCACTTCTTGTTAAGTCAGGGAATTTGAATTTTGCCTTTTCAGATACCTAAGGCAGCTGGAAACTTCATCCCTATTTCACAGAGATGAAGGCTTATAAAATCAGAGAATGTTGTGAGAAGGCGTCGAAGTATTTCATAATGCAGATGAGAGGAATTTTGAAGTCAACAGACTGTGTTTGGGACAGAATGGTTCACATGATAGCTTGTCTGATCACTATTAATGAGTGGTGAATATGGTGCATCCACATCTCTACAAATGACCTAGAGACTGTCATACAGAGTGAAGTAAGTCAGAAAGAGAAAAACAAATATCATACACTAACGCATATATGAGGAATCTAAAAAAATGGTATAGATGATCTTATTTGCAAAGCAGAAATAGAGACACAGACATAGAGAACAAACATATGGATACCAAGGGGGGAGTGGGGGTGGGATGAATTGGGAGATGGGGATTGACATATATACACTACTATGTATAAAATAGATAACTAGTGAGAACTTACTATATAGTACAGGGAACCCTACTCAATGCTCTGCAGTGACCTAAATGGGAAGGAAATCCAAAAAGGAGGGGATGTACGTATACTATAGCTGATTCACTTTGCTGTACAGTAGAAACTAACAACATTGTAAAGCAACTATACTCTAGTTTAAAAAAATAGTGAATAAGGTGGAGATCTCACCCGTGGTTTGTGGCTTGACATTGACTTTGCCTGTTTGCCTTTCTTTTTGTATCTGCTCCACAGTACCCACTACAGCACTGAGCACAGAGTAGGTAGGTTATGCTCATTTGTTTGACTCCAGATTGCTGCTACCTAGTATGCATTGAGAACACACCATGTGTCAGTTGCTGTACAGAAATGTTCAATGTCACCTTATTTATCCAGTGATTGGAGCTTACTCTTTTAAATAGCAAAATTTTGCTATTTTGCATTAGCCAATTTTGACAGAAATTATTCTCTAATATAATGCATATCTCTTTGTCTGCCTCCAGAGAGAAGACAGAATATGACTCCTACATTTAAGGGTCTAGATGGAAAGCAGGACTCAAGGTATGAAGTGATAGCAAGAATTAAAGGGAGAGCAGGACGAGAGGCACAATGGAGGCGAAAGGAGAAGTGGCCTGCAGCCATGTGTTCATTCCTTCACTCAGCAGATATTTGCTGAGCACCTACTATGTGCTACCACTGTGCTACAGACTGAGGATTCAGTGATAGGCCAAGCAGACGTGGTCTCTGTCTTCCCGAAGCCTCCAGGCTAGTGAGAAAATCTGAGAAGTGAAAGCACCATTCTAATGTGGTGGGAGACATACTGTGATGGAGAAAAAGACTGAGGACGTATAAAATGAGGCAGCTCAGAGGAGCATCCTGAGGAAGGAACGAGCATGGTTGCCCATTCCACTCCTCAGTATGTTAGTGAGAACCGACTAGGTTCCTGGGGTGAACAGATGTGAGGGACACTGCAGAACTGCCATCTCCTGTTCCCCAAAGAAATGTGTAGGACAAGAGATAGGCAAACACGAAGATCACAGGGCAATGGAGATGCAGCTTTACTTTTCCTGTGAGAGCAGTTGAGGCTTCTAACTGGATCAATGTGGTGCAGAGTGGAAGTGCTTCCCCTTTAAGGTGTGCTATGCTGTGATTTAAGGAAGGTGCGGCAGGTGTCTTCATAGAGCCCTTTATCTGACGCTGACATTTTTTTTTTTTTTTGAAATTGACATATAGTTGATTTACAATTGTGTTAGTTTCTGGTATATAGCAAAGTGATTCAGATATATATTCTTTTCATATTCTTTTCCATTATGGTTTATTACAGGATATTGAATATCTATCTATCTATATATCTATCTATCTATATATATCTATATATATACATATATAAAGTAGGACCTTGTCATTTATCTATTTTATATATAGTATTTTGTATCTGCTAATCCCAAACTCCTAATTTACCCCTCCTCCACCACCTTTCCCCTTTGGTAATCATAAGTTTGTTTTCCATGTCTGTGAGTCTGTTTCTGTTTGTAAATAAGTTTCTTTGTATCATATTTTAGATTCCACATATAAATGATATGATATGCTATTTGTCTTTCTCTGTCTGACTTACTTCACTTACTATGATAGTCTCTAGGTCCATCCATGTTGCCACAAGTGGCATCATTTCATTAGAGTTTTCTACGGATATATGCGCAGGACTGGGATTGCTGGATCATATGGCAACTCTATTTTTAGTTTTTAAAGGAATCTCCATACTGTCCTCCATAGTGGCTGCACCAATTTACATTCCCACCAACAGTATAAGAGAGTTCCTTTTCTCCACACCCTCTCCAGCATTTGTAGTTTGTAGACTTTTTAACGATGGCCATTCTGACCGGTGTGAGGTGATAGCACTTTGTAGTTTTGATCTGCATTTCTCTAACAATTAGTGATGTTGTGACTTCAACATTTTTAAAAGCAGTGTCTCAGCTAGCTATTTCTGCATTACAAACCACCCCAAAGCTCAGTTGCTTAAACCAGTAGTATTTATTCTGGCTCCTGAGCTCCAGCTGAGTGGTTCTTCTGGTCTTGGCTGGGCTTATTAATGTGCTGGGCGTCATCTGTGGATCAGTTCACCAGCTCTGGTGATCTTGACTGGTCTCTGGCACGTTTGGGGGTTTGCTGGTTATTGGTTGATCTGGGATGGCCTTGGTTGGGGCAAGTGGTTGGTTCACAAACCTCTCAGAACCTTCCTGCCGCCGAGTTCAGACCTCGCTGCTCCAGCCTCCGGGCCCCGTCCCATCCTTCCAGCCTGCGACCAGCAGCAGAGAAAAACTAATTACATATCATTTTCTTGCCCCGTACACACTTGTGAGGCGAGCAAAAAGATTACAATAAATTTTAAAAATGAGGGAAATCGTGCACATCCAGGCCGGTCAGTGTGGCAATCAGATCGGTGCCAAGTTCTGGGAGGTGATCAGTGATGAACACGGCATCGACCCCACCGGCACCTATCATGGGGATAGCGACCTGCAGCTGGACCGCATCTCCGTGTACTACAATGAAGCCACAGGTGGCAAATATGTTCCTCGTGCTATCTTGGTGGATCTAGAGCCTGGGACCATGGACTCTGTTCGCTCAGGGCCTTTTGGTCAGATCTTCAGACCAGACAACTTTGTTTTTGGTCACTCTGGGGCAGGCAACAACTGGGCCAAGGGCCACTATACAGAGGGAGCCAAGCTGGTTGACTCGGTCCTGGATGTGGTTCGGAAGGAGGCTGAGAGCTGTGACTGCCTGCAGGGCTTCCAGCTGACCCACTCACTGGGCGGGGGCACCGGCTCTGGAATGGGCACCTTGCTCATCAGCAAGATCCGTGAAGAGTATCCTGACCGCATCATGAACACCTTCAGTGTGGTGCCCTCACCCAAAGTGTCCGACACTGTGGTTGAGCCCTACAATGCCACCCTCTCCGTCCATCAGCTGGTGGAGAACACTGATGAGACCTACTGCATTGACAACGAGGCCCTTTACGACATCTGCTTCCGCACCCTCAAGCTGACCACGCCAACCTACGGGGACCTGAACCACCTCGTCTCGGCCACCATGAGTGGTGTCACCACCTGCCTCCGCTTCCCTGGCCAGCTCAATGCTGACCTCCGCAAGCTGGCAGTCAACATGGTGCCCTTCCCACGTTTCCACTTTTTCATGCCTGGCTTTGCCCCTCTAACCAGCCGTGGAAGCCAGCAGTATCGGGCCCTCACTGTGCCGGAACTCACCCAGCAGGTCTTCGATGCCAAGAACATGATGGCTGCCTGTGACCCCTGCCATGGCCGGTACCTCACCGTGGCTGCTGTCTTCCGTGGGCGGATGTCCATGAAGGAGGTGGATGAGCAGATGCTCAACGTGCAGAACAAGAACAGCAGCTACTTCGTGGAATGGATCCCCAACAATGTCAAGACGGCTGTCTGCGACATCCCACCCCGTGGCCTCAAGATGGCGGTCACCTTCATTGGAAACAGCACAGCCATCCAGGAGCTGTTCAAGCGCATCTCAGAGCAGTTCACTGCCATGTTCCGCCGGAAGGCCTTTCTCCATTGGTACACAGGTGAGGGCACGGACGAGATGGAGTTCACCGAGGCTGAGAGCAACATGAATGACCTCGTCTCCGAGTACCAGCAGTACCAGGATGCCACCGCAGAAGAGGAGGAGGATTTCGGTGAGGAGGCCGAAGAGGAGGCCTGAGGCCGAGTCCCCATCACCTCAGGCTTCTCAGTCCCCTCCGCCTTCTTCCTCAACCGCCCCTTTCCTCTCCCTCAGAATTTGTGTTTTCTGCCTCTGTCTTTTTTTTTCTTTTTTGGGGGGGGGGTTCTAGAACAGTGCCTGGCACATAATAGGCGCTCAATAAATATCTGTTGTTTGTTGAATGTCTCCTCTCTCTTTCCACTCTGGGGAACCTAGATTTCTGCCATTCTGGGTAACCCTGTATTTCCTTCTGGTGCCCACTCCTCCCATCTGTCCAGTTAACATTTCCCTCTCTGTTTTCAAAATAAACTCTCAAGAAGCTGGGTCTCATCAAATCCCATTCAGAACCATGTGCTGATAACCCGGATAGATGACCACCATCCTAGGCCCATGTGGTAGCCCAGGGGAAAGGAAACCAAGCAGCAGGTAGAAGTCCCTACCTGGAAGGGGTGGGGTTTTGGAGAGGGGCATCCAGGCTATTGAAGTCCTAGTTTCCAGGTATCTCTCTGCTCTTCTCTCAGCTTCTGGGGAGGTGTTAACAGTATTATCTCCATTTTCAGTCTCCCTCCAAGCTCTGTCCTGAGCTACTTCCTTTGTAAGGTTCTGGCTACCACCCTGTCAAGGGGGGGGGGCTCCTTCCCTCTTCTACTTTACCTCCTTCATAATGTTGTATTCCTTCCTTTCCCCTGGTCAGAAAACGGGATCAAGAGGAGCAAGAGAGACTAGTCTCTAAGCCTCCAGAAAGCCCCTCCCCAGCCCTGCCTTTCTTACAGAAAAAAATGACTATCAGCCCTTCTGTACCTATATGGAAAGCTATGTGCTACCACCTAAATGTCATTCCCCAGAGAGGGGACAGGACACCCTCCATCTTTTGGCAACACCTCATCTCTTACTTTTGCTACTGCCTTCCCCCCTACCCTTGGTTTTGTCCTATTCTACACTTCAGATTTCTATTGTGTTGAACTTGCTGCTTTTTTTCATATTGAAAAGATGACATTGCCCCAAGAGCCAAAAAAAAACGGGAATTGAAAAACACAAACAAACAAACAAAAAACAAACAAGCAAGACAGCCAGCACTTGCTCTTTTCTCCTGCTTCTTCTTCGGTACATAGCTTTCCTGAGTAGGAGTTGGGTCTCCCATTGCCAGATCATCCAGTGAGAATTCACGCCCCTTAATATTAATAGAATAAGCATTTGCAAGTCAGATATTTTTTAGCATAAGCAAAGCACAGGATTTTCCTGATAAAAGGCTGTTCTTGGCTTACCCTGGGTTAAGATCTTTCTTGATTGGCACAGAACCGTTTCTGCTGTCTCTTCATGTGCCTGTTACCTGTCGCGGAAAGGGTATAAATACTGACACATAAGCTTGTAGTTCAGGCTTTTCTTATGGTACTATTTCACCTTTCCCTGGTACTAGGAAGGCCCCCTACTCCCCATGCAATTAGCATCAATGGGCTGCTTGCTGTCATTGTTAAATGGGAAGCAGAGGAACTGCATTGGTTTTCTGCTGTTGTGTTTCCTTATTTTCCCAGGTTTGCGCCCAGAACATAAGACCCATTCTAACTACTGCTGTTAAGCCCTGATTGCTGTGACACATTATTGAGAACAACAAAGCCCTTTTGTTCTTTGCTCTCTCTGAGGGAACAGCCAACTCAACCCTCCCCCGTGGAAGTCAGATGCTCTTGGTCTGCCATTTACACATACTTTGACTCCAAAACCATGCATTTGAGCTGAATGAAATAGTCTGGGGAAAGTTCCGTTGTAGAATGTTTTGATGCACTGATTTGGTTCATCCCATTTTATTTCAACAAACGTTTGTTTAAGACTTATCCTATGCCTGACTTTGGGGTTGCACAGAAAACCAAGTCGCCATCCCTGTCCTCAAGGAACTCACAGTCTGTGGTAGAGAAAGAGAGATAAATAAAGTAAGTTAAAGTGAGTTTGAAACAACCTATGACAAGGAACACAGAGGTTACTGTGGAAGCAAAAGGTGGGAGCACTAAGTCTACCAGGGTAAGATGGGAGATCTTTCTAGGGACAGTGATGATAGAGCCAAATTTTAAAGAGGTAAGATTCTTGAAACATTTATTCATTCACTCAACAAATATTACATTTCCCAAGGGCGAGGCACATAAGTACTCCAGTGAGTAGGTGGATAGGACCTGAGAGCAATTGTTGGTGGATGAAGAAATGTCAGGAAGAGGAAAGACCATGGAGAGAGGCATGGAGAGCTGAGAGGAGGGGCATCCAAGGAATTGCTAAAGTCCAGGAGTGTAGAGGAGAGTGATGAGGCAGGGGATAGAACATAAGGGGTGAGGACTCAGTTCTAAAGAGTCTTTAGACTGAACCTTATTCTGAGGAGGAGGGGAACTATTAAAGCATCTTAATAGTGACATGATCAGATCTACATTTTAGCAAGACAACCCTGTCCTGTTTAAAGAACAGAGTGGAGACAAGACTCAAAGAAGGAAAATTAGGAGGCTACTGTTGTAATTAATGGAGTAGAGCAATGGCTTGGGTCTGAATAAAGGCAGTGATATTGGGTTGGACAAAAGGGCATACATATGAGACACATTTAGGGTTTAGAAATGATAGGCATAGCGGGTGGGGGAGGAGGTGAATGGGATGGCTTCAGGATGAGTTCCAGTTTTCAGACCTGGATGACCAGCTAAAAGAGAAGACTTGCACTATGTTGGAGAAGCCTGGAGAAGAGGAGTTAGGGAAGAAAGACAGTGAGTTGTGTTTTGAACAACTTAAGCATAAAACACCTGTGAGGATGTCTTTTAGGCAGTCAGAAATGTGGGTATTTAATTTGGGAGAACGGCTGGGCTGGAGGTATCATTTGAGGAATCACCTCCTTAGGTGGTAATCAAAACCAAGGGCATGGATGAGAATGCATGGGAGAGCTTGTGTGGGAAGAAAATGCAGGAAAGGAAGAAGCACAGGGGCAGAAATATTTAAGGGACAAAGGCGGTTGAAAAGAAGCCAGCAAGGAGATCAAGATGAAACAGAAATGAGAGAACCTGGAGAGACAGAAGAGATCATTCTTTCAGAAGCCAAGGAGAAAGAACATTTCAAGGAGATGGGAATGCAGAAAGAAAGGTTTAAAAATTTTTTTAAAGGAGGTAGAGAGGAAGAAAGGAAGGGAGGGAGGGTGGGAGGAAGGGGCTAAGCAGAAAGAAGAATAGAAAGAAGCTCTTGGACTTGGCAATTAGGACATCACTGTTGAACTTGGAGCTATTCAGTAGAGTTTCAGAAGATACAGAGATTCCTTCCTAGTTCAAACTGGTTCATGAAGATTTTCCTTGCAAGAGGCAAAAGCCAAATGAATGAAAAACCTCTTTGATTTAGTTCTTAAAAACAAACAAACAAAAAGGCATACCCATACCAGTCCAGTTTCGTTCAAGCTTTAGCAAATTAGTGTGGCTCAATCTGCCATTGGTTCATGATTCAGTGCAATTCATCTGTGACCCCCTGCCTTGCCATCTTCTACATCCTTATGTGGTGGTGGCTGGTCCTGGTGACAGACCTTCTCTGGAAGACCCTCCTTTTCTCCTAGCTGGTTGAACTTGGGACTTCAGCAGCTGATCTTATCACTTTAGAGGCAACCTTCTATCCACAGGTCTCGTTACAGAATTTTCCAGCTCACAGGAAGCCGGCTTCCAAGAATAATACCATGTTTCTTTGTCTTTCTGTTTTGTTTGTTTTCTCCATGTGTAGGAGTAAGTTTTAGGGCTCTTGGTCAGAGGTATTTTATAAAGTAAATTGGGAAGGCACAACATAGAGTACACGGGGAAATTTGTCAACAGGAGAAGGAAGGAATAGAGAGGCAAAGACACTGCAAATAAAGAGCCACAGATTACGTGGAGCTATGGAGAAAGTGGAAAATAAATAAGAAGGAGGGGGAAAGGATGGCACAGAGAAATATGAAAGTGAAGGTAAAATATTATTAGGGACACATAGTAGGTGCTTCTAAAGTATTTGTTGACTAAATGAATAAAAACAACGCAGGGGGAAACATGGGGCTGTTGTAAACCTTGCTTCTGCTGTGTTTACACTTTGTTGTCCTCTGCTGATGGGGACCCTAGGCCCTCTCCTGTTTGCAATCCAGAGGAGGCCCCAAGCTGTGGGGTAAACCCTGCTCATCCCAGAAGGTGGGATGACGTGTGTCCTGAGCAGTGTGGCTGCCGCCCAAGCCTCCTGTATTGCAGTGATGCTCTCCTTTTCATGCTTATTGGCATATCACCGATTCAGATGTGCTGGACCCCAGAGGGTTTCTAGGTAGTAAATAAATGACCCCTCTGAGTTTGTACTTGGCAAAGACATGACCAGGTTGGCTATCTTTGGAGGCCAGTGAATGAGATGCCCCAGGAGTACAGTAGAGCTGTCGACTCAGAAACCTTCTTTTCGTTGTTCAGAGAAAAATATCTGCATACAGATAATGTGCTGATCCTGGGTTCATCCAGTTGCTAGAATGGACACTGCATAGCTCACCCCACATCCAGTGGGCATGTGAGGAAAAGTGTTCAGCAAGGGTTACTGTCTGACACACACAAAAATACTGGGAGAGGAGAGGGGAAACTGGCCCGAGGCACCGCTGGACCCAGGAACTCACATTCCATCACTACCTCTTGACTAGTTTCCCTAATTATTGGCACTTTCTCTGAAATGACATCTCCATGAGGAGGTGGCCAGTGGCTGACAGGCCCCAGTTAAGATCCATCCAGTATCATAACCAGACAGGGAGGCAGCTCTTCACCTAATCTTCAGTTAGACAATCCCTCAGGAAGGATCATGACCAGCCTAGCTTGGATTATATGCCCGTCCACAGACCAATCACTTTGGCCAGGGAGGTGAAGTTCTGTGATTATGCCATGTTGGGCCAGGTATCCACATCTTAATCCATCATTAGCCAGAGAGGTTCAATCTCATAAGAAGATGTCAGCCGCCAGCCGTTCCCAAAGGTTGTTCGCAGGAAGAGAAGTATCCTTGTTCTTAACAAAGTGCCACCTGAAGAAACTCTTTCTCTTCTGGGTATTGGTTATATGTTTGTGAGGAATGAGGCTATCAACGCCATTCTGCAACCATAAGGGGAGTCAGCCAATCATAGGAGGGGGCACATCTGAGGACATGGCAGAGACAGGGAGCTAGAGTCTCTGGACGGATCCAACCCAGACACTTGCCCTTCCTTGGCCCTTTGAGTCCATAGCATTCCTTATTCTTTAGACCAGTTCAAAGTTGGTTTTTTGTTTCTTGTTTTTGGTAACTTGCAGCCAAAAATTCCTTAACTGTATGGGGGTGATTGAAGAGTGGTTCTAGAAAAAACTAAGAGCTGCTGAGCAGCCAAAAGAGGTCCACTAAAGCGAGGATGAGGAGAACGCTGCCCGGAGGACATCTACGGCCATGCTTAAGTCTGAAGGAAGAGCCTTGGATTTTCGTTGATGTTCAGTGGAAGATGTGGGCAGGGGAGCCAGGCGAGGCCTCCTCATAGTTACTGACCCTCACGGCAACTCCTGACTACCATCCATTGTCAACTCTAAGAGCGGGACCCTGGACCTGAGGGTGAGGAGTACTGGCTGCATTTCATGCTAACTGTTGGTCCTTGGGGCCAGGCAGGCCAGGGTCTTCCTTCTGGACAGTGACCTTTGGGGAGGTGAAGCTGGTACCTCAGGTTGGGGGCCCCATGCCTTCTATCCCAACGCCCTTTCTCTGCTTCTGTAGGTTAGCGTCCTGCTTGCTGTAGGATAGGTTAGGGTTAGTGTCACATGGAAAGAGGGTTTTGTGAAGTGAGGGCACCAGAAAAGGCGCTCTCCGGGGATGGAGGGCAGCAGGGCGAGTCTCACATCAGTTGGAAGACTCTAGCTTGGCCAGTTGCTTGGGAGATTCTTCTTCCCCAGGTGCCAGCTTCTCTCCAGACCTTGTAGCCTAGAGAGCCGTCTCACCTCTCTCTCTCTCACCCAAGCCTCAGGAAATCCCAGGCCCAGGGGACAATGCTGTCTTGTTCCCAAGCTGTGATTTCTGAGTGGCCTCTTGTTTGGGGGCCCAGGGAGCAAGAATAACAGGCTGAGAAGCAAGGAAAGAACTGCTCTGGGAGCTGGGCTGCAGTTTCTTTGTGTTCCCTGCCACATGCCCCTCTAATCTAGGACAGAGGGCCTGCTCCCAGCTGGGCATTGGAAGGGGCCCTGGCCTTTGGGCTCCTGGGAAGTAGGACCAGAGTAAGGAAGAGCAGGAACCTCACGGGTCCTTCAGGGCAGCTGAGGGTGTCTGAGTGTGAGGATTGTTCAGTCTGACCTGACTGGTGCATGTGTCGGCGTGAGTATGTGTCCGTGGGTGTGAATGTGGATGACTCTGTGAAAGTATGTATTTGCTCTCTCTGTGACTCCTTGATTATGGGTGAATAGAATTAGAACCCCAAATTTGGTAGGTCTTGTTTGTCAGAAATAGACCTAAGCTTATGCAAGCCCAAATGGAATTAGACTACCCGTCTTCGGCCTTAGGACTTTGTCCTACAGTGGCATTATCATGAACCGACTCAGTGTTGTACGCAGGCTCCTCGGGCTTGATGGATAAGGCCTGGTGTATGTGTGTTGTTTGTGTTGCTTGTGTGTATGCACTTAACAGTCCATGTGCACTAGCCATGGTTTGTGCATGATCTGTTGTAGGCATGCTGGGCAGAGCTTAGCAGAGACCCGGTCACATATTAATATAATGAAATGTGTGGACTCTTCCTTAGATGATGGACTAGCCTCCTAACTAGGCCTCCTATCTTCAATCCTTTCATGCTTTCTTTCAGGGCTCCCTGCACTTTTCCACCAAAATACCCCACATATGGTGGTTCTCAATCCTGACAGCCCATTAGACACTGCTTCCAGGCCCCATCCTCAGAAGTTTGAATTTAAACAGCCAAAGGTAGCACCTGAGACTTGGCGACTCTTGAAAATTCCTCAGATGACCCTGATGTACAGCCAGGGTTGAGAACCACAGGTTAAAGGAAGGGGACCACGAACCCCTCTGCTCTGGGCCTGGCCTATAGCTGCTCACAGCCAGGGTGAGATTTCTTGGACTTTGCTTGTTTTTTATCAAACATTCCTGTGATTTTTGCTAAATAAATGTAACACGTTCACACTATAACCACACTATTTTAAATTACTTACCAATGAGTTAAATTTCCACTCCAAAACGGAGCACCACGTTTTTGCCGTGCCTCTCATGCCAGCTCACAACTCCATGCTCCCGGGTCTACGTGTACCCCAGGAATGCAAACCAGGGCTGACTTACCTGCACCTCCCACAAAGCCTTTCACCTACAAATCTTTGGGATGTGTTTGCCAATATTTACCAAGGTAAGAGGTCAGTTTTCCTAAAAGTTCCCTTTGATCTTGTCTTTGTTCAAAATGTATGATGGCTCTCCATTGCCTGGGACACTGATTCTGAAATAGAGTAAAGATGCCCAGGTGGTACAGGAAATTACATTGGGGGTTCATTAACAAATTTTTTAAAAAAGTAGCTATGTATATATTTTATGCATATTGGATAAATACAAATAGGACATAAAACTGTGATTATTATATTATTATTTCTTAGAACAAGGCTAAGTTTTAAAAAAGGGGGTGGGGCGTAGTTGTAAATTTGATTTAAAAAAACCCACTATGTCAATAGTAGTGCTTGGATGTATGTGTCCAAGTGAGAAGTAAATGACTAAACGATGGCATTCACGGCCCATCTAGTCTGACCCTGACCAGTGCTTCCAGCCTTATTTTTTCTTCCTTACCCAAAAGGGCTCTCTGCTTTGTCAAAAAGGCTTACAAATAGTCTCATATATAGAGGTCCCATAAAAACATGAACTCTGGTATAGAATTACAAACTTGTGGTTACCAAAGGGGAGAGGGAAGGGTGAGGGGGCATGGGATTAACAGATACAAACTGCTATGTATAAAATAGATAAGCAACAAGGATATGTTGTAGAGCAAAAGGAATTGTATCCATTAGCTTGTAATAATTCATAATGGAGTACAATCTGCAAAAATACTGAATCACTATGTTGTACACCTGAAACTAATATAATGTTGGAAATCAACTATCCTTCAATAAAAAATAATAATAAAATGCAAAAAAACCCCAAAACAAAAACATAAACTCTGGAACTATTTTACCTGGTTAAACCAATGGTTCATCCAAGTCCAAGAGGAGGAGGCACATACTCCACTTCTTTTTTTTTTTTAATAAATTTATTTATCTATTTATTTATTTATGGCTGCGTTGGGTCTTCGTTGCTGTGCGTGGGCTTTCTTTAGTTGCGGCGAGCGGGGGCTACTCTTCATTGCGGTGCGTGGGCTTCTCATTGCGGTGGCTTCTCTTGAAGCTCTAGGTATGTGGGTTTCAGTAGTTGTGGCACACGGGCTCAGTAGTTGTGGCTCGCAGGCTCAGTAGTTGTGGCGCATGGGCTCAGTTGCTCTGCAGCATGTGGGATCTTCCCAAACCAGGGCTAGAACCCGTGTTCCCTACATTGGCAGGCGGATTCTTAACCACTGCACCACCAGGGAAGCCCCAGACTCCACTTCTTGACAGGGGATGTATGTGGCAAGGTTCTGAAAGAACATACAAGATGGATAAGATTGTCATGGCCATTTTTGGGAAATGTAATCTGCCACAATCCATTTCACGGATTTCATACACACTTCATGATCTTATATGCACATGTAGGTGAGGTTTAGGATAAACAGGCAAGAAGCACTCTTCTCTCCCTCCCCTCCCTTATTCATATCCAGCTTGACAGAAAGGCCTCAATTCAGGGGGCCAAATGGGCCATATGTGGACAGGGCTTTGACCTCTTCCTTCAGACCTGTGGAAAATGCTAGGGACGCAGACAGTCTGAGCAGGAGCAGATGAAGGAACACACAGCGATCTTGCCTACACTGCCCTGCACACCAGTCCTCCAACCCTCTTCCCCTTGCCATTGCACTTTGGCTCCTGGAGTAAGTTCCCCCGGTCCTCCACATCTCTCCTTTGGCCCCATGCCTCTAGGGGGAACACGCCAAAGCTAAGGGAAGAGGGCAGCCACCACAGGACCCTTGGGGAGTTAGTACAACACAGTGATTAAGAGTGAGGGTCCTGGAGTCAGATGGACTTGGGTTTGAATTCCAACTCTGCCAATGCTGTGGCTTTGGAAAAATTCCTCAGTTCTCTAAGACCCAGTGCACCATCAGTTAAGTGCAGGTAATGGTAAGAGCATTTCCCTCAAGAGTAGTTGTGAGGATTAGATGAACTGATGGAGATAACACTATTCATCTGTGAGAGTTTGTGGGAAGGAGAGGGAGACTCTTAGAACTGGAAGCATCTTTGGTATCATCCAATAATAATAATCACACCTATTGAGTGTTTGCTGTATGCCAAGCACTTCACGTACATTGACTAATTTAATCTCTAAAAGTTTCATGAAATGGGTATTTTAATCTCCATTTTAAAGATGGAGAAAGGGCCCAGAGAGTTTCAGTACGTTGCCCAAGATGGGATAGGTCGGATTTGAACCCAGGTTTTTCTGACTCTGGCCTCAGAATGGTTCTCACCTTGGACAGGGCTTCTTAACAGCGAGAGTGTGTCTGGGGCCCCCGTGGTCGCTCTGAGTGACAGTGAGGCTGTCAGGCGGTCAAGGCCGAGTTTGCTCTTTCACAGTTCACTGCAGATGGTGCCAGGGAGTCATTGGCCATTAACCTTGAGGTCACGGAGAAACATAGCTGCTGTTGTTCCAGGATGCAAATGTGCTTTTTGGCACAGTGGTCTTTAACTCTCCCATAATATATCCTGTGCTCTCTCAGCTCAGGGCCTTTGCACATGCTATTCATTTATTCATTCAGTAAACATTTTTGAGCCCCTCTTGTATGCTAATCACAATGATATGTGCTGGGGTAAGACCACTGGACAGGATGAACAAGTTGTGTTCCCTCTTGGAGTTCACTTTCAAATTGCAGAGGTAAAAGGGAGACAGAAGATATTCACGGAAACAAAAGAGTGAAAAAGATAACCCCAGATTTGGGATCTGTTAATCACTAAGAAGAAAATAAACAAGGTAATGGAAAAGGGAATAGTCTGGAACACCTCCCAGACCTAATTATCCTTTAGGGTGTACCCAGATAGCACCTCTTCTGAGAATCCTTTCTGGCCCAACAAGTCTAGGTAAGACATTCTCCAACGTGCTACCAGGACATCTGACTTACCACTCTCATGGCATTTATATTTGTTTGTTTACTTGTCTTCTCTCATACGAGCCTGTGTGCTTCCTGAGGACAGGGACCAGACACTGTCCCCAGCACCTGGAAGGTGTCTGACACAGCAAAGGTGTTTGATTATTATTTGTTAAATTAACGGATGGATGGATGGATAGATGGATGGGTGGATGGATGGACAGAGGGATGGATGGATGGATGGAGGGATGGATGGATATGTTTTTCTGGGTGAGACATCAAGGCTATTTTTAGTGCAATTATGTCCTCAAGGTTGTGTGATCTGATTGCATTCTTCCAAACTGCTGCTGGCTGTCCTTTTTTTTTTTTTTTTTTTTACATATTTTCGGATTTTAATGAATGAGAATGATTTGCACTGCAGCATATGGCTACTTTAATTAAGCAAAAGGTATCATTTTAGTAGCATAATAAATAGTGTATAATTTATCAGGTCTCATGTGTATTTTAGAAGTATACCATGTGGGCTATATAAATCTTTCTGTATTTGGGAGGGGCGGAAAGAATGCCTATTGATCTGATGCAAGACAGTGCATGGAAAAAATGAGCTGAACATCTTGGTTGGCCCCCGAAGAGGCAGTTTTCTGTGCTGGGGTCATCTTGACACCCTAAAAAGCAGAGGAACTAAGACAGGCGAGTGGGAGTGGGGAAAAGCCACCAGCTAGTGTTGTAGAATTAAGAGTAACCCTCTGTTTGTTCCTCATGGAACAAAGCACTGAAGAGGTAGTTCTCCATTGAAAGAGGTGCTGCTTGGAGAGTTGGAAAGAGGCCCTGGGCTCCTGGGCTTTGTTGCTAAGCATTTGCTCAGGGCTGGGGAATTAGAATCCATCTGGGAGAAGGGGCAGGCTAAAAATAAGGCGGGGGAAAGCAAGCTTATCACGTGGCACAATGGAAACCCAGTAATAGTGAGATATGGCAAAGAAACACCAAACAGGTTAGAAATAGACCCTGACATAGCTATACAGATAGACAGATGGGCTGGCTGGGTCCAGGACCTTTCAGTGAGCTAGATGCCTCTGACACAGAACAAAAGGTGCCCAGGCTCTCCAAGAATACTCAGCACTGTGATAAGGGCCTTTCCTGGGTCAGCGCTCCCCTTCACTAGAGACAAGGGCAACTGATCCCTGTGTTATGGGACTGGGATGCCCAGATGGGGAGTCACCAGGAAAATGAAACCAGGGGAAAAGGGTGCTCTAAAAAATGAATTTTCCCCTACGGAACTCATGGACACTTTCTGTAAACAAACTGACCTGTTATTTGCCCTCCTCATGCCCTCCTCAGAGAAGGATTAGTGGAGAAAGTGGACAGAGAACAGGGTCTGGTAGGGTGAGTCACATCAGACAGATGGAAGGAGTGGGAGAAAGGCATTAGCAGAAACAGAGGAACCGTGTGCCACGTAGCATACCTTTTATTACATTTTATATGGACCCCATGTGGGAGATATCAATTCTATTTCTCCATCATCTCTCTATCTATTCCAGAGGCTGCAAGGAGACATATGTTTGGGGACAATGAAGAAACCTACCTATCTGAGCAGAGCATCTATGGACAGGGCAGATCAGCCTATTCTGATTTCACGCACTTTTGAAAAGTACAAGGAGGTGAGATCAAAAAGTAGATCAAGAAGAGATTGTAGAAAACCTTGGAGGCTTTATCTGTAAATTAAAAAAAAAAACAAAAAATCATTTACTACCTACACCTATCTACAATATGCAAGGCACTCCATTTGGGCTGGGCTGTATCAAGAAGTATCTGACTCAATCAAATTGCTGCTTGGGCAGCTCCATTTGGATGACCCCCTGGCACGTTAGACGCCACATGGCCAGCACACTACTCCTCATGTGTCTGCTCAGATGAGCGCCTTCCTTTATTCCTTTTTCCCAGTTAAAGGCACCAGTGTGCACCCAGTCACCTGAGCCATAAACCCAGTATTTATTCTAGACACCCGTTTCTCCCTGACTCTCCATGTTAAATCAAGTATCACATCCCACCAATTTCACCTCCTAACCCTTTCTCCAATCTCTCAGCTCCTTTCTATTTCTCTTTCTTCAATTGTTACATTCCTAACTGGTGCATTTAAATCTATCTGGGAGAAAGGGAAGACTAAAAATAAGGCGGGGGGAAAGCAGTTGGAAGTTGCTACTTGGTGCCCCTGCCTCCAGGCCTGCACCCCTCCATTTCAGACACCCCACTACCACCACGCCACCCCCTGCTTAGAACTCTACAAGGATTCTCCAATAGCTAAAACAATAGTAGTTGCTGGTTTTTTTAAACTTTAGAAAATTTCTTTTTCAAATAACCCCAACATAAAAAAGAGGTAAGAGCCAAGATGCTCTGATGAGTGTCTCGCTTGCTCAGTCTTGCTTCTTATCCCAAAGCACCATGAAAGACGCCAAGTGCTCCCATAAACACAGTTTAAAAGCTCACAGGAAATGTCCAAGCCACTTAGCATGGCTTACATAGCATTCTATAACCTGGCCCTTGGCCATCTCTCCCATCCCACTTCCTGCCACTCTCTCCTTCACATTTTAGGCTCCAGTTACACTGGGCTGCATGAGATTCTTCCCAGACATCTGATGCTTCATCTCTCCATCCCCTTGCCCTTGCCTATTGGAACCCTCTGCTTGGACCATCTTGCTCTCTCCACTGGCCCCATCAGCTGCATAATTCCATCAGTCTCTCCAGACTCTGTTCAGGCCTCGGCTCTTACCAGAAGCTTCTCTGAACCCTGAAACAGGGCCAGCTGTCCTGACTCTCTGTTCCCTGAGTCCCATGGCTGTAACTCAACCACACACCTATACTGGATTATGTGTTGTCTTCCCCAGGAGACTGTAAGCTCCATGAGGATGCAACTGTGACCCATTCATCCCTCTCCTTGGCTCCTAGCACAGTGCCAGTGCCTGACACTCAGTGGATGCTCAGTAAACCTTTGCCATGCTGAGCAGTGGAATGAAGACCAGTGCCCCCTTACCTTCAAGTAGACTGTGCAGACCCTGCTGGGCCGCCCTATGGTCTCAGTGATCACAGAATATCCCTTCTGTCCCATGGCAGGAGACTCAGGTACATCGGCACCCTCTCCAGGGTGTCCAGCCTGACCCGCGTGGGCCCTGACGGACGGAAGCCTGCTCCGCTGGCTCGCTCCCTGCCAGGCCTAAGGGAAACACCAGTTCTGATCACAGATACAGTGACACACCAAATTCCTTGGGTGTGAGGCCAGCGAACAGGGCTGGCGAGCAGTGGAAAGAGACTGTTCCAAGACTTTCATCAACATGTAGCTTTTCTGAGGACAAAGATGAGCGATGAGGCAGTTGCTTCAAGAGGCAGATACAGAGCTTCACCATCCGGCTCGGCTGACAGGAGTGAGTCAACCAGGCACTTGATACAGGAGGTTTAGGGGACAAAAAGCCCCTCGTCACCATGTACTCTGGGGGAGAAAGTGACTAAATAGGGGTTTCATAATTGTTGTGGAAAATGATGATGTTATAGGCTGAATTGTTCCTCCCCAAATTCATATGTGGAAGTTCTAAGCCCCAGTATCTCAGAAGGCAACTGTATTTGGAGGTGGGGCCTTTAAAGAGGTAAAATTAGGGTGGGTCTTCATCCCATATGATTGATGTCTTTCTAAGAAGAGGACATTTGAACAAGGCTATGGGTAAAGACGGAAGACCACGTGGAGACAATGGGAGAAGGTAGCCACCTACAAGCCAAGGAGAGAGGCCTCAGAAGAAATCAACCCTGCTGACACGTTGATCTCAGACTTCTGGCCTCCAGAAGTGTGGTTTAAGCCCCCCAGTCCATGGTACTTTGCTATGGCAACCCTAGCAAACCAATGGGTACAATGTGATGAGGGGCTCAAGCCTTCTGGGGCTACAGCCCCCTGAATGCCACTATCCTCTTGGAGGGTTTCCGGATGCCCTATCCCCATGAGGTTGTCTGCTCTCACAGCACCTGGTGCTTCTGGCTTGGCTCCCATCACACTCTAATACAAGGCCTGTATTTTTTACTTCTCTGTCTCCCTAACGAGACCCTGAGCTCTTTGAGAGGACTGTGTCTCTCTTATTCCCAGTGCCTGGCACAGAGGCGGTACCCTGTCAATAAATGTTTGTGGGATTGATGAATTGGAGCTGGGCTCTGCCTAGGTGTTTGCCATCAGTTTCTCTCTCCAGCCCTTCTACCTGAGGCTGCTCCTTAAATTGACCTGGCTTGGGGCTCTCAGCTGCCCCTCCTCTCCAGCTTCGAAGGCCACTGGCAGCACTGGTAAACAAGCCTCCAGCCGGAGGAGCTTTGAGATGAAATGGCCTAGATGGGGGGAGCAAGATGATTGGTCCCTGTCCTTCCAAGCACTGTGATTGGCTGTCTGTCTGAACGGACGCCTGTGATTGGCTCCCCAAGCAGTAAGCGAGGTTCATGAATCCCTTCCCTCTAGGTGTTTCCTGCCAGCTTTCTGGCTGGGAGAGGGGCTGCTGTCTCTGAGCTTGCTCTGTTCTAGTCAGTGTTTGCTGCAGCCTCTAGGTGCAAAAACTGCTCACAGCCGGAGCAAACAGCCCCTTCCTAGACCTGCTGAGAAGGGGATTAGCTGAGGGTCGGTAGGGGTCTAACACAACCTCTTTTTGTTGGGTAAACACAATAACTATTGATATACCTGCTCTCTGAACTTGACACCTTTAACTCAATACAGAAAATCAAACCTCCTAGCAGCAATTCGATTCTAGCCACGTCCCTCGTTCTTCTTTTCCTTCGGTTTCCCTCCTGGGGTTCGACCTGTATTTTCCATTTTTTTCTGCAAGTTGAAAATGTAGGTTACCGGCTGGCTGCCAAATCAGGAAGAACTGGTAGTTAGAATGAGTGGATCTCCCACCCTTCTCAGCCTAGAAGTGTTCCTTACTGTTCCAGAAGCTCCAGTAATATTTGGGAAACCATAGTGATAATAATAATTATTATTATTTGCATATTGTAGCTGCTAACAGTTTACACATTATAATAATTCCTCATGCAATTTTTATCTTACATGAATGGGCATTATGCCATTTGTCCTCAAAACCCTGATGCAATTTACATTTTTTGATTCTTATTTTACTTTTTGAAAATAAGGATAAACCTTGGTTGGGAGGTTAAGTGACTCGGCCAAGATCACAGCCTTAGGGAGGAGCTGGGATGCATCGGGATTTACAGACCCATTAGGGGAAGAAGAAGTGTGTCCACTGTGGAGAGTGATGTGTTAGTGGGAGGAGGGAGGTTATTCTACCAGGTTTAATTCCGTGGGCTGGAAATTCAACATCCAGCCTCCTTTTCTGGCCCAGTTTCTAAGAAGTGTTAGCTCCGCTCACTCCCAAGGTGGGCTTGTCTCTGGTCCTTGAGTCGTTCCTGCCCTGGACAGTTCTTGGGTGGGTGACAACCTGTCTGTGGTCAGTGATGGCAGTGGTCAGCAGGAAAGTGTCTTCCCTTCTTCCCGCCTGCCTCCTTGCTTCTCTTCTGCTCAGTGATCTCATAGAAGCAGATGAAGGTGACGACACTGGTTTACCATTTCTTCACAAGACTTTTCCTGTGCTCCCTGCCCCTGCTCCACTCTACTTGAGTGGGGGGGGGGGTCCCTGGAGAGGAGTTCTTAAATCATTTATTTTTAATAGGATTTAAATAGCTGATCTGGCATAACTGTGTCTCAGGTACCAGATAGTTTTCTAGTTCTTTCTGGACCTTCTCTCATGCAAGGTACCTTTTCTGTTTCTTTGTTTTAATCTTGTGAAAGTAGCACCAACTTTAAAAAAAATCGAAAAATTACTTTATAGAAAATGGGAACTAGGTTGAGTAAATGGATATATATGAAGGAAAATAGTGGTGCATAAGTTTTCATTTCAGGGACTCTAGAAAACTGAAAAGTAGCCACCCCTCCCTCGTTTCCCTCAAGTTTGACGTGCTGGGTTGATGCAAAAGGAAAGCATCACCTTTGTGGACCCTCAGGTGCTGCAGGGCTTACTTAAGGGCATCTGTGTGTAAGAACATCCTTATACAGTGCTTGATGCAATGCCTGGTACCTAGTAAGTGCTCAGGAAATGAGAGGTATTATCATTATTAATAAAAATGAGACAATGAAAGAAAAAGATTTGATTTGTCTCCTTTTCTCCGAAACCCCTGAAGTTGACTCTTTTATTCAGGGTTTATGTTGTCCGTCTCAGGAGAGAAGGCATCTCTACTGACTGTCAAAGTGAGACCTCTTGGGGGTTGGGGCAGGGCAGGGGTCTGGCTCCTGAACCTTCCATGGTACGGCAGTTTGCGTGATCACTCTGAGACCTGCTTTTTTGTTTCCAGGTGTCTGGGCTGACACTTCATTGCTAGAATCTGAATCTGAATCTGAATCTGAGATTTTACTAGTCACTGTGTCAAATGGCTGCTGAGAGTATGTATTTGTTCCTAGAGTTACTGCAACAAAGCACCACAAACTAGATGACTTAAAACAGCAGAAATGTATTCTCTCTCGAAGTCTGGAGACTAGAAGTCCAAATTAAGGTGTTGGAAGGACCACATTCCCTCAGAAGTCTCCAGGCGAGGGTACTTCCTTGCTCCTTCCAGCTTCTGGTAGCCCCAGGCCTTCCTCAGCTTGTGACAGCATCACCCCACTCTCTGCCCCCCACCGTCCCGTGGTCATCTTCGCTGTGTGTCTCCTTTTCTTCCAAGGGCACCAGTCCTATTGGATGAGGGGCCCACCTTACTCCAGTATGACCTCATTTTAACTAATCACCTCTGCAATGACTTTATTTACAAATAAGGTCACATTCTGAGATAATGGGAGTAAGGGCTCCGATGTACATTTGGGGGGGTGGACATAATTCAACCCCTATCAGGGCTCTTCCATCGTCCATCCCAACAGGCCTTGATGCCAGCAGGGCTCTGGGACACGACTCAAGTTTCGCCTCCAGATATGCTGCACCAGAAAGAACAGGGGCTTGACTGTGGCTCTGGGTTTCTCTCCCCCTCGCCGAGTTCTGGGCCCCGCCAGGGCAGGGTTGATTAAGCACAGTGCCTGTATCCCTATCCCACTGCATCCCAGGCATCCTTGGCTCAGTGAGCAGAACCCAGGGATCGGTGGAGAGTTTTGACCCGGCCACTCCTCCAGGCCAGCCAGAGCCCTTCCTGCCCCAGAGGAGCAGCCTGCTGAAGTGGACTTGACCTAGCCACTGGCCTTTCCCTCCTCCTGTGGCCCCCTGCCTCCTGTCCCCCTACTCTGCCACCAGAAAATGTTGTCCTGGCTTAGATACTATGAAATCCCATTGTCTGGAGGACGGAGAGACTGGCTCAGGCTGAGTGACAGTCACAGCTGAGCAGAAAAGGGCAGAGAGAGAGAGAGAGAGACCACAAGAAAGAACTGAGCGAGAGCCTGCACTCAGAGAAGGGTGGACACAGGGCGCCACTGCCCCAGGCTCCCTTGACACCGGCAGCAGCTGGTCCGCCTCCCGAGAGGGAGCCCGGCTCCAGAGCCCTCCCCCGAGTCTGCAGGGACAAGTCTGCCTGGTTACCTGGCTGCTCACAATGATTGTGGAGCCTTGAAGTGGGGACAGAATAAACTGTAAGTGCTTCGCTCCTCCATGCAGGGTTATTTATTACGCACCCGGTTTGCCTCAGGAGGAGACAGTTGTTGGCTTTTATTGTTTTTTCCAGAAAGATCTAAATGTTCCCTAATTAACCTATTAGTTTCAATTATACCCTCGTAGCCATTTATTTGCTAATCTGAAAAAACGAACACCCTGGATTCAAAGGAAAGATTTCCCCCTGCAACCTCTACCCTCTTTTTTCTTTTCTTCTGTGAAGTGTTTAAATCACTTGTCAACACAGAGGGAATAATGATAAAAAAGTGACATCCCATCAGAGAGCAGGGGAGAGGTGGAGAGATACAAAGCCCCAGTGCAATCAGCCTGAGTGAAGCCTCCTCCATATTCACTGGGGAGAGGATGCAGGCATCCCTGGCTCAGTGCGGGGGGAGGTGAGAAGAACCGGCCTGCAGGGCAGCGCTGCCCCTCCACACCCGAGCCCCCTGCCCCGCCTTCAGGACCTACCTCATGGCTCAGGTCCTACAGAGGGACCCCAGGACCACGTGGGCGCTGCTGTTGTCGGTGTCCCTTTGCCCCGACATCCTTGGCAGATGTGGCTCCTGCCTGAGACACACTCTCCCAGGGCAGCCAAAACGAGGCAGGAAACACACACACACACACACACACACACACACACACTTATATTTATTTTGTGGGGAAACAAGGCATTAGCATCAGTTGTAACCACCACAGATACTATTAGCACATCAGCGATGATAACTCCCTCGTGGATGTGACAAAAAAATAAGCTGCTGTTACGTACAATTCCTTCTGTACAGCCTGCAATTCCACCCTTTTCTCTCCCTGCTGCAGGAAAGCCTGTCAGAATAAAAGAGAGTAAGGGTACCGTTATTACAGGCAGCTTCTTGAATTGATTTCTATATATAAACACATGTGAATACGAATAGCCGACATTTACTGTTAGCTGCTTCTAGGCCAGACATTGTGCTAAGCACTTGGCATACCTTGTCTCATTTATTCCTCACAGCAACGCTTAGGAAGTAGATACTATTATCATCCCATTTTACAGACAAGTAGATCGAGGCTTAAAGAGGTGATGGAAATTGTCCGAGGTCACAAAACCAATCAGCGGTAGAGCCAGAACTCAGGCTCTGCTGGACTCCAAAGTGCCTGCCTGCAACAACTTTGCTATTCAGCTTCCCCAACTAAATTTATGATCAAGTAAGTAGTTTGTAAATGTCAATACTTACTTTTGGTAACAGATTACTGGTGACATCCCGCACAAACGAGGCTGAGGCCTGCTGGCGGGGGTGGGGGCAGGGGCGGAGGGAATGGTGCTGAACGCCAGAGGCCCATGTCCCAGTCTCCCTCTCACTCCTGTCTTGTAACCCTGGGCAAGTCACTCTTTCCCCTGCACAGGTAACTGTCTGTGGCCTGGATAGTCCTACCTGGCTTCAGGGGCCTGGATTTATTTGAGAGAGAGAGGAGAGCTGGGGCTGGAGATAGGAGCCCAGTTTGCTGGAGGAAACGTGAGAGCTGCCTTGTGAGTCAAGGGTCCTCCAGGAAGCCTGGGAACCCTGCAGGCCTGTGGGATGCAGGCCAGGGCCTGAGGATGACACATCCCTTCTCAGAAGGGAGCCAAGTGTCTGCAAAAGCCCAGTCAAGGAGAAGGGTGAGGAGAAGGGAGGAGGATGGTGGTCCCTCAGGACGTCACTGCGGAAGATCCCTAATGAGTAGTTCAGAGTCTGTGAACAGGGGATGCAAGCAGGGTCTCCAGACCAGAGGCTGGGGCTGGAGGGATGTTAACAAGGGCAGGCGGGGAATAAGAAAGCTGGTAAGAGTGGAAAGCAGGAAGACTTGGAAAAGCTATGATGCTGGGGGTTTTTGTTTATTTTTTTTAACCAGGGCTTCAAGAAGAGTGGGACTCCCCTGAAATTGAATGCAAATTTTGTACATTCACACATTTGGGTCCCCCATCCCAGCAGCCCTGATTAGATCCTCGCTGGGTTGAGATCCTAAACAAAGAAGAACCACTGTCCCAAACTATCTCCAGCAAACGACAAATGTTTGTTGAGTGTGATTGGCAGCTTTCCTGGGGCCCCTGGAAGCCAGAACTACTCCCCCACCAAGTCCAGCCGTTGGGTTGCCCACCTTGAGTTGTGAGGCTCCTTGGTGGTGCTGTGTCCAGGTGTGTCCCCACCTTGGGAAGTCTGAGAACACATCTCGACCCAAACACCCTCAACGTTTCTCATGGATTGACCATTGTCCTGAAGTTCTTGCTCGGTGGGGATTTCACACCTGCGGATAAATGATACGTCATGTTACAGCCATGCAAGACCTATGAAGCGAGTGTTTTAAAAAATAATTAAATGCGTAATTTGACACTTGCTGCTTTCTTCCATCTCTGTTCACCGAAGATATATAAAACCTAATGAATCGCACATCACTCTGGATCTAACCATCTGCCATTTCAAGCTTGGATGTCTTCCCTCCCCTCATTCCCCTTCCTTGGTTCCACAGGGTGGGCCCGGCTCCTGGGCTTTGCTGGGGAACTTCCCCAAGAAGCCTGGCATCTTCCCCTTGGGCTGAGATCCATCAATAATCTTGTCCCTACTCACTCCATCGCTTAAAACAGACCCACAAGTCTAGGGACTGAGTTCAAGTGCAATGATGTTTCATTTGACTGGGCATTGCTGGAATTTACGCAAACTAGCCAGATAACTGAAACTTATCCTTTCAAGAGCCAGAATCGTTTCTTTAAAAAATTAATCATTTTTAGTAGACATTTTTCAAAAACGCATTACACACTCGTCTTCCTCCTTAACCAGAGGCTACTGATCATAATCTCATGGAACTGTAATCTATGTCTACACTGCTTTTTAGTTGCTCTGACTCCTTCAGTGTCAGGAGATCAGCTTTCACTCCTCTTGCTGTCAGAGTATCCATCTCTAATAGCCTCACTGCCTTTCTTTTGCTGGGCTGTTTCTATGCCTGCTGCTGCTGGCTTTGGGGAGCTATCAACCCACTTCCTCAGTCAGCTGCATTTCAGAGAAGAGTCTGGGAGGTGCGCAACAATGTACCGAAGAACATTGTTCAGGTACTGGGCTCGGCAGAGGCAGGGCTCTGTGATGGCCGTTTGGGACAGTCAAGTGATTTTTGGCCTATTAAATGGGATGTTTCCACCTTATGACTGATAAAGATACCATGGAAACATCATCTATTTAGAGGCAGTCACCACACGTTAAAACCCTCAGTGATCATTTTGGCTGTGTTGGGTGACAGGATGTCATGAAGGAGAAGACAAGGAAGAAAAGTGGAGTTTAGCGAATGTTTGTTCCCTGACAAGTGCTCTGCTAAGACTATTCACATCCTATTTCACCTACTTCTCACCACCACTGGAGCTGTAGATACCATCATCCCTGTTTTACTGGGGAGGAAGTGAAGGCTGGACGATTTTAATTAGTAAATTGCAAGATCAAGATGCCAACTCAGGGCTGTCTCACTTTAAAATCTACTGTCTTTAATACATTTTATTCTTGAAAAAAACATAGAATTCTTTCTCTTTAATTCTTGCATTTTTTCTCTAATTCTTTTAAATTTCTTTTAAAAATCTTCTTAATTTAAAAATTTTAATAAATGAAATCTTATGTGAAACTCCAATATAAGAGGTAACTGCAGATGCTTCTGTTGAAGGCTGCACTGTTCTAGACCCCAAGACTCTACTGGAACCCCGAGGCCTCATGGAACTCAGATTGAACACCATGGTAACCAGGCCTAGAGATGTGTCAAGATAATTGGGTTGGGAGTTCTCAAATAGGGCCAAAATAAAATTTTCTCTCACCATACCCAAGAAACAGAAGGGATAGACAGAGTTTTCCCAGAGAGATCTGTAAATGAGATCTCCGTCTCAATCCAAGTCCTCCACCTTCTCTGGCCTCTTATTTGAGTCAGCTTAAAAGATTTCTTTGACATCTGATTACATTTGGTTGCTCGGACACACCTGGACATACTGATCCCCAGGCAATTCAATTCTTGTGGGCTAAGGTTCAGCCTCCTTGGGACCTAAGCTTTCTCCCTCTAAATCCTTCTTGTAACTGACTGCCCTCTGCCCCTTTTCTTCAGCACCAATTGTGCCCGGTTCATCAGGGAGCAAAAATTATTTTTTTAAACTGTCCAGTGTCTAGGATGTTTAAGACATGGACAGGAACTCCCACATCAAGATGCAAAAGCAAGAGTACGTGGCAGGCCTGGAGGGGGCAACCAGTGACCTCAAAAAGGAGGTTTGGTGCAAAACTGGTTGTGGCCACAGTATGGGTTCATAAGAAGAGGCAGTTAGTAAGGAGCTGGTGTGAGATTTGAGCTCTGGAGTTAAGCAAAGTAGGTTTCTCATTCTGCCTCTGCTGTTTCCAGTCCTGTGACCTAAGCAAGCACTTCAATTTCTCTAAGCCTGAATGCTCTGAGCTGCAAAATGGGCATAAAAGTATCTTCCCAATCGGGTTGCTATGTGTGTTTAATGGAATGATGCATATAAGGTGCTGGGCACAGGGCCTGACACCCAGTGAGAAATCAGTAACTCTTAGTTGCTTTTATTACTATCATCATTCGTCATTATATGATCAGGCAGGAAATCTATGGAAGGAGAAGGAAGTAAAAACAATATAAAAAGCAGAAAGCTACTTAGCGCCTGATCACAATGTTTAAATTAGTTTAATGGTGATCAGTACAATGGCCTGAATTTTATCAGGAGACCCCGGGCCTGAGCCCTGTTCTTCAAGCAGAGATACTGAGTTGTTGGGCATTTGAATTTAGAGCACAGAGGAGAGAGTGGTCCAGGAGTCCTCAGCACGTAGATGGTATTACATACATACATTAAATACATAGATGGTATTAAGCCATGGGGCCAGACAAGTCATTTCCTGGGAAGGTGGGGATGGAGACGAGAAGGGGTCTAGCAAGGAGTGGGAGCCCGCAAAGGAGACCGAGAAGGAGGCAACGTCAAGGTAGAAGGAAAGCCCGGTGTCCTGTATGCCAAGAGGAGGAAATGATTCAAGGAAGGAAAGGCCAGCTGTGCTGAATGCAGTGGAGGCTGGGAAGGGACACTGCACATAGTACCTTGATAGGGGTAGCATTATGGGGAAGAGGGGCTGAAGCCTCATTTGGTGGTTTGAGCGGGGAAAGGGAAGTGAGGGAGTTGCCATCATCAGAAAGAAAACTCCTTGGAGATGTTTTGCTTCAGTGATCTCCCTGAGGCTTGGAATGAGTGTGAGTTCTACTAGTGAATGTGGGGTGAGAAGGAAGAGAGTGAACCACTCCTGAGATGCATCGGCTGCTGAGGCGTCCTCTGGGAAGCTCATCACTGATGCGCTCTCTTCACGGAAAACAGATTTCAGCTGGAGGGAAGAAATGAAGTAAAAGCCCCCAAAGGCTGTAGGAATCGCTTTTCCTCCAATCAGCTGAGTGGCTGGTGTAAAGGAAGTGGGGGGAAGGGACCAGACTTGCTGGAGCAGAATATTCCTTCCCACCCATCATGCAGCCTGAACCGTGGCTCCACGTAAGATGCGGGATTGTCCCAGCCCCTGGGACACTCGCCTGCCCTGGAGAGTTCGGGGCCACGCCCAGTCTGGCCTTACTGCCTAGTGCCCTGGGACAGGTGGCCGGGGATGAATCAGACAGCTAATTAGCACTCTCTCCCCATCTAAGAGGAGCCAGAGACATATCAATTGCTCCCAAGAGGGAGGGAAGGAGGCAGAGAAAAGGGAGGTGGGGAAACCAACAGGGGTTACATCAGAAAAACAACATCATCCAAATAGCCGCGCATCCCAAATCGGTGTTTTTCCTCCGATAGGGGTGGCAGAGGCAGCTGGGACCCAGGGGACCCCTGAGGAAAAGCACCTGTGTCAGTGCCTCGTTATCTGCAGGAAGGATGCTGCCTCCCTGCCCAACTGAGGCCTGAACTGCTCTCTACACGGCTCCTTGGTGTCTGACATCTCTATCTTTCCCATCATACAACCCTGAAAATTTATTATAGAATGTCAGCAACCAGCTCCATCCTCCATAAACTGGGGTTTCTGCCAGGTCAGAGTCACATTGAGGCAGTGGCCAGTCCTGCCCTAACCTGGGGGATGAAGGATGGGCTTCACCAGCAGAGTGTTTTGGGGAAGAGGGCAACAGGGAAAGTTCTGGAGAGTTAGAGCCTAACTGTGGCTGCATGACCCTGGATCCATCACTTTACTTCTTAGAGCCTCAGAAACTGGAAAGTGTGGACTACGTAATATCTTTAACAATCAGGAATTCTGTGAATTCAGCATGCTTCCAACCAAATTACTTCTGGAATTTTTATGGAGGCATGCCTCTTATTTTTTATATTCTTTCCACCCTAACTTTTGAGAGCCTAGCATTCCTGTTGATCTCAGTTCTGTGTGGGCAGAGACAGTGAGATAGAAACTGGAGGTAGGCAGAGGAGCGAAATAATTATTCATTTGAGAGATGGGGAAGGAAGTCTTAAGTCTGTAATTAAAGACAACTGCCCACAATGAGCACATCCAGTGCCCAGATCTTGTTTTTTGTTGTTGTTGTTTTTTTGTTGTTTTTTTAATATTATTATTCCACTCTTTTTTTTCCCTTTGGGTTTATTTATTTATTTATTGCTGCGTTGGGTCTTCGCTTCTGTGCGAGGGCCCTCTCCAGTTGCGGCAAGTGGGGGCCGCTCTTCATCGCGGTGCGCGGGCCTCTCACTATCGCGGCCTCTCCTGCTGTGGAGCACAGGCTCCAGACGCGCAGGCTCAGCAATTGTGGCTCACGGGCCCAGTTGCTCCGCGGCATGTGGGATCCTCCCAGACCAGGGCTCGAACCCGCGTCCCCTGCATTGGCAGGCAGACGCTCCGCCACTGCACCACCAGGGAAGCCCCCAGATCTTGGTTTTTAATACCATTCTCCAAAAAAAGGGATCCGACTTCCTTGAAGAAATGGTTGGTTCTCGGACTGGGGCAGGAAATACACAGGATAAGCCTGGAGCAGAAAGTAAGGAAGTACTACACACACACACACACACACACACACACACACACACTGAGGAGGTTATGTCAAGGGGGCACAGGAGACAACTGAAAGAGCTCCCAATGGCCAAAGCTGGAAGAATTTGAGCAAGAAAACAAATAAAGGAGCATTGGATCATAACCCAAGGTATAGAATAAATATGCATGAGTCTATACTAATGTAAATAAATGATTGAAGAAATAAATAAATAGGGAGAAAAGACAAATCTCTTTCTCACGAGAATTACAAATCATTTAGGTAGATCCTCTGCTTTCAAGATGTGGTACATAACTCACCACTCTTTATTTGTGGGATGCACTTAATAACTTCCTTCCAAAGACTACAGTTTGGAAAGGGGGGTGGGAGAGAAACTTTAGAGTGGAGAACCCTGATACACATGACCCCAGCCAGGTGATCAAGGTCAACATCAGCAGAGATAAGTCATGTGGATGGTGTGTACTCTTGATAATGATGTTATAAAAATGACACTTCACCTCTGAGGTCTTCCTTTCAAAAACTCATAATCCTAGTCTAAGCATGAGAAAAACATGAGACATTTGAGAGACATTTTATGAAATACCTGGCCAGTACTCCTCAAAACTGTCAAGGTCATCAGAAATAACTAAAGTCTGAGAAACTGTCACAGCCAAGTGGAGCCTAAGGTGACATAACAAATAAATGTCATATGGTGTCCTGGATGGGATCCTGGAACAGAAAAAGGACATTAGGTAAAAACTAAGGAAACCTGAATAAACTATGGACTTACTTAATAACCATGTGTCAATGTTGGTTCATTAATGTTAACAATGTACCATACTAAAGTAAAATGTTAACAGTAGGGGAAACCAGGTGCTAGGTATACAAGAAATGCCATACTACAGTCATGATTTTCCTGTGAATCTAAAACTGTTCTAAAAATATAGAGTTTATTTTAAAAAAATTACCCCACCCAAATCATGTGTTTCTAATTAAATCATATGACTGGTTCGAGTCTGAGTAGAGTTGCTTTGTAATTTTAAAATTGTATTTGGATAAGGGATTGTGGTGGACACTGCTAATTGCCTACCTAATTTCTGTTTCCTTCTTCTTAATGGACAGAACACCAGTTTTTGTTCAGAGGAGCAATGTGTCCAGTTAACAATACCATTTCCCCTCATTCTCTTGTAGCAAGTGGTGGCTATGATTACAGTTCTGGTCAATGAGATGTAGGGGAACCTCTGGGAAGAGCTTGTCCTCTTGAATAAAAAGAGTTGCTCTGCCCCTTATTCTGCCTGGATTTGGGACATGAGGCCAGGAGGTGCAACAGC
Organism: Eschrichtius robustus; assembly: GCF_028021215.1. Lineage (NCBI taxonomy): Eukaryota > Metazoa > Chordata > Mammalia > Artiodactyla > Eschrichtiidae > Eschrichtius > Eschrichtius robustus. The sequence goes on along the minus strand of NC_090834.1, from coordinate 24,995,435 downwards.
CATGTTGTGAGCATGAAACAACCAGCATGAGGATGAAACTTTACACATTATGGGGGGCAGGGCACAGAGATAGAGACACCTAGGTCCCCGGTGACATTGTTGAGTGGCTGCATAAGCCCTGGACTGCCCACCTCTAAACTTCTTTTTAAGTGAATCAACTAAACCCTTATTTTACAAAAAAGCCTACAGTAGTTAGAGCTTTTGTTACTTGCAACCAAATGCAATCTTACTGATACAAGGACCAAGTCTTCAATAGGTAAGATGAGAATGAGGACAATAAGAGACAAAACAAAATATGCCAGGCAGGTACAGCAGCAAGGATGGTATAGGAAAAAAGCTGATGTATTTGGGGAGAGAAAATTGGGTTTTAGAACTAAGAGCAATAGAAATAGTATTAAATATTAAGTATCACTATTGAGTATTTATTATACACCTGAGACTTTAAAAAATGAGGTAAACTAATTTAATCTACACGTTAAACTGGTGTGGATATGAATCACTGTCTCTGTTTGAGAGCTTGGAACATTCAGGCACAGAAATAAACTTGCTCGACGTCACAAAATAAGTAATGGACAGAGCTAGGAATGTAATCCAGGTCATCTCAGGCCAAGGTGGGCAGGTGTCCCTCTGTACCACTTTGGAGCTCAAGTGCATTCTGTCTGAGTAAGACAAGGAATGGAGATGGTAAAGAGACCAGAGATTGAGGAGAGAAGCTGGTCCAGACGTCAGCTCCATCCGAGGGCTCTAGGGATGAGAGGGGTCAGGACATTCTCACGCTACAAGAGAACAAACAATGAACTTGACCTTCCAATGATCATAAAGAGAGGAGGGTCTACACGTAACTGGGGTTTTCAGTCAGTAAGGGTACGGTAACCCTCTAAAGACCAGGAATTAGGAGATCAGGCAACAGTGAATGAAAGATGTTGAAACAGAAAAGTCCAGACTTTTTGAGATTTTTATGGAAAAAAAAAAGAGCATAAATACTTGTTAAAAATTCAACAAACACTTCTTAAACATATACTATGGGCAAAGCATCATGTTAGGCAAGGTGAAGTCTACAAAAATAAGTAAAGATCAGGTGGTCCTAGTTAAGTGAGAGAATCCAATTAATGCATCCATAGCTTTGTATGTGGAATTGCATTCAGTGACAAATTAGGAGTTTCCTTTTTCTCCTGAAATAAGGGATGAGCACGGGGCTGTTATAATGCCTTTAGGATGTTTTCAGAAACCAAGAATCTTTCTGTGTTTTCCTTCAGGATAGGAGAAGCCCTAGTGGACACAAGATGGCTGATGGACCTCTAGCATTCCATCTGTGTCCCCAGAAGGGAGAAGGGGAAAGGCAATGTGCAAGAGTCACTGCCACTGTGTCTACCCCACCTCTTTTAGGGAGCTTTCCTGGAAGTCTCACACTAGAACTGCCTCTTACATATCATTCATAAGAATTGTGTTATGTGGGCTTTTCTATTGTTATGGGCTGAATGTCTGTGTCTCCCCCAAATTCATATGTTGAAGCCCTAAACCCCAATGTGATGGTATTTGGAGATGTGGCCTTTGGGAGGTAATTAGGTTTAGACTAGGCTGTAAAGGAGGAAACCTTATGACAGATTAGTCCCCTTATAAAAAGAAGACAGATTTATCTGTGTCCACACTCATGCATTGAGGAAAGGCCACGTGAACATACAGTGAGAAGGCGGCTGTCTGTAAGATAGGAAGACAATTCCTACCAGAACCCAATCTTCCTGCACCTTGATCTTGGACTTCCCTAGCCTCCAGAACTGTGAGAAATACATGTCTGTTGTTTAAGTCACTCAGTCTATGGTATTTTTTACACAGCTGACTAAGACACCTACCTACAAGGCAAGCTAAGAAATGTGCCCATGTGACATCCCAAATAAAATCCACGTTTTGTTAATATGGTTGAGGGAAGAAGACCAGATATGAGGCAGGTGACTAGCACTCTCTGCCACAACATGCATTGCCTTCTGGAAAGTTGATTTTTCAACTGAATCGAGTAACATCAGGCTGACTATGATAGAGGTAATAAAAACTAACTAGAAAGTTATTCTGCAGAGTAACATTTCCCAAATACCTTAAGTTAAAGTCAGCATCTACCATATCTCTCTATTTTATTTTCTCTCATGAGTACCTAAAATTATGTAACTGATTCATTTACATATTTACTGTCAGTTCCTTGAGGAATACTGCCTGTCTTATTCACCCCTGTGCTAGAACAGAGCATGACACTGGGTACACATTTAACAAATTTTTATTAAACACATATTATATGCAAGATGCTATTCTTTATATAGATTATTTTATTTAATCCTTACCATCATCTTATGGGAAGTATAATGTTATTGGTTCCATTTCACAGAGAAAAAACACTGAGTCATAAAGGTTCAGTTCCTTGGTCAAAGTCACAGAGCAAGTACTTAGGTAAGCTGGGTCTAGCTCCACAGCTGGGGTCCAAATCACTACACGATGCACCAGGGAAGAGCAATGCTGCTCCTAAAGTGCCCAAAATGCAAGGACATAGCACTCTGGCTAGACCTTAAAGAATGAGTAGGGATTTTACAGTTGGTTGTATGAGGAGACTAGAGATGAGAGTGGGGATAGGGAAGGGAACCCCACCCTAATAAGAGGAAACAGTTTGAACCATAAAATCTGGTAATGGTTTGGGAATAGTGAGTAATCAAGATGCCCCAGCAAATGTGCACAGCGGCAGGTAAGACTAGAGATGAGAGGTGGGTCCAGATTTGAAAATCAAGCCAAGGTATCTCAACATTGACACTGGGGAAACTTCAAAGTTTTCTAAGTGGTTAGGACCGTGTTTGAGGAAGATCCCTGGCAGCAGCAGGGAGCCCAGATGTGAAAGGCTAATGACTGGAGGCAGGAAGAATCAGCTGGGGCTGAACCTGGATACTTACACCTGGAATGGAAAGAGGAGGATGGGTACCAAAGATGTAGCAGATGCAGAATCACAAGGCTCTGGGAGCTGACTGAATGAGATGGAGTGCGCACAGATGAAGCCAGACTACGAAGAGAAGCCAGACTACTACAAGAAGAAGACGGGAAATAAGGAGGCAGGCTCTGGCCGAAGGCAACCAGATGGGACCCATGGTTTTCTTGTTTGATGTCTGCTGACCTGACAGCAAGCAAATTCAGGGAGACACACTTTTTAGAGAATCCTAGGTCCCTCTTTTAACCTTTGAGTAGTGATGTCCTGGTCCTCTGTCTGCAAGACCTGTAACACAATTCCAGCAAAATGAGCCAGAGCTCCAGACTTCTGCATAGAGTGGTGGGTCAGGAGAACTGGTGCCAAGATGAGGCTTCCTCTCTTCCATAGCAGATGGGGCCAGTGGCTGAGGATGCTGCTCTCAATGGTCCCCAGGATGTGAGGGGACTTTACTCCCCCGCAAAGACACTGGATTGAAACCGTGCTGACTCTGATGGCAATAAAACTGGACTGAACAGGACGATGCGGGCTTTATCCACAGCAGGATGTATTAGATTAGACCCTGAAGAGTGTCCTTGGAGGATTTAGAGTGCATATGCCCAGAAATGCTGTACAATCTCTGTCCTCCCATGTATAACAAATGAAGACTAAGCCCCTACCTGCTCTCTGCACATCCCGTCGCCCATTGTTCCCCAGGCACTGTGGCCTCTTTTCTATTCTTAGTCTCAGAGAGTGTCCTTCCCAAGAGCTTGCCCCTGCTCTGTGATTCTCTTCCCCCAAACCCATCCTTCTTGTTCTGCAGGTCTTGGTTCCAATATCATCTCCCACAGAGGCCTTCCCTGACCACCCCCTCCCAAACTAACACTGCTGTCCATGCAACCTGCACCTCCACTTACTTTGATTATAGTCCCCTAATTTATTTAATTTGACATTAATTTACTCCTTAACTTTCTATCTCACCCAGGAGATTAAGCTCAAACAGAGTAGGGACATTGCTGTCTAATTTGCAACACGTCTGCAGTGCCCAGAACATTTCCTGGCCCACTGTAGGTGTTCAACAAATATGTCTGGAATGAAGGAGATGGATGGGTTGCTGTATCGGGGAGCATCCGGTATTTCTCCCTCCCACCTGTTCCTCACCTTGCACCTGTCTTCATGATCTCTTTCCAAACAGGGCCACAGGCAGAATTTATACTCTTCTGAGGATGAGGATATGTGAATTACCATCCCCTACCCCACTCCTCCCTTGCAACGCTCCTCCCCTCTGCCAGGTGAACAGACAGGAAGGGCAGGTGACTTCGGGACACCCAGATACGCCCTAGAAAAAAGGTGTTTGCAGGGGGCTCCTCAGCAGACAGGACAGTGTGGCCTGGCAGGAAGTAGGTGCGTTACAGAATGAGGGTGGAGGAAGTCTGTGCATTTCAGCATAAACTTGATGGCATGTCATCGTGTGCAAATCAAGCACGGATTCATGTCAGTCCACAATCAGGCCCATAGAGGCCCCAGCACCTTTCTTTCCAGCTGACAAGGGCCCCTCCTCACTCTTGGGCGCAGCAGAGACTGAGCGCCAGCATGGCAGGTGCATGCCGGGAATCTGATCAGCATTCAGCTTAGGCAGCATTGGGGCCTCATCAGTTTTAATGAATTAACACTTTGGAAAAGGCAGGGATGATGTTACAGCTAGTGAGTGTGGATCAGCTGCCTTCATTTATGCCCCAGTGAAGAGCCATCTTCTTCCTTCATTTTCCTTTCTCCTCCCAGGTGTGGAAGCCTGAAACTTCTCTAATTGCTGGAATCAAAAACCTCTGCTTTTTCTATCCTAATCCATTCTCTAAGCTGTTCATAGACCAAAATCACAGCAATTTTTGAGTCAATGAAAGATGGAATCATCCCTGCTGGAAATTCTGATGTCTGGTGTTGGACCCGGAGATGCTAGTCATCCTGAGCGTCCCTGTCTGTCCTCCTGCCGCCCCAAATCCCCTGTAAGCTGGACAGCTGCTCCTTGGGTGGGAGTGGCTGGATCGCCACCCTTACCAGCAATGTGGACAAAAATTTCTTTGGGACAGAATTATCTGATGGGGAAGAAATCAAGAACTGGTGAAAGTAAAGGATTTTTTAAATCTGTAAACTCACGTTCTTTTTTTAAAAAATAAATTTATTTATTTTACTTACTTATTTTTGGTAAGTAAAGCACTGGGTCTTCATTGCTGCATGAGGGCTTTCTCTAGTTGTGGCGAGCAGGGGCTACTCTTCATTGCGATGTGCGGGCTTCTCATTGCAGTGGCTTCTCTTGTTGCGGAGCACGGGCTCTAGGCACGCAGGCTTCAGTAGCTGTAGCACACGGGCTCAGTAGTTGTGGCTCACGGGCTCTTGAGCACAGGTTCAGTAGTTGTGGTGCACGGGCTTAGTTGCTCCACGGCATGTGGGATCTTCTCGGACCAGGGATCGAACCTGTGTCCCCTGCATTGGCAGGCGCATTCTTAACCACTGTGCCACCAGGGAAGTCCCTGTAGACTCACATTCTTTTCAATATAGGTGGTGCCACTGCAGGTGGGAAGTTGTTACCACATTGTGAAAATAATTTGCTAAAGAAACAAAAAGAGAGTGACAAAAACGGGCAGAGTTGGTCAAAGAGAAGGCTAGGCCGAGACAGACCCGCAGCAGAGAGAAAGGAACAAAGAGGCTGAAAATACTCAAGGACAGGTGGCCAGTGGCTTCAAGAGACATTCATCAAGACAGCAGCATGTTTCCACCAGGGAAATGTCCTGAGTATCCACTGATTTTGCCTGAGGGGGCTGTTCTTCCCTGTTTCCTGGAGAACTGCTGCAAATTTTTGATGGAAACAGAGCCTGGGTAGAATCCAGCTGCTGAAACTGAATGAAAATGTGATCTGATGGCTGTGAATAATCAGAGCTGCAAAATGAAGAGGGTTAGACCCAGATCACTGACTGAGGAGATTATTCCTCATTCTTAGGATTCACTGTAGGTTGAGTGCCTGGTCACATTGCCTGGTTTAAATCCTAGTTCTGCAACTTATTAGCTGGGCGAACTTTGACAAGTTATTTAACTTTTCTGTAACTAATTTCCTCATCTGTTAAACAGGGATAATAATAGTAACTGCCTTAGATACTCTTGTGAAGATTGAGATATCACATGTCAAGTGCTTAGAACAGTGCTTGGCATACTTACTATCATCAATGTCATCACTACTGTTATTGTTATTGTTATCCCTGTCATTTTTCTGGTCTGGGGGTTCCATGTGGAGCAGGGCTGTAAGCATTCATCACTTCTAAGATTGTGTAAAACATGCTGTTGTCAATGACCACATTTCTCCAGCCACTGGAGTGAGGGGGGTGGGGATCTGTGCTTTACAGCTGGGAAGGAACCTCTTAATATTTCTCTTTTAGGATATTATTATGTTCTGGTGAAATTGGGATTGTGACAAAAGGAGTTTGGATCAAAATCAAATTGGTAAGTGAACTGGAAACCAGGTAGTCTAAATATTAATGTTTAAATTAAACTTAATTCAAAAAGATTCAGAAAGGGAAGAGATTAATAACAATTGAGAACCAGTTATGAGCCAGGCACTATACTAGTTTATTTTACAAATGGCATTGGATTTAGTGCTCACATTAAGACTTCCAGGGAGTTATCATTACTGTGTTATAGATGAATAGCTTTTTGACCAAGATCACAAAGACTGGTGAAATGTATGTGGTATATGAATGCAGCCAATATTTAGGTTAGCCAGTCAGATAGTGTATAATGAATAAGGTAATGTTGTAGTTATAGAATCCAAAAGGTGAGTGTGGGTTAGGTTTTTGGACTTCTTTAAGGATGTCTTTGTAAGTTCAAGTTTTAGTACTCTCCCTTTGCCCCAAAAACAGAAATAACAAATAAAATATGAGAGAGGAAGCCAACAAGAAATCAGTTGGCTCAAAAATAAGATAAACATATCTGTGAACTAGATCCAGAAGAGAACACAAGCAGGGCAGAAAAAAAACAAAGGGCAGGAAACGGTGATGAGATGGGGCACAGTATCATGCTCACTGTTTGAAGTATGGAGCTGACTTGGGTGAATGTCCCCCTTCACACAAGGAGGCTGAAAAAGCAATCACTGGCTAAGTTGCCTGGAGGCTGATTGCAGCCAGTGTGCGTCAGAACCATCAGGAGAACTTAAATTGCTGAACCCCACCCCCAGAGTGTTAATTCAGTAGGTCTGGGGGAAGGATTTGCACTTCTCACTAGTTTCCAGGGATTCAGATGCTATTGCTCCAGGAACACACTTTAAGAACCACTGTTTGATAGGAAGCTGTGGCCCCAGGGAGTTGGAAGAAAATGAACATAGCTTTGTGAGCAGGTACTATGTCAAGCCACCTCTGAATTCATGTCTGCATCTGTGATATCCTTAGCATCACTCCAGATCCAGCAATAATATTATACAACCTTAGTTCTGGACTTGGGCCCAGGGAATCAAGTGGAGGCAAGCACTAAATTACCAGATAGGGAAGCAGAGAAGAAAAATTCAATAACAACAACAACAACAACAAAACATCCCAATCAAAATGATCCCTGCAAACCAAATTCTAAAACACATGAAGAAATCTGATGGCAAGAAAAAGAGCCAATAAAATAAATAACCAGAACACGAATTAACTCCAAAAGAAGTTAAGTATATGGATCTAACAAAGTTTTATTAAAATGACGTATGTTTAAAATCCTCACAGAGATAAAAGTAAGTAACATCCATTAAGAATAAACAAAAAATATGAAACAAACTAGGAAGAAATGACAAAAAAGAAGAATAGAAGGCCATGAAACAAAACTAGTTAGAAATCTTGTAAATGAATGGAGGTAATGACAGAGAAGCAATATTTGAAGAAAAAAATAGCTGAGTTTTTTTTCAGAAAGACATGAATCCTCCAGCTTAAAATGCATCTGGATTACTGAGCAGAATAAAGATAAATACACACTTGGATTTATAGTTAAACTACAGAACATGAAGAGAAATATTAAAGCTATCAGAGAGACAACATCCTGTTTTACCAGGAATAACAATTAAACTCATAGCTGTTATCTTATTTGCAATAACAGAAGAAGGAAAACAAGGGAGTAAAATCTTCCAAGTGCTAAGGAAAATTGACCATTAACTTAAAATTTTATAGCCAGCTAAACTATCATTCTCTAAGCAAAAACAAAGAGAATGTACCAACCACACACAGGAATTATTAAAGAAAAAGTAGAAGAATCCAGAGAAAAGATCTGGAATACTAGATATGATGGTGAGAATAGAAATGAATAAAATAGTAATAAATTTAATTAACCATTAACTGTTTTAAAACAAAACACCTTGTTTTACATTGAAAATGGGCAAAATTAAAATTCTAGACTGAGGATCCGCAAACATTTTCTGTAAAGGGCCAGATAGTAAATATGTTATATTTTGCAGGCCCTAACATTTTCTGTCACAACTACTCAACACTGCCATTGTAGACTGAAAGAATCCACAGACAATACATAAGTGAATGAATGTGGCTGTGTTTTCAGAAAATGTTATTTATAAAAACAAGTGGTCAGCCAGATTTGGCCTGGGAATGGTAGTTTGCCCATCCCTTTGATGCTGGCAGTGGAACGCCTGGAAGAAGGACCTTGTCCTTGTCTTCTTTGAAGAAAGAATTCAGCAAAGAGATGAAGATTGTGTAATAGAGACACAATCTCTATTAGTTTTCAGGGTTCACCTGGTGCTTCCCTATCTTGGCACCTAATAAATCTTATCTAAAATAGTCAATTTCCTTTTCTGTCCCTCACATTAAGCCCCCTGAGGGCAGGACTTTCTGGTTCACTGTTGCATTCCCAGAACCCAGAATAGCTGGTGCTCAAAAAATGTTGAATGAATGAGTGAGAAACATTAAGTCATAATCCCTGGGGGGGAAAATAAGAAAATTGTTTCTCCATTCAGAAGTTTAAATTGATTGAGAGATTTAAAAATTAGGGAAATTAAATCATCAGAAAATGATTACATTAGAAAATGAAACATGTCACACTTATGTTATAGCAGGTCAGCAGATAGAGTTGGTGTGAGCTGGACTAGAGTGACATTGGAGGCCTCATGGAGAAGATGGGCTCTAAAGAAAAGGCAGGATTTAGACAGAGAAGGTAGAAGAAGTGGTAGCTGTTATTTTGAGATGCCAGAGAAGGCAGAGCTCGGGCTAAGATGCAGTCAGCTCTCTGGAATTTGCATGGAAGTACTCACTTCCCAGCAGGTATCTTGAATATAAGCTGTCATGGTAATTAAATATCAGTTCTGACAAAATCTACATGTATTTTTGCATTGGCTTTTATATGTGATTGGCTCTTGTGTGAGGTAATTATGGAGACTTCTGGGGAACAAGAAAAACTAGTGACAGAGCTGGTTTGTGTGGTCAGAACACTTGGAAGCCAGACCCAGGGAGCTTCTAGAGAGGGGTCCAGAGTCCTCAGCATAACCACGTTGTGGGTTGTACTCACTCATGTATGTTTGGCAGCCTCTCTGCCTGCCATGGGTATTTCCTTATTATTAACTGATTCATCCTTAGAATGTGTCTTCTGATATTTTAAGCAGCCAGTAATAATGATGGACCATTATTATAGGGGCTGGTCCTATAAGGCAGATCTCAGGGGAAGAAAATCCCCTTCCAGTTTCCCGGTTCTGTCCAAGGGAAGGTTTAGTGTTTGTTGGCTGGTTGTGGGCATAACTAGAAATGGGCCCTGGGGACCCCTCTGGGAAGAGGCTGAGCACTAGATTACAAGTCCTTGTGCCACACGGTAAAGCTAAGGAGAGCATCTCTTTGTGTTGTTCTCCCCACCATCTCTAAAAGCACTTAGCCCAATGCTGACACTTTGAAGGTGCTCAATAATGTTTGATGAATTGACCTGGCTGGTGAGGGGCCAGTGAGGCTAAAGCTGCCAAGACCTGTATTGTTTGATGGGCAGAAGTGTTGATTCCCCTGGTTTTCATACTCTTCCTCCCAAGTGGCCCAATATCAGCACCAGTAGAGCTTTTTCTTTGGAGGGGGAGGTGAGAAAGGAGGGTCAACTGTCTCTGGAAAGATATAAGTTCTTTATATTATTTGTAAATGGTCCTTTTGCAAACTTTTTCTTTTAGTCTGTGCCTCCAATTTTGTGTAATTTTGATGAATCTCTTAATCCCAACTTCTTACTTTCTTGTTTCAGTGGACTTTTCTTATGGCCTTTGATTCTATTACTAACACTGGTCTAATTTTAAGTGAGTCCCTCCTCTGACTTAGTAAATGCTTTTACTCATCACTTGATGGCTCCCTAATGTCCCCCGTGCCCCCCTGCTCCTCCCTGCCCTGGTGTTATGTCAGGCTCAAGTCTCTTCAAGCTTACACACCTACCCTAAGTAGAGGTTACTTTACCTCCTTTACTAAGAAGGCTGAGGACACCACAGCTAGTTCTTCTTTTCCATGTCTGTACATGCCTGCCTCTATTCTTATGTTCTCACCTTGTCCAAAAAGAACTGTTCTTCCAAACTTCAAGGCTAAATCTTCTGAGCAATGCTCATGATTCCATCTCCTCCAGTCTCCTTTGAGTTCTTGTTTCATTAGTTTTCACCCTCCCCATATAATTTCTCCTTCCTATATGTCTGTCAACATGTTCAGGTTACCCCTACTGGAAAGCAAAGCAAAAACTCAAGCAAACAAACACAAGACCAGCTTGACCCTACTTCCCCTTTTGTCTTTCATTCTATTTTCCTCATGCTTTTCTATTTCAAATTACCAGTCAGCTCATTAAGCCTCTACAATCCCACCACCAGCAACCTTTTCCCCTTTGCAATCTGATTTGCATTTCCACTACCACAGAGAAAGTGTTCTTTGCAAAGCCACTAGTGCTTGTATATTCACCATTTCTAACTAACCGCTTTGCACTTGGCTTTCTCTTGGATACTTGGACCTCATGGCCGTGAATGTTAACATGGGTGATCACTGTCTCCCCTTCCCTCTACTGACTTCCACTATCTCCTTCATCCATTGAAACCTGCGCCCACTTCCCCCACCCCCACTGATTTATGGATACTGTCTCCATATGATTACCAATGACTTGCTAATTGCCAAATCCAAAGAATAAACTTTGCTCCTGACCTCACTGGATCTTTCTACTGTATTTGACCTTTGGTCTCTTCTGCATTTGCAAGACTCTCTACTCCACCCCCTTTGACTGTCAGCCTTGTATTCTCTGCTTATTCTGTCTTTGTCTCCTTTTGCTCTTTTTCTTCAACCTCCCTTTGAAAGTCTGGTCTTCTCTGTAGTTCAGTTCTTGGCCCTTTTCCCTTCTGACTTGATATGCTCTCCAAAGATGACCTCACCTGCTCAGGATCTAACAGGTGTCTCCCAAATCTGCATCTTCAAGCCCAGCCTCTGCCCTGAACTTCCTTCCAGACATCTTCTCCAACCAGTATCATCAGCTCCTTGATGTATCAAGTATGGACCCAACATTTTCTCCCCTCAGCCTGCCCCTCCTCACTTCCCTCTCTAGTGACTGACTCCTTCATCTATGCAGCTCCAAGTCAGAATGTTTGGAATCCTTGTCACCCCCTTTCCTTTGTCTCTAATCACCATCAGTTACCAGTCCTACCAATTTAACCTACTGAGTATTTCTCAAACTCCTTCCCTCCATTCTCCCCAGAACTTCTGCTCCAGTTCAGGCCCTCACCATTTCTTGCCTGGATTCCCAATAGGTCTCCGGGCCCCTAGGCCTTCCTTGTCAAATCAGTCCTCCTCAGAGCAGGAAGATCTATTTTTAAAACATGAATCTGACCCTGTTCTTCTTCTGCTTTAATCACTTGGATAAAGTCCAAGCTGCTTAACATGGTGGAAAAGGCCCTCATGATCTGCTCCTGCCAATTCCTCCACACCCACCTCCCAGCGCCGCCCCCTCTAATCTTCACCCTCAGTAACAGTGAGCTGCTTGTGGCCACGCCTCCCCTGGTTTACACTTAGCCTCTGCTGTGTTTTGTTTTGTTTTTTTAAATTGGAGTATAGCTGCTTTACAATGTTGTGTTAGTTTCTACTGTACAGCAAAGTGAATCAGCTATGTGTATAACATATATCTCCTCTTTTTTGGATTTCCGTCCCATTTAGGTCACCACAGAGCATTGAGTAGAGTTCCCTATGCTATACAGTAGGTTCTCATTAGTTATCTGTTTTATACATAGTATCAATAGCGTATATATGTTAAGTCTATGCCTTTGCTCATGCCGTCCCTCCTTCCTGAAATGCGAAGCCCTCCACCATTGTCTGGATGAGTCCTACTAGATAACCCTTAGGGCTTCCTTAATATCTAGTATACACCTTGATTACTGCACTTCCACAGTGTTTGATGGCTTTGACAGTTGTATCTTCTTTTTGTGTTTCCCAACTACCTTGAGTTGTCCCTTAAATGGAAATTTAAGTTTCCCGGATTGGTTTTGTCTAGCCCAGAAATCTATCTACTGGTAGCAGATACCTTAAGGGATCCATTGTTAGAATGAATAGTTATCATCCCTGATACCTGTCTTCCTTTTTTTTTTTCTTTTCCTCTCAAAAAAAAAATGTACTATATGCTTATTATGTGCTTTGCTGGAAACTGGAAATCAATGACAGAATGGTGGAGCAGGTCTTTGATCTTGTGTTTACAGATATGGGGATCCCCTTGGTAGCCCTAGTTTACTGGCTATTCTGCAACTCAAAAAGTTATCCTAATACATTTATATTTTCTGTCTCTATCATCTTTTGAAATGACAAATTCCATAAACTATTATGTATTATATGAAGTAAAGAACAGACTAGCATAGAAGTTAAGGTTTTAGATTTGGAAATATCAGAGTTCAAACCTGGCTCTCCCACATGCTAGATATTTGACTTTAGTCTAATTAACTTCACTGAGCATCAGTTTTCTATAAGTAGAAAGGAGAGAACAAGAATACCTAACTCCAGGGGACTTCCCTGGCGGTCCAGTGGTTAAGATTCCACGTTTCCACTGCAGAGGGCTTGGGTTTGATCCCTGGTTGGAGAACTAAGATCCCGCATGCTGTGCAGCATGGCCCAAACAACCCAAAACCAAACCAAAACAAAACAAAACAAAAAACAAACCTAACTCCTAAAATACGTGACTATTTTATGTGATAACATTTGTGGAAACAAAAACAAAAACACTCAGCTTGGTGTCTGCCAGGTGGTAAATACTCAATATGTGGTAACTATTGCTATTATTACTCAAGTATCGTGGGGTGTGGTATAGGAAAAATCACAGGACTTAAGACCTTAGGCAAATCACTGAACCTCCCTTGGCTTTTGTAAAGTAGTCATCGCCTCCTCACCCCTCATCCTTCTTAGAGAACCAACCCATCCCCAGTTCCTAGAGCAGCCCTTTGTGCTGTGCCTCTGCTTATCCTAACCACAGCTGATGGAAACAGAGGTAAACACTGGAATCCAGCTCAGCAGAATCAGACTCTCTTCCAGGAATCTGGGACTTGGATACTGAGACATTGACTTGGATGACAGGGGGAATAGGAGGAGAAAGGTGTGTGGTGGAGATGGAGGTCAGAAAGCTAAAGCTGTGACGATAAGTCTGGGTTGTGGGAAAGCCATGGAGTATATATAGAGAGAGTGTGAAAGCAGAGGACAGATCTGGGAGGAACAAAGATGGGAAAGAGGTCATTCTGCCCTGAGGGACACACAAAAAATTTCAACACCTGTGATTCCAGTTTTAGGTCCCTTGTGTTCTGGCAAAGCCTTGTTTCCTATTTTTGTACATGAGTGATATTGACTGTTGTGTCTTCATATGAAGTCCCTTTCCTTAAACTGGCCTGAATAGGTCTCTGTCTCCAGCAATTAAGTGATCCTTAATCACTAAGTTTGCTTCCAACTCAGAAACCACACACTACGGTTTTATTCTCCTTTTAATCTCTTACCTTAGAATTCGGTAAAAGAACATTTGGCAACTTTGGTTTAGATTGTTCTTTACTGTATGGATTTTGGTCATGTCTTCTTTATACCTACAGAGAGGAATCTTGAATTCTTCAAGTTTTTCCTCAAATGGAAGCTTCTTCCTCCTCCTTCTGGACCTCCTTTTCATAGCTCTCCTGTATGTTTTTTTTTTTTTTTCCCAAAGGAGAAAAAAAGTCTCAATTCTTACAGAATTTTAAGTTTAAGGGAAGTTAAGTTTAAAGCAAGACTAATGCTTGGTATGATTTCAGCTACCCAATATTTTATAGATCTTTTGGGCTATAACAAGCAGACATGGAGCTCAGAAATAATCTTTGAGGAATCCAAGTTTCCTTCTTTGGATTGGGCTCCAAATCCTTCAATTTATTTAAATGTTATAGAATTTTATCCCTAAACATTGCCCATGTTAAAACAGACCTGTCAGTTTTTTCTTAACCCTCTCTCATGAGTTGGTTGTATTTGCAAGTTTTAGCAACAGTATGTCAGAACACATGAAGGGAAGTACATTCAGCCCTGCAGTGGACAGTGCTCTGGGGTGCTTTTTCTGTGTTATCCAAATGGTAACTGCATGTAACAATTTAAATATAAATGAATTAAAAATAAATAAAATTAAACATTCTGTTCTTCATTTTTTTCTAGCCACTTTTCAAGTCCTTAATAACCACTGTGGCTAGTGGCTACTATATTGGATAGTGCAGATATAGGTTTTCTCCATCATTGCAGAAAGTTCTATTGACAATGATGCCCAGAGGAACCTAGGATCCAGTTCAAGGAAGCCTGCAGTAGGAGACAAGTCCCACAGATTTAGAGTGAGTCCTGAGTAGAAGAGGTAAGATATTGGCTCTTGGATCAGGTGATATTTGAGGACAATGTCTGTAGGTAGCATTATCTTCAAATATCTGGTCTGGCCCAATCAACCAGCTGGACTTTAGAGACAGGACTCCAGCTCCTGAGGAGGAATGGTGTGTTAGTTGGCATAATCTCATTGTCTATTAGTTCATAGTCTATTAGGTAAATCTAATCATTTGGCTCCAACTTATCTTTAAGAGTGGCTGGGAAATGTAGAGGATCATATGTATATTTGGTTAACACTATCTCTACAACATGTAGAAAAAGCAATGTAGCTCCCCGGCCCCATAAGTAATGGCTCTGTAAGGTAATGAAGGTAAGGACTTTCATTCAGCTCCTTGGGGATTGAGACTATACCAGCAGTCAATATGGCACCTAACACACAGCAGTACTTAACAAACAGTTGCTGGATTGTGTTGACCTAGGTACAAAAGCTGGGGCCTAGGGTAGGCATTGGGCCTCAGAAAGAGGGAAGACCTGATGCTAAGGCCTAGGAGGTTGGGCTAGACTCCTTAAAGGCCCTCTGATTACAGAGGGATTTGCCCCAAATCTAGGACGGAGATTGCAGCTCAGGCCTCAGCTACGGGGAGAGGGAGGCTGAAGGGACTGAGCTGGCAGCAGAGTTGTTGTGTTTTTGCCCATCCACACAATTCCTAAGGTCTCCCCCAGTCTAATCTCTTCAACTGGGTACTTTACTTATGGGAATAATTTAACGTCAACTGCAAACATGGAGATGTTATTGGAAAGGCTCTTATCAAGATCATTAGTAAAGACCTAGCATGATCCTTTATATTTATCTCCCTGAAGAAGAGACTATCCATTTATCGTTATCCTTTATTTTCTGTTTCTGCACCCATTCTTTGCTCTTAACAAAGCCATTTTCCTCACGTACCCATCATGCCCTGATTTCTTATAGTCTTTGAAATGGAATCTTGCCAAAGGCTTGCTGAAAGTCTGAGTAGATTATATCCACCAGTTCCCTTATCTACGTGCCTATTTATTCACTTCTAGAGCATCCATAAATAAACATGGGCTCTGTCCCAAGGTTCTACCCTTGGGGTTCTGTCCCTGTCTCTTTATTCTCTCTTTAACTGCCTCTTCTCCAGGGATGAGCTCTACAACTTGACCTCTTTCCAGGCTCCGATTCTGCATCTGCAACTGATGACTCCCTCCCTATGCATCTAAAACTGAGAATAACACCTCTCTTACCAAACTCACTCCCCCTCTAGGCTCTCCTATTTCTGTCTCTTGAATCATCAACTTTCTAGTCACTCAGGCTTAACGCCATGACTCAGATCTGATTCCTCACTCTCTCGCCCTACGCTCCCATCCCATATCTAATTAGTCACCAAGTCCTGTGCTTCCTTCGTCATGCCTCTCAGGTCTTCTCCCTGCTTTCCCTTTTGCACTGTCACCACTTAAATTTAGGCCCATGTGGCTTTATT